>NC_142009.1:68245337-68847004 GCF_049901735.1 Notechis scutatus | reverse complement strand
ATATACATAGTTATGAATACATGAAATGGATACATATAAGAAAAATAAAAAGAAACAATGGCAGGGACGGTAGGCACATTGGGGCGCTTATGCATGCCCCCTACAGACCTCTCAGGAAAGGGGTGAGGTCAATAGTAGACAGTCTAAGGTTAAAGTTTTTGGGGGTTGGGGAAGAATCCACAGAGTCAGGTAGAGTATTCCAGACATTGACCACTCTGTTGCTGAAGTCGTATTTCCTGCAGTCAAGTTTGGTGCAGTTTACCTTGAGTTTGTGTCTATTGTGTGCTCTTGTGTTGTTATGGTTGAAGCTGAAGTATTCATTGACAGGTAGGACATTGCAATGTATGATTTTAGACACTTCGGACCGAAGGCGGCGTAGTTCTAGGTTTTCCAGGTCTAGAATTTCAAGTCTGGTGGCATAACGTATTCTGCAACAAGTAGAGGAGTGAAGAACCTTTCTAGTGAAATGTAGATATTGTTTATGTCTATTGATGGCTAATTTAGGCTTCTATAAATGTCCTAGCGTTTTGGTCTTGGCTTGATCTAGGAGAGCTACAGTTTCGGTTAAGTCTGTCCATATGTCCTATGGTTAAGTCTGTCCATATGTTGTGAAATTTTAAAAAAAAAAATCATCTTCTGACTGTTAGTTGGTATTCATGGATGCGTTCTGCCAGTCTTCTGCCTGTTTATCTTATTTAGTGGTTGTTGAAGTCATTACACTGTATGTTATAGATCAGGGTCCCCAACCGCCGGTCCGCGGAACAAGCCTTACCGGGCCGCTGGTTGCTGGCGCCGCCATCTTTTGGTAAAAGCGCTTCTGGTGAGCTTTTCCGGGTAGAAGCTCACGGGCGCTGTTTCGTCATAAAAAGATGGCGGCGCCAGCGCCGATGAGCTTTCCGGGTAGAAAGCCATTTCTACCCGAAAAGCTCACCAGAAAGCTGATGCGCCGCCATCTTTTATGACAACAGCGCTTCCGGTGACGTCACCGGAAGCGCCTTTTCGTCATAAAGATGGCGGCGCCCAGTTGACGCTGATGCCGGGCCGCGGCGCCCAGCTGATGTCGGAACCGGGCAGCGGCGTCGAAAAGGTTGGGGATCCCTGTTATAGATGACTTGTTTTTCTTATGGGACTGCTGAGTCTTTTGATTTACTAAGAATGTTTTGGAGGGCTTTAGTTGGCTTGTTTACTATGGAGTGTACTTGATTCAATGGGGTTGTAATAATCTGTTGGTGATTTCTGAGATATTCTTGATATATGGTAGAATTATTCATTTTACAGATTGTGTTGATTGTGCTATATTACGTTCAGTGGTCAGATAAGTTGCATGGATATTAGCTCCTTACTAGCACTGATGATGTTACCTAGTTTGGGTAACAAAATGTCTGTGCAAATTTGATGAGTTCCTCTTCTATCGCCTCATCTAAATCCTTTATTTAAATTTGGGGGGGGCGGAAGCAAGAAAAAACAATTTTTAAACAAATAGCATAATGTATATTTAAAAAGAACAATTAAAAGAGATCAAATCTAGTATTTCCTAATTTGTTTTTATGATTTTCAGAATTCAATTTGTAAAATTTATCTAAACACTTTTTAAAATTTATTACTATGCTGTAACTTTTGAATTATAATATTTCAGTTCCTTTCTATTAAACATCAGTAAGTGAGAAAGTCAGATTGACAGCTAAAACCAGTCGTTAATTCAACAATGCCTTTAGAACAGAAATGGGGAACAATGGCTCCTTTATGACTTGTGGACTTCAACTCCCAGAATTCAACTCCCCAATCCCTGGGCCACAGTAGACTACTGGGCCATAGTATATACGGAACCGGGCCCTGTGAGAAGTGGGCTGGTATCCATGTACACATAGCTCAACTTGTATGAGTGGCCGACTTGTGTATACACACGTGTAGCTCAGGGGTAAAATTCAACCACCTCGGCCCACCTCAGGAGAGGTGGTAGGGACGATTTGAATTGGTAAAAAAATTACCCCTGGTTGCTATTTCTATTATACCAAGTATACCAAGCCACACCCACAACCACGCCCACAGAGCCGGTAGGGAAAAATTTTTAATTTCACCCCGAAAGCTCAACTTACCTAATAGCCCCACCACTGCTCATGTAAGTCAAGCTGTGCGCACGCATGCATGCCGGCCTGTCACTTGTGCAGCCCGGTTCCCCTCTCCCCCCCACAACAGGTCACCAAGCTGCTAAGGTTGGGGATTGTTGCTTTAAGAGAACTTATTTTATATGTGGCAACATGTCATCTTGCAATAAACTTGAGCTAACAATGGATACTTTAATCTTCTGCCAATTAATTCTGAAATTGAGATTCCCTTTTCCAATTTAGAAATGATATGTTTGTAATGAATATAATAATTTAATTGATTTTTAATTTGTGTCCAGTTGTGTTGAAGACAGTGAGGACTAAACAAGAAACAGTTCAGCTTTGTTATGGATTTTGCCAACATCCAATTCACGCTCAAGCTCTCCTACTGTTCATAGTCTTATTGTAAGAAAGTATCAGAAAAAAAGATTACATCCCTAGATAACTGCTGATACCTTAAAGTTTAGAAAGGAACAATGAAGCAGCTTGAAAAATGAATATTAGTAAGTTGTACAGACCCGTGTGTACACACAAAAGAATGTTAATGTAATAAGCCTAATGAATAAAACTATCAAAATAATTCAATTTTAATTGTCTAATGTAAAATTATCTAACTGATTATAGTAGCCAAATCATGCCATGAATTATGTGTAATTTGGACTGAAATCAACATTACAAAATTCAACTGATATAAGATAGAAATTCAAGGAGTATTTAAGTCGCTATGTGATTTTCTTCACAGAATTCCATTTAGGAAGGACATTTGGGCCATCAAGTCTAATTTCCCCTCTGCGCAGAAATCCAAATTAGATAAATGACTGTCCAGTGTTTAACCAAATCCATCTACTGCAGGGGAACTCACTATCCTCAGGGTAATTAGTTCCTCTGTCAAATTGTTAAATTTTCATCCTTACAAAGTTTGCACCTTGCAGTTTGTATTCTCATTCCTTAATTGCATCCTTAAAGTTTGCAATTAATGAATGAGAATACAAACCTTGGATTAATGATATTTATCAAAAGAAAGAACAAGGTTATGCCACAAGAACATCACAGAGTACTCTACTTTCAAATGAGATACCTATCCAGTCTTCTTTAGTGACTCTATATCAAATGAGCACATGTTTATGGACTGAATTCATATATTGATATACAGCATCAAGCTATTGTTGTGAGCCACACTTCAATAAATAAATCTAATAAATAAATATAATTAAAATTATATATTGTGCGTAACTTTACATATTACAATTGACTAAATTTATTAAACATAATAATCAATGGTTTATAGACCATCATGGCTACATTCACAACAATTAGCATTATGATATAAGGACAAAGTAGAATTCCCTCTCTCCCTCAGTTATTTGTGAGATATCAATTACAGAATGAAAAGACAATCACTTGAACCAACACCGGAGCCATAGCTGGTCACCTTGTAGGGGAGATGGGGGGTATAAAAATGTAATAAATAAATAAAATAGAAAATATTATTTCACATAGAAAAAAACCATTCCTTGTTATTCAGTTGAATGCAGACATAAGCCAGAGGTGGTATTCAGTAAGTTCTGACCAGTTCTGGAGAACCGGTAGCAGAAATTTAGAATGGAATGGAATGGAATGGAATGGAATAGAATAGAATAGAATAGAATAGAATAGAATAGAATAGAATAGAATAGAATAGAATAGAATACTTTATTGGCCAAGTGTGATTGGACACACAAGGAATTTGTCTTGGTGTAAATACTCTCAGTATACATAAAGAAAAGGTACATTCATTAAGACTCAAGAATCATAACATACAACACTTAATGATAGTCATAGGGTACAATCAACAATTAAATCATACTAGGAAACAGTCAATATAAATCGTAAGGATACAAGCGACAAAGTTACAGTCCTACAATCACAAGTGGGAGGGGATGGGTGATAAGGAGTGATGAGAAGATTAACAGTAATAGTAGTGCATACTTTGTAAATAGTTGAACAGTGTTGATGGAATTATTTGTTTAGCAGACTGATGGCTTTCAGGAAAAAATGTTCTTGTGTCTAGTTGTTCTGGTGTGCAGTGCTCTATTGAGAGAAGGAGTTGAAACAGTTTATGTCTGGGATGTGAGGGGTCTGTAAATATTTTCACAGCCCTCTTTTTGACTCATACAGTATACAGGTCCTTGATTGAAGGCAGATTGGTAGTAATTGGTTTTGTTTTGTTTTTGCAGTCCTAACTACTCTCTGAAGTCTGTATCTGTCCTGTTGGGTTGCAGAAACAAACCAGACAGTTATAGAGGTGCAGATGATAAATCTTCTAAATGATGGGAAGGAAACCTGGGTGTTTGGCTTCAGCCTCCATAATTTCATCAGCAAGAGTTTGTAATGCCTTGGTTACACAGGCTTGTGGAGGAACATACACAGCTATTAGGAGAAATGGGAAGAACTCACGTGAAGAGTAAAATGGCTTGCAGTTAATATGTAAAGACTCTAAGTTCAGAGAACTGGCAAATACCACCTCTGATTGGAGATTTTACAGTATCCTTCCCCTGCCACACCCACCAAGCCACACCCACAGAACCGGTAGTAAAAAAAATTGAATCCCACCACTGACATAAACTAATATTAAACAGTGCTGTAAAATAATATTTTATAAATGAATAAAATATTAGCATATTCTGTGCAAAACTGGTACATTTGTTTCTCTGAAATCCAAAACCCAAGTGAAAAGTTCAATAATTATTTCAAGAGCTTTCCTAAGATTATATATGGTACATAAGCTTTTCCCTCCTTACATATGTACATTCTATTGGTATTTAAGTGCCCCCTGCTGGAAATCAATTCCAATCTTTGAAAAACCTTGAAAATACCTGGATTAAAATAGTCTCGCAAATACCAGGTTACATTTAATTGTATTAAATACTTTATTACCTTTGTTACTAGCAGGTAAAATTATGTGACATCTCTGACACAAGAAGTTTCATCTTAAGCCATAAAACTAAGTAGATTAAACAGGAAAATCAAAAAATTAAATACTTGCTTTGTGCCATAATTGCATACTGAATATATCTTAATGCAAAATATATCAAACCAAGCATCGAAATATTACAAGATAGTATCAGTAATAATAGTCGCCATCACCACAGTGATAGTCTTCATTTATATTTTGCAGAACAAAGCTATTCAATAACATTTTGTCTATCTGAGAAGAATACAAAATGGTGAATCACTAAGTTGCAACACATCTGAGAAAGATCTGGAGAATATATAACGATTAACAAATCTAATATGAATCAATAATATGTCTGCAATTCAAACAGCCAATAATAATTTACACTGCCTTAGATAAATATTTTTTACAGCAAAAGAAATGGAAACACTGTCTTTGGCACTACTGAAGTTTAAATTAGATTAATGAGGTCAGTACAAAAAGGTTCTTTTAAAGGCTTCAGATATTCATTCAAAATGTTCCCAGAAAAAAATGAATGATTCATACAGCTACCAAAGCTGCTTTCAGTTTTTACACAACAAGCCAGATTCTCTTCTCAGTGCACTTTGCAACATAAGGATTATAGATAACATGGAGAAGGTGACTAGAATATAAAACAGATTCAGCAGCAAGATGCTTCAATACAAGAAAACATTTATATCCAGTTCAGCTTTTGTGATCATTTAGTTACACTGAAAATATTAGACTACATTAATTCAAAAATGGCAGGTGTTATCTTAAGATGAAACCTATTACACAGCCAGTAATTTACATTCTTAGCATTTTGTAATTAAACCTAAATGATCCTAGACATATGGAAACTGATATGATATAAAGAAAATTTATTCCATGCAGCCTTCAGAATCTTGTCAAAAGATCGTAAAAGGGGAATCGCATGACCTTGGGACACAGCAATGGTCATAAATATGAACCAGTTGCCAAGCACCTGAATTTTGATCACATGACCATGGGGTTGCTGCAATGGTTGTAAGTGTGAAAAAGGGTCATATGTCATTTTTTTCAGTCCCGTTGTAACTTTGAACAATCACTAAACGAACTGTTGTAAGTCAAGGACTACCTGTACATCTTTGGGTAAAGCAGAAATGTACACAGCATTCATTTACATAAATGTATAGATAAGCATGCACAGCAAAAACTGTTAAGTTGAAAAGGATCCACTCCAGTATTTCTGACAAATGATCAGTTAGTTTTTATTTGAAGACTTCCAGTAAGAACACACCATATCATGTCACAGCCTATTCCATTGGTTAATAGCTTATATTGCCAAGAAGTCTGTCTTCATGTCTAACATGAGCTTCTTTAAATCTTCTGTAAACATACTCAGGTCATCCTTCATAAGACTTGGCTTCCAAACTCTTTCATCATTTAGACAGCCTTCCTCTGAACTTGTTCCAGTTGGTCATTGTGGTTTTTGAACTGTGGTACCCAGAACATAGTACTATATGTAGGGTCTGACTACTGCTGAGTATAGTGGGCTAATTATTTTCCATTATCTAGACTTTTATGTTCCTGTTATGTTCCTGTTAAGATAGCCTTTATCTTTTTAACAGCTGCTTATTCCTAACTTGTATAGAACACCCAGTCCCAGGCCCTTTCTATATATGCCTAATGCCAAGCCAGGTCTTCCCTAGTTTGCAGTATCATTTTAAGGAGAGAGTATCATCTTAGTCTCTACTGAAAGTTTTACTGATGTCATGCACTCAGAAAACCATTAATATGATATTAGAATGTCAAGGTTTTCTGTTTCTAATTTCAGCTGTGCATTGTAAACAACCTCATTTCCAGATGGCAAATATTCTAAGCACCAAAGTGGAAAAGTTATTTATAAGGAAATTAATTAAGACCACCATAAAATAAACCTATACATTTTTAGGAGAGAAAAATAGTCCAACTGAATAAAGTCATGGAAGACTACATCTATTTCTCAAAAATAAATTTCTACATTATGTTTTTGTAAATAGCAGAGCAATCGGTAAATAATTAGAACATCCAATGGTAATAAGTAAAAAAATCAGTGTTCAGTTTTGACCTTGTACAAATGATATATTTAAGTTATATTCTTCCTTGCTTCAACATTTGATTTTAATTGCATTTTTGAACCACATGTATTTAATTGCCTCAATTCCTACCCTTTAACAATAGTTTTAATCTTGAAATAAATCAGATTTGCTCCAGTCCAAGCTAGAGGCCCTAACATCAATGTGATTTATATTTGTTGCCAGATATATTTCCATAGGAACAAGTATCATTAACTTGGTCTGGTTCAAGTTTCTAACAAATAAAGAAATCCTGATTGGATATAATTTTGTCTTCTACATTAATCAAATGTTACTCTGAATTAAATTGTGTCATTATTTAAAGTTTTATACATGAACTAAAAAGTTTAATTCAAAAATTGCTAGTTTACAAAATGTCACACATTCCAAAACTGTTTTTTTCCTGGCCTGTCCAGTCTAAACTTAACATTAGTGAAAACAACAGTGTTTCACTTTCAAACAAGCAAAATTCAGAAAAAGAGAGAAAATAATCTACTGAACAAGGCAAACTATAATGATGTCTGCTTCATCATCTAGTAAAAATCTTTATATCATGCCCAATAATATTATATTATAAACATACTTTTTATTGAAGATTTTTTTACAAAGTTAAAAGCAACAGAAAAATAAAAATATAGAAAAGCAAAAAAGGGACAAAAAGAGAGGGGGGGAGAAAAAGAAAAGGGGAAGGGGGGAGGGAGCGAGGGGGGACAACTATATAGATCCAGAGAGAGAAAAAGAAATACCTAAAGAAGCGGCTTTTGATCTTCTTTATAGAGCCTTATCTAAGATTTATCAATTTACTTTTATACATCCCTATGCATTTCTTGTGACATTTTTTTTATTTGATTTGATTTGTCAATCGCTAACAAGATACAGGTATAAGAATAAACATAGTTTTGAATACATGAGATAGATACTTATAAGAAAAATAAAAAGAAACAATAGGACAAGGATGGTAGGCACAATTGGTGCACTTATGCACGCCCCCTACAGGCCTCTTAGGAAGGGGGTGAGGTCAATAGTAGACAGTTTAAGGTTAAAGTTTTTGGGGTTTGGGGAAGAACCACAGAGTCAGGTAGAGTATTCCAAACATTGACCACTCTGTTGCAAGAAGTCGTATTTTCTGCAGTCAAGTTTGGTGCGGTTAACCTTGAGTTTGTATCTATTGTGTGCTCTTGTATTGTTATGATTGAAGCTGAAGTATTCATTTGCAGGTAGGACATTGCAATGTATGATTTTATATACTATATTTAGATTGGACCGGAGGCGGCGTAGTTCTAGGTTTTCTAGGTCTAGAGTTTCAAGTCTGGTGGCATAAGATATTCTGCAATGAGTAGAGGAGCGGAGAACTCTTCTTGTGAAATATTTCTGGACTTTTCAATTGTGTTTATATCAGATATATGATATGGGTTCCAGACTGATGAGCTGTATTCAAGTATAGGTCTAGCAAATGTTTTGTATGCTCTAGTTAGTTGTGTGATATTACCAGGGAAGAAGCTACGTAGGATTAGATTAACAACTCTTAATGCCTTTTTGGCTATATAGTTACAGTGGGCTCTAGCACTTAGATCATTAGAGATGAGTACTCCAAGGTCCTTGACAGAGTTTGGATCCTCAACAAGGTCTTGACTATTTAGCTTGTATTTTATTTTCTGATTTTTTTTGCCAATATGTAAGACAGAGCATTTATTTGTTGAGATTTGAAATTGCCATTTGATTGACCGTTCTGATACATAGTCAAGGTCTTTTTGGAGGGTAGTAGTATTGTCTGTAATGTTGAATAGCTTTACATCATCAGCGAAAAGATGCCTTAACATAATTATTTTGAAATAAGAGTTTATGTTAGTCATATTTATGTCCAATATCTGCAGCAAAAGATCAGCTTAATTCTTAGCAATCAGTTACTATTAGAAAATCTTTAGCACCATAAACTTTTTAACAAGAAAATCCTAATATTTAATATATCGGCTTTAATATGTCAGTAAAACATGTGAGTAAAAAAAAATCAATTTTGAAATCATAATGTTTATAGGCTTCTGAGATGAAGTATAGCCCAAGAATTCAATAAAGAAGCTGGCAGATATAAGACCAAGACACTGTCATTTTTAGACAAGTGACAGCATTTAAATATATAGCAGGAGATTCTGAGGTTACGGTGGGGTTCTAAAAATATAATTAAAAGATGTTGACCTTGACACCAATAGCACATGAAACCACAACATCAACAGACTAAAAGATTAATAACTAAGCCATTCAGATGACAACAAAAGCAAGGGGGATGTGAATTCACAAAACAAAACAAGTGCTGGAAGTTCAACAGAGACAACCAGCAGTATAAGACCTCACACATTAAATACGAGGCATATTTTTGCCATCTCACTTTGGTTTTTCAACTTCAAATCTTTTCAATTTTTCAAACAAATTTTATACTTATCTGAAAGGCATTTCTAAAATATGTCATAATAATAAAAGACAGTGTCCGGATTACAAAATTAAAGATCCCTAGGAGAAGATGCACTTTCCATGAAAAAGGAAAATAAATGTACTATACAAACATCCAACACATCAGATACTAAAGTGAAATATTTGAAGTCATGGAATGTTTCTAAAGAAATATGTACCCTTGCATCCATAAAAATAACTGCAATTAAGTGAATGGACTTTGTTATAGAAATATGAACTTTAAGCATCAAGCATACAAACTTTCTTACTTAAATGTAAATTTAATTAGATTTAAATTTCTTGCTTTTTGAATTGTATTTCTGGGAATGTTCTTCCAAGTCCAAGGGTAGTCCTTGTAGGGAAGGGAAGGGAAGGAAGGGAAGGGATGGAAAAGGAAAGGAAAAGGATAGGAGATATAAATTCCAGAGCTATCCTGACTAATCATAGATCTCTGGGAATATTTTTCCAGATCTACACCTAGAGATTCCAATATGTGTTATTAATGAGTCATTATTTAATTCTAATTGTATTGCTTATATTTAGTTGATTGCTCTTAATATTATTTAAGAATAACTGAATAAAATCCAATCTTTGGTTTGATGATAATCAAATGTTTAAATTGGAGCTAATGTGTATTATTATACAATGTATGTTTCTGGTTACAGTTAATTCTCCATGTTACAAATCCTAATAAACTGTTGGAAAAAAATCAACCTGTGCTTGTTTTGGGCATTTGTGAAATTCTACTTAGAAGCATTACTTGAACCATAGCAAAATCAAATGACTGAAATTTTCATCACACTCTCAGTTGCCATTAATGTAAATCTCACCAATTCCAAGCATCAAGTTTACAGCGCTTCTTCTATGTCACTTGGCAGAATAAATTTTCTTATAAAATCAAGCTGTCAACAGTTATTTAAAGCTCTTATTTCATTCAAATTCAAAGTGTTAAACAATATAAATTCTAAAATAAGTCACAAAGGAACCAGAAGGGTGATGACATTGCTCCATAAATCTTTAAATGCTGCCATAGGTAGGATTGAAAATACTGCAAAACCCTGAATCGAAACAGTTCACAATAATCTAAGAACGCCATCATTTCTCAAAATTGAACTATCCAATGTATAATTATGGGTATTTGGGACTCACCACTGCTGTATCATAAAAAAAGGAAATGCAATGTCCATAAATTCTGTAAAGTAGACTGAAAAACATATTAATAATTGCACATATTCATATCCATTATGTTATTCCCTTTCAAGGCAAGCAATATTATGAAAAAGTACAAAGCAAGAGAAAATAATTGTAAGCAAAACAAAGTAAAGGCAGGAGATAAAAGGATATGTAACAATCTCTATCCTTGCAAATCATGTATGTTTCCACTATATTTACATACCAATTCATGCATTGCCTTTTGTTCTTCAAAAATTATGCCTCTCGTAGTGCTACCCCTTGACATGGTAAACTGTCTTTCCAATATAAATCTATACAATCTTCCTTCTATCATTCTCTATTTCAGTTTTATCCCAAATTATATAACTTTTATTTTAATTCCATTTGTTCCACTGCATGCTCCTTATTTAGTCTTCTTCACCAGATTATAAAGCATTTTTATTATTTCTCTTCCTCTTTTAAATTTAACTGTTTCTTGCTCTCTGATTAAATTTTTTTGTAACTCTACATACTATCCAATATCTTTCTCTAAACCTCACTTTCCCATAGAACACTTTTTAAGTAAATTCACCAAATCAGTCAGTGAATATAATTCCAAATTTTGAATCTGCAAGAAAATAGTTTTACTACTCCATGGAAATAATATTCAAAGGAACAATGCTATAGCAGAATAGACCACGCATGTGTACTACCATTAAAATGCTTGAGAAAAGAGTATGTTAAGCTGTGAGTTCATATGAACGTGCTTGATTTATACTGGAAAGACAATTTACTTGTCAAGGGGTAGCATTAATAATGCTTTAGTATTAGTATAGTGATATCTTGGTACTCAACTGCTTTAAACCCAATGCAGTACTCAATGCATTTTGACATGGACATTTTGTCCCATTACTCATCATTTGTTTGATATTTGACATATAAGCTAGAATAGGCAGTGTTGGCTGCCTTGTAACTCACTACATTATTCCTTATGGAAAAAATTATTTGGTACTGATCATTTTTGGTATTCGTCACACCTCCTGGAACCAATTAACAAAGAGTACTGAGGTATTACTGTACATACATGTGTGCACACAAGCTGGACAAAATAAGGTCTAGTAACTCAGTGTCATAAAAAGTTTTTTTTTCTTTATTGGTTTAAAAGCATTTAAATGTAAAGGAAAGCAAAACTGGTTGCAAAACAAGTCTTCTCATACAACAACTGATAATAAAATAAATAGCAGTTCTGAGTCTGAGAAAGAAAATCTTGGTAAAAGCATAGTTTTTCGCTCCCTCCCAATAATGTCTTCCAATGGTTTACTTATAATTTATAATAATAAACTCCTAATGTTTGGATCTTGTGAAGCATGAAATAAGAACTATGTAGTAGTTGTTCAGTTGGTGCAGTTTCCATCTGGAGAGAAATCACATTGCAATTGTATTGCAGCCTGAGACAGAATAAAGAATCACAGTCCCCATGCCAAACAACATAATGGTAATTTCAAAAGATTTTCCAATGTGCGTGAGCCTGCATGTATTTTTCACAGGATGGTTAGGTTTAATACATTCTCCTGAAAGCTGGATATGTATTGCTGATACATAAGAGTTCTCTATACATTATTATTCATTCTCAAAAATTAATGGAATAGCAATCATTATGCATCTATGTACAGACTTTTCACTTTTCACTACTGTGGCTCATACAATAAATATGCAGATATACCAAGAGTTTAAATCATTTTTGCTCAAAGAAATGATATGTAGTTGGCTTTAAAAAGAAAAAGACTAGGAACATTTTATTATCATTTCATTGAACAATAACTTGCTGCAATGCCATCACATAATACAATGTACATGAACTATACATTATTATTACTGAGTTATATAGTAGGATCATCACCTAATTTAATCACTTAGTGGCAATCAACTTGCTGGACCTGAATTGAATCAGGAATAAAAAATGTGGAAGTGCCCTTGGACAGATCTTGTCCTGGTAAGTGAGAGCATACCATCCTATATTTTTCTTATTTTTCTTTTCCAGCAGAACCTCTCTGGTAGTCTGACCAAGCCTGATTCATTTTAGCTTCTAAATCTAAGACAATTCTAGTCTTGCCACTTGTTAAAACAGTCAAGAATACCTTTCAACTATTCTGTTTCTATTTAAAGAGAAATTTATTTAATGGTATGTTCTCTAAATCTTCCTAAGTATTTCAAAAGTAAATTTTATATAATGTACAATACAAGAAAGCAATTAATATATAATTTTAAATCCATCCATCCATCCAACTATCTTCCACAATATATTTCTCAATACATTGCCCAAGGTGGAAAATGTAACCAACTCTAGCTATACTACAGTAATGAGTACAAAGAGCTATTTGAACCAGGTAAGTTGCTAGCATATGTTTTGGTAACGATTCTCCAGTAACAACATGTGACAGCAGTATTTTAAATACAGTAATATAATTAAGGAATAAAGTTCTTGGCAGAGTATTAGCTGAGGCTATAAGGACTTTAATTATATTCTTCCTTCTTTCTTTCCCTCCTCCCTCCCTCCCTCCCTCCCTTCCTTCCTTCCTATCAGTGTTGACTCCTATCTATGCCTGAACTATTATTTGCAGTTTTCTTGGCAGGATCTTGCAAGCAATTTGTTGTTGCCTCCTTCCTAGGGCTAAGAGAGAGTGACTGGCCCAAAGTAACAAGATGCCTGTGCTTAAGGCAGGACTAAACTCCTGGTCTCCTGATTGTAGTCTGGTGCCTTAAGCACTACACCAACCTACCCCATCCATGTCCTACAGAAAAAAATAAAAATGTGAGGATCATGAGAAATTCCAGAGATACAGAAAAACTGAAATGAACAAGACTGTGTGTAGCATCATACAACATTACATTATTTCTGATTTCCCAACATTCTGAACAACAGCAGGACAAGCTCATAGAAGCATCAAAAGAATAAAGAGCTTTTGATTGAGACTTGAATCTATTAAAATCTAAAAAAAACAGGGCTAAAGCTGCAAATATATATAGTAGGTAATTCAGCTGGTAGGTTTTAAAGTCACATTTGCTATTGGACTTTGTTTGGAGGGTTTTCACATAATGGTCTGGTCATGATCACAATCCTTATCAGGGCTGACATGACAAGCAACATTTGGAGAGCAATCAGATCTTGGAGAGCAATCAGATCAAAAGACAAGTCAAGATTGAAGAACAAATTAAATATATTGTCGGTGTTGGTGATCTCAAGCTAATTATTGAAGAAATGGGGTTCATAAATTGAACAAAAAGTGACACAGCCAATATTATAAGGGATCATTGTGAAAACCCTTAATGTTGCTTCCTAACTGCCTTTGCATGAGATGTTGGTAAATTAGAAATGAAATATTACCATAAACAATCTCTAGGCAGCTTCAGAAGTATCAAGAAAAATATTTAAAAATTCCAGGTATCATCAGGTCTTGTTCTGCGTTCTCGGGGGCTTTATTATTGGAAGTTGGAAGTCAATCAGAGGAAGATACTTAAAACTGAAACAAATTTTAATACGGTAAAGATTGGTGGGAGAGCTACCCTCCATATCTTTCTTGGCATTCCATGTTAAGTTTTTTTACAGTTCATATAAAGTTGGAGCGTTAATTATTTTAATACGATATGGATATTGAATGCAGCATTTGAGTCACAAACAGAATAAACCAGAAAAATCTATAGGATTCTATATTTCATCAGATTCCTTTATGTTGTCCTATGGACATTGAGAATCTAAATAGGATTGATTTCTATTTTTCAATTCTCAGTCATATTTTATATTACCATTACTAGCTTAATTGTTGTGCAAAACTTTAATAACTCAGAAGTTATTATGGTGAAAAAATTAATTAGTAACACTACAGTAATGGCAATGCTAATTAAATAATTTAAAACCTTGCCTTCAGCATTATTGAGTGAATAATAACATAGATGCTAACAATTCATTCCATGCACCTCATACCATAGACAAGTTTTTTATACTATTAATTTTAATTAAAATGTGATATTTTTCAAACCAGCCAAACCAACCATTTCTGATTCATTATTAGAATATTTACATTGATATAGGTTCAATTTAAAAACTTGCAGAAAAAAATTATTATGGAATGGTAATCCTTATCTGGGAATTATTTTTCTGTGAAACCTTATGTTTTATTACATATTTGTGCTCTAGATTATAGATTGCTGTCCAGCGCATCTGTTGGGTAGTAATCAGGAAATACTCTGCAATGGTTAATGAAGCTTTTTCTTACAAAGCAAAACAATTTTATTCTGTAGAAATGATGTATGCTTATTTTAATTCAGCTGCTTCATGAAGATACTAATTTTGTTCTTCAAAACATCCAAGACAAAGCACACATTTAAGGCATATATATTAATCAAAGAAATATTTTCTTCCAAAAGAAGAGAATATATGTAGCTCAAGATTTTTTAAAGCTTAGTTGATTGCTTACCCAACTATGGAATATCGTCAGTGCCTGGTCTTTATAAAGATACAATTCTAATCTTTAATATGAAATCAAATATTACAAATTAAAACTTGGAGAAAGTGTTAAGTTCATTGTTCATACAGTAGTTGCCATTGAAGCAAAGGAGAGAAAATGAAACAGTTACTCAAGCTCATTCTGAAATTTTCCAAAAATTAAAAAACATGTAGAATGCTGACATATAAATTTATGAATTTTAGGTTAAGTTAATATCGGCAAATGTCTAGAACCATGATGGCGAACCTATGGCACGTGTGCCGGAAGTGGCACGCAGAGCCACTTCTGCCAACATGCGAGAGGTCACCCGGAAGAGCCTCACTGCGCATGCACGCGCAACGCCCTCCAGCTGGTTGTTGGGTATCTGGTGCACATGTGTGGGGGCGCAGATGTGCGCACATGCGCAGAGGTGCACAGGGGGTCTTGCGCACATGTGCAGAGATGCACGTTGCAGGGGGATCGCACACGCATGCGCAGAGACACACAGCATGCAGGGGGATCACGCAGACATGCGCAGGGGGCATGCCACCCGCATGCATTGCTTTTTGGGTGCTGGCACGTGAGCGCACGCGCGCAAGCGCACATGCAATTTTTGGCACAGGAGCCCAAAAAGGTTAGCCGCTACTAGTCTAGAATATAAAAGAAACAGAGCAAAGGATTCAAAATAAGCAAAGGCCCAACTGTTGTAACTGCAAGCCCAGAAGTACCTGAGACTATTTATAATGTTCATCTCCCCATAAGTTTTAAAATTAGATAAAAAGAACCCAGTTAAACAAGGGAGTCAAAAATATTATACATATTCATATATTCATTGAGGAAAATGACCCAAAACTGTTTATCTAATTTTAGGACTTGGGTGGAAAACAGATCATATTTATGCAGAAATATTAAAAATTCAAAAGGCTTCACAAACTTTTTAAGCACCACTATGAATATTAATTTCCATTACTTATCTTGCCTTGAGTCAATCAAGTCTTTCAGATAAGGCCTTTTAGCAAACACAGAAATGTAGACAAATGTGCTAACGTTATGCCACACGCAGCAGTCCCTGCTAACAATAATAGTTCTGGTCAATTTGTGCACATTTGGGCCAATGTATCACTAGTGTAATCGTGGGCCAGTTTTATCACGGTCCTATCCATTACTCTGTGCAAGCTACAATTTCTAATCTAAAGACCATTTTATAGCCAAAACACTATTGCCTGTATTCCCTCATCTTATAGATCATGCAGTTGTATGGACACACTCTTAGGATGGCAAAATATGTAACAAGGATTTCAATGGGTGAAGCTGATTTGAACCTTAATCACTTTGGTCGAATTCCAACTTCTTAACAAACTATGCCACACTTATTATAATTATGAAAGAGGTGAAGAATTAAAGCCATGTCATTCAGAAGATTTAGACAGCTGCTTCAGAAAATATTCCAGATTGTTTTCACCTATGCATGGTGTCCAGTTTCTTTGCTTTGATTAAAGCATTTCCTAAATAAGCTAGATGACATTTTAAACAATAAAGCCACTTCAAGGAGATGTGTATAGTTTCTTGCTCACGTTGCAAAGACCTTTTTCAAATATATATAACATAGCACTAAAAGTAGTATCACCATTGGGCATCTGCCTGGAGCTGATAGACATCAATAAGAAGTTCTGTTCATCCATAGTGGCATAACCAATACAATTTCCCAATTTAGAAGAAGTTTTAGAATGTTATTACCAGTCTCCTGCTTGGGTGGGGGGTTGGACTAGATGACCTACAATGTCCCTTCCAACTCTGATTATCTGGTGCCAATGGCACCAAATTAAAAGACTGAAATAGGTTATTGTGACTTCTATGGAAAAGCACTACATATGACAACTGCAGTATAACCGAATTCATTATTGGGATGAGAATTAAACTTTTATAGAAGTGTTCATGTCTTTACTTATTCATAAAATTTCATTTCCATTTTTTGTTACTAAAACAATGTCAATTTAATGTCAATTTTTGCAGAAGCAGAAAAAGAAGTTAGGTTTGCCCTGCAAATAAGAAACAAAAGATGCTTCTTATAACATAATTCAATAACCAAGAAGCAGGCCTTGAATACAATTCTTGATAGAGAACTCTTTGTATGCAAATACCCATCTATTTTCCTAAGCCTGATTAAACAAGTGTAAGCCAAGTCCTTACAGCTCACTCCTGTAAATTATAAAATAAAATAAAAAACCTATCTGCTCTGAATAATGGTGAAAAAGAGAGGCTCAAAACAATTAAGTCATTTTAAGTCATGCTAAATGGAAACCTGATTGCATCTTTTATTAATTAGTCTTAGTTGACATTTTAAATAAAGATAAACCATTTATGAATATTGTGGACATTATGAGGTGCTATATAAGATAGAACTGATTGCAATCTTTTATGACTGATTCATATTGAAACTGGAATATGTAAGCTACTATTTAATAATGCATATTTGCTTCTACAGATTCCTATTCCTAAGTATTAGAGCTGTCAGCAATAGAAGTATGAAATAGGCAAGGCCTTAAAAACTGTTGTTCAGTTCAGTTTATTACAGTCATAGACCAGAGACCAGAACAAATAAAAACATTCAGTGACTATCCAATTAAAAGTTCTAAAATAAAATAATAACAGATAAAATCTATAACAAAATCCAGTCTGTCAATTACACATGGTTTAACTGTACTAAAATTATAATCCATAAACTGTGAGAATTTTTCTTCCATGGAGATTTTGATTAATAGTCTTTAACGGCCAATCGATATGGCATATATTATTGATAATTATTCTTAAATGTTAAATCCTTTAAATAGAGTTTACAGCATCAAAAGTCACAATACAGGTAATATTGTAATAAATAACTGGGTTTGAATATTCTCATCATATTAACAGCAGATAGTTGCATCTAAAAATTCAGAAGAGGGCAATAAATTCTATTCAAGGAAAGGTAGAGAAAATAAACAGGATTTGGGGGCTTTCTTAAAGGCAGGAAATTATTAATAGATAACATGTAGCAAACACAAACATAAACTACTTGGGCCCCAGATATTCATGATTTCTTAAACCATTTCAACATTCTCAGAAAGTCCTAGCCAACTGTATCACCCATTCTTAATAACTGGAATCTATTACTTTATATACTTGTATTTACACATACACATACACATACACATTCACACACACACACACACACACACACACACACAAAAGTCAAAGGATTAGTCAGTTGCCCCAAAGTTTAAAGTAAATAATATTCATTCAAGATAAATAAAAATAAAGCTTATCTAAAGAATACACTTGTACACTGTGTACAAATTAGTTCAGGGCTTATGTCCATTCATTCAGTGACAGTTCAAAACTACCACAGCACTGAAAAAATGGACATTGTTTGGTTCTTGAAGTTCTGGCTGTTGCACAACCCCCATGATCACATGTCTGTGATCTGGGCACTTGAGTACCCACTCACAATTATGACATTGGTGGGAGAAATGGTCACAAAGTTGCCATTTTCAATCTTCTCTGTTTGCATCCCATGGCCAAAATCTTTCCAAATAGGCCTTGTCAGAGTTCAGATGATAACATATTCTCACAGGCATAAACCTGCTATAAAACAACTTTCTCTCTTACTACTATAGATAGTATTAAGAAGTGGGAAACCTTTCATTGGGCTTCATGGGAGACTGCTTCTGACCTGAGCTCATATTTTCATGATTGATCTATGATATAAAAGTGAATTCCGAAACATTTTTAAAAATTAAAAGAATATCATAACCTCTGAAAGCCTTACGGTTAAATATAAAACTAGAAGTAGATAGTATAGTAATTGAATTTGGAAGAACGATAAAGAGAAGCTTCTGAGGGTTACACAATATACTGCAGAGCACATATGTCTCTGGAGTATTCTGGTAGTTAAAATCCACAAATCTTAAAGTTGCCAATGTTGGTCAACATTATATTAAAGTGATCAAAGTCATTCTGTCTCAAAGACAATATGGAAGGCTATGAAAAGATGGTCTCTAAGGTTTAAAAAAGATCTTGTGTTTCTCATTTAGACAAAGAACTTTCCTATTTCTCATATATACAAAAAGCCCTTATCTTCATGACTAAAGCAATCTATCCTCTTTTATGCTGCACAAATAAATCAATTTTCCTCTGCATTCTGAAGGCAGTTTACTTTATAATCTTGAAGATTCATATAGTTCAGCTATGTCTTGAGTACATGAAAGTTTCAAAGTGCAATTTCAGAACTTTTAATTAAATTGCAATTTATTCCAACTTAGTGATTCATTTGTTTGTATTATATGTTATAATAAATAACAGTAGCTAAGATTAATTATAGTATCAAAAAGGTTATTTCAACATCATGAAAATCCTGATTTCCACACCCACCCACCTGTACCTCTGGCTGTAAATCACTGGAAAAAAAGATCTAGATATACATAATAAAAATAGCCCCAAGATTAATGTTACTGTCCCATGTCGGAACAAAATTTACTTCTCTTTTGAAGATAAGCATACTTAGTGATCTTATCAAGAAAAAAAACATATATAAGCATAATGGGATTACTGCATCCTCCATATTTCTTATAGATAGGGCTTTATAACTGAACTGTGCCAACACACATCATGTACTGTACTTCTGAATGGGTAGGATGAGAACAGCATTATGTTGACATGCAAAGTAGTCTCTAAATTAAAGATTTTAATTTCCACATAATAATATAAATTAAAATTGACCTGAAGAAAGTGATCTGTTCTCCCCCTGGGTTGATAAATATATGCGTGGAAGTGAAGATACAGGTTTAATTGGGAATAGAAAATATGTTATTATGTTAAATAGGAACATGGATAGTCCAATTCATGTATTGTATCAAGAAAAAGGTAGTTAATATGTGACAGAGATAGCTGAGGGAACAATTTGAAATGATGAGATGTTATCAAAATGGCATCTACCTTTCTCTAAGCTTACATTACACCATTCATGCACTTTATCTAATTAAAATACAATAATCAATAAGTTCAATTTCAGAGTATGTCTGAAGCCCACAGAATAAGATCTGGCAGTGTATATTTAATAAGTTCAATAAGAATGAATCTGGTCATATATTGCCTCCTAATAGCCAATGCAAATTATATACAATTATAAAAACTATATAAATGTTGCAGGAGAGTTCCCAACCACTAGGCCTGCTAGGAAACGGGCGACACAACTGGAGGTGAGCAGCAGGTGAGTGAGCAAAACCATAACTAGCCTCCTAAGTCCATGGAAAAATTGTCTTCCGTGAAACTGGTCCCTGTTGTCAAAACGTTGAGACTGCTGCACTACAGTTTTCCAATTTCAAGTTACCCAATGATAAATTTGAACTAATAAAATAAAGGAATCTACCTTGATAAAATGTTTAGTGAAGATGGAAAAACAAATGGAGAATCCTTGAGATATAAGGATGTACATATGTATATATGGCGGGAGGGCAGGATTTCAGTCAGACATCTTTTGCAAGTTTACTTGGAAATGCTAAAGATCCTGGATTTTCTGCACATAGGTGCATGCTGTGAGAAATAGAACCAACATTTAGTGTTTCAGTTTTATTATTTTAAATTACTTTTATTCTTGAAGAATAGTGATACCACACATACAGTACACACAGCAATTTTGTTAAATCCCCAAAGTGAAATTAAAATGCAAAACGGCAAACCTCCTTCCCAGGCTGAAAGAAATCAACAACTGGCAGATGACCTGAATGTGTTTTACTGCAAGTTTGAAAGGAAACTATAGCCACCTATATCTCCACAACCCCCATCTCAGACACACCAACAACAGCCAAGCCTCCTACAACTGACCCCATCTCAGACGTACCAACAGCCAAACCTCCCACAACTGACCCCAACCCCTGGTGATCACAGAAAAATAAGTGCAAGATCTATTTCACAGACAAAAGCCAGGAAAAGCACCAAGCCCACACAAAATAACTCCCTCTTGCTTAAAAGTCTGTGTTGACCAATTGGCCCCCATCTTCATCCGAATCTTCAATAAATCATTAGAGATGTGCTATGTTCCTTCTTGCTTTAAACACTCTACTATCATCCCAATGCCGAATAAGCCCTCCATCAAGGAACTGAATGACTACAGACCAATTGCTCTAACATCTGTAGTTATGAAAACTTTTGAAAGGCTTGTGCTGTCCCACCTGAAAACCATCATAGATCCGCTGTTAGATCCCATGCAGTTTGCATACCAAACAAATAGACCGACAGATGATGCTGTTAATATGGCTCTGCACTATATCCTACAATATCTTGAATCTCCAAATACCTATACACGGGTCCTCTTTGTAGACTTTAGTTCAGCATTCAATATCATCATTCCAGACATTTTTCTAACAAAACTAAACCAGCTTGTAGTACCTGAACACACTTGTAAGTGGATCATAAGCTTTCTAACAGACAGAAACAGCAGGTGAACCTTGGCAGAATCACATCAGATACCTATATAAATCAGCACAGGACCCCACTAAGGCTGTGTGCTCACTCCACTTCTCTTCTCCCTATACACCAATGACTACATCTCAAATGATCCATCTGTTAAACTTTTGAAGTTTGCAGATTATACAACAGTGATTGGTCTCATTCAACACAACGATGAATGCGCATAGTCAGGTTGAACAACTAGCTTTCTGGTGCAACCAGAACAATCTGGAACTGAACATATTCAAAACCGTAGAAATGGTGGTAGACTTTAGGAGAAACCTCCCCATATTACCACTCTTACAATACTAGACAACACAGTATCAACAGTAGAGACCTTCAAATTTGACGTTCTGTCATATCTCAAAATTTCCGCTACTGGTTCTCCAGAACTGGTCAGAACCTGCTGAATACCACCTCTGTCTATGACTATATTAAGTGTTGTATCTTATGATTCTTGATGAATGTATCTTTTCTTTTTATGTACACTGAGAGCATATGCATCAAGACACATTCCTTGTGTGTCTAATCACACTTGACCAATAAAGAATTCATTCATTCATTCAAATATATTTATGAACCACTATATTCTAAGAAGTGAGCATAGAATAAATTGGTTTCTCTCCTCAACTAATGTTCTCAGTTTAAAAATGCTTACTTTGTTTTATACCACTCCTTTGAAATTATAACCGTATTACACTTAAAAATCAATGTTTCCTTAATTCCTTAATTTCATTTTATTTATATATTTTTATAATTTGTTACTGTGCTTACAGTAACAAATTATTTTGGAATGTTCTAACTAGCTTTTTTATGCTTACCATGTATTTAAAGAAAAATTTGTTTAATCATAATTTATTGTTACAAACAACCTGCAATATTAAATTCCACAGGAGATAGATGGTATCACTTTTAGGGTATTATTAATTATCATGTTATCATGAATAAAACTCTGTTTTGTGACTTTCGTTTTCATATGTTTCATTCCAAGCTTCCAATGACGTTCCTGGTATAGCAGCAAAACTAAGCATATTTATAATAATAACACTGGGTGTTATTAAGGATGAAAGAAAAGGGGGAGGTTAAAGTAGATTCATTTCAATCTCTATTAGATATATATTTTTCTAAAATATGTCAGGAATTAGTAACCTTTGCATAGGGCTGCTAATTTTTCTCTTTCATCTTGCTATAGATTTATTCTCATTCCCAAAGCACCTACATCAAATAGCCTGTAACTGACTTGTATGGTTTACTATACAAATTACTAAAAACTGTTCATAAATGAAACCATACCAAGAAACAATGAATAAAAATCGTAAGGATACAAGCAACAAAGTTATAGTCATAAGTGAGAGAAGATGGGTGAAAGGAAGGATGGGAAGATTAATAGTAATAGTAATATACTGTAAAGTCACTTTACAGTATATTATAGCTGTAGTATTTTGCTATAAGAAATTGCAAAATTATCCCATGTAGTCACCCTTTCAGTTATCTAAAGCAAATAGTAGGTGATAATAAATGCAGTAGAACATTATTAACCTCCCCTGACATTTATATTGAGATGAAAAAAATAATTAAATTTCTAATGCTGGGTAACAAGTGCAAGGCATACATCACAGTGAGTAAGCATTAAATATACATTGTGATACATTATTTTTTCAATAGAGATACCAATTTCAAACAAAAAGGAATGCATAAGCTATGTTTTCAGAAGCAACATATAAATGTTTTTAATGTTAAAATCTTATGTTATTTTTCAATGTTAGCAGTATGTAATTTGTCATATTTTTAAAAAAAAATATGCTAATTCTTTCTAGTAGAAAAAAATATACTGACCTTGAGAGGAGAATCTGTAATTGCTGAAGTGGCATATAAATTTACTGTTCACTCAGTCTGATATCTGGCAGTGTATTACAGTTTAAAATAGCTCTTTCAAAGAACATGAAAGCACAAAAAATATGAATAGTGACTACATATTTTCAGAGTTTTCAGACATCTCTTTTAACACTTACTTTTGCAAAGATCTGAAAAATATCTAAGGCCGGCAAAAGCTGAGAAACATCTTGGATTTCCACCTTCAAATACAGCTGCAGAGTCTTAGCAAGGTGCCTGAGACCTTCTTTCATGTCTTCGCTTAATTCATCAACATCTTTAAAAAGAGGAAATGTATTAAAGTGTGAGAATTTTTTTTGTGCGAACATCTTTAAGCAATCTAGAATCAGCTTGGCAGCGTGAACATTTCAAACACCAAAAAGACAAGATATCCCAGTTTATTTTTGACAGAACTTCTCAACACTAGGTTGATATTGCCAAATTGTACAAATATTATGTGAATGAAAGAGAAAAATCTTAGGACACAACAGATGCGCAAAGAGACGGTAAACAAAAAATCAGTTAAGTTCTTACAGTAACAATAGTAATTTTATTTCATTCAAAATATTTTTCCCTATGCAAGATGACAATACCATGATTTATTTCAATCAGAAGTATGCTCTAACACTGGAAAATTGCATACCTAAGTGGTATATGTGTTTTTTTTTAAAAAAATAGAATGAGACAGCAATTTGACCGTAGGCAGTAATAATTTTAAAAATCTGGATGCAATTAATTGTTTATAATAGCTTGTCCTTTAATAAAATGAACAATTAGGTAAAAAGATAAAGAGCGAGATGATAGAATGAATAGACAAATGTATAAATTAAAATATATTCTGTGTTCATGTTGAATTTGAAACACTGGACATTTAATACTGATATTCAGTGTGATTTAGTCAAAAACTCTTCTTTGTTCACAATGGCATGTATGGAAAACTGCTGTCTCATCCCAAATACATAGCAAACATCCTTTTCCAAATCCATAGGAGAGACTTTTATTTCACCAAGGATAATGTCTTACTAGTTTCCCTGTTAAAAGAAAAATTTCACAGTGTTCCTCTACAATTTTATCGAGGTAATTTACAAGATTCAGAACGTTTCAAAAAACATCATATGATATTCCTTTTATATTATATAACTAGCTGAATTATCAATGCCTTTCTTAATCCACAGATAGGGAAGTTTTGGAAGATTGTTCACTTCTTATTTGACAGGTCACTAAATATGGAAATATTTCTGGAGAGAAAAGGTTGTGAAATTTGTTGCAATCACAATTACTGTTAGGCAATTAGAAATCTAGTATACTCCCCTCATTAATTATTAATCGAGTGTGCTCGATAATTTGTTTTCTCACCAGGTGATTTACATTAGATAGATGATAGATAGATAGATAGATAGATAGATAGATAGATAGATAGATAGATAGATAGATAGATAGATAGATAGATAGATAGATAAGCGGTTTAGAGTCAACATATTGCCCTCAACAACCTGGGTCCTCATTTTACTGACCTCAGAAGGATGGAAGGCTGAGTCAACTTTGAGCCAGTGAGAATCGAACTCCTGGAATGAGCCTACATTACTGTATTCTAACCAATGGGCCACCACAGCTCTTACAATATATCTTACAATAATTTGATTGGCATTATTAATACTTTAATAATTATTTTAATTCATTTAATAATCTTTCAATTTCTATTATTTTGTCTTTGATATAGAAAGAATTAACAGGATTCATTATCCCTAGAGCAAAAGGAGAGGGGGAGTAAATCAACAAAAATAAGATAAACATAACTGTGAAAACAAAGAAGCAGCCATGTTGGTAGACATTTTATATTTTAGCTCTATAGTCTGTCCCCAAAGTAGCCATATGGATGTCTCTGAGAAATTATTTTATTCATGTTTCCCAAAAATCGGTAGGGAAAGTAATAAATGGAGATCACATGCCCACAGGACATTGTGACAGACAGAAAAGCAGTCTAGACCTGGATTGTGATCATGTGACCATGGGTGTGCGTGTGTGCAAAATAGAACTCTATGTCCACCCAAAATTTTGGGAGGAATTTGAAATATCAGTAATGATAATAAACTGGTATTGTATAGAACACAGTTATCTGTACTGGAACAATTAACTATTGCCTGGGAAGAAACACCCAATAGAAATTGTACAGCAAGTGATCATAAATTCAGTTCCAATATCATATGAAACCGGAGGGAAACAGCAAATGAAATGAACTGAACTGAAAACAAGTAAATGAATTGTTTTAATTTTCTGGAGTAAAAAAAAAATCCTTGAAAAATGAAACATTACAAAAAAAGATTACACATATAGAACATTTTTACAAGTTATTCCAAAAGTACTTTTCAATCTGTCATGCCCCTGTCGGAATCTGATTCAGAGGGGAAGGCCAAACAGCTGACGGGGAGTGGGAGTGTGGCTCTGTTGGCTGTGGAAGAAACTGGGGAAGGACATAGTTCGGCTGGGCAGAGCAGGGAAGAGGTAGAACAAGGGAAAGGGAATTCAGAGGAAGACCGAGGCCCCACTCCCTCTTCTTCCTAGGGTACACAGGGAGGAACAGAGAAGGGAGCAATGTGAGTTCCGTGGCTTACGGGGGAGGAAAGGGCCCTGATACCCTTCATTAGCTGCAGCTGGGAACATAGTATTTAAAAGAGAAGGTGTACATAATAAGTTGTTGGGAGCAAATTGTGAATTTATCTGGTATCATCGTGGCTTATCTGTGTTCCTGGCGTCTTCCCAACTGTGTGAGTGTTGCCGTGCTTTCAAGTCTGAAAGTCTTTCTCCTGCCTTTCTTTGTTTGTTTGGATTTTTGGTTACAGTCTATATGTACCTTGTTTTGGACTGAATTTTCTACAGTTAAAAGCTGTTCCTGGGAGAGTTTTTCTCCAGCCTAAAGTAACCTGGACATTGGGGGCAAAGTTGGAGATAATAAAGGGACTCTTCTTGCTTATTTGACTGTGTTGGCTTTGTGCCACGCCCTGGTTCATCATAGAATCCTTTCCCACCCTCTGTGTATATGCTGGTAATTCAGGAAAGAAAGCAAGAGACCAGTGCATAAAACCCCATTCTAGCTCAATGTAATCTATAATTTTTATTAATATTGCATCTGCAGGCACCCTGATGATTATTTACATCCCCAGAATTAGCCAGGGATTAGAGGGGAGAAATTCTCATCTAAATAAGAAAATGTGACATTCACCTGCGGGTTTTCTTTTGAAAGGGCTAACAATGTAGTCTCAGAATTTAGTCCAAATACAATTGCCACATACTAAAATAAATATTTAAAAACCTCTAAAATAAATGCAATTGCTAAGAAATATATAATAAAATAATATTTTGATCTCACTATATATAATTTAGAATATAAATTTTTCATTAATATTCCAAGATCAAACATCTGGTAAGGGGGCAGACAGATTCCAAAATTATTCTTTAAATTGAACTGATTCAGCTAACACCTTCTGATTTAACTGGGAGACCCTCTACTTTCATTATTGCCTACAAACAGTAGTTCCTTCATCCAATTCAAGGGAGCACAGAAATCCTCACCATGAAGCTGCTAACCATTTGCATAAAATATTTAAAAGATAGAGTGTCCTCACGCATCTTTAACATAAGCACAGAAAATTTGAGAAAATATACAAAAACACTTACTTGACTGAAGATCAGAAAGAGAATATAGCTCTTCAGATGGGCATACTGATTGCCTTAACTGGTAAGAATATAAAAACACTAATGAATAAAAATAATTGTTTCACTGTTAAAAAAAATAGATATAATAGCAATAGCACTTAGACTTATATACTGCTTCGCAGTATAATCTCTTTAACCTCTCTAAGCAGTTTACAAAGTCAGCATACTGCCCCCAAAATCTGAGTCCTCATTTTACCAACCTCGGAAGGTTGAAAGACTGAAACTTGAGTCTTGAGCCGGTGACACTCGAACTGCCAAACTGCTGGCAGCTGGCAGTCAGCAGAAGTAGCCTGCAGTACTGCATTCTAACCACTGCACTACCCTGGCTCTTAAACCTGATATACATGAATATGAAAAACAATAATCATCTGAAATAAAGTAATTTGTAGCTCCTTTATGATTGGAAAACATTATTAGAATTTTATATCCTACCATCTTCATTTTATTATTATTCCTTTAATTTATTCTCCATTTTCTTCATTTTTACATATTATTTTTATCTATTTCACTGCTAGAACAGTTGCAGCAAGTCTTTTTAAACTCACCCACTGCATCAAAATTCTGCTTAAGGACTCCCTTTTTGAAATTGGTGCCAAAAAACCAACCTCTCATAAATAGCTAAGATATTAATCATTTTGAAGAAATGAAGCAAACATGGGATATGGCATCAGCATCAACCTATGATCAAACTAATTCAACAGCATAAATACTGATACAATTTTTAATTTTAAGCAATTTTTGTAGAATTTCATTTAGAAACTGAAACTATAAAATCATATCTCTAATGGCAAAAAAAAATGTATATGTTGTTACTTGTGATAGATTGATTTATTACATTTAGTTGCCTGGTTTACCCTATTTCTAATTTCCAAATGCCCAAGAATGCAGTTGAAATAATTTCAAAAGACTTTATACAAATGTACATTATTACATACAACTATTAGATGTATAGCCTAACACATACAAATGTGTGCCTCTAGTTATCTTAACTTTCTTTTTCCATCAACTTAGAAGCTAGTCAAGTGAAGAGACAATACCTTTACTCCTGCTGATTACTGCAGAGCGATCACCACAATCACACATACATATTCACTTAGCACAGAACATTTTATTTTGCTTTTTCAACCCAAAAGACACCCAGAGGATCTCATAGAGTAATAAAATACATGTTAATTCCATTCCTCAAGAGTACAATTCCAAAACACAATTTTGAACACAAGAGAAAGGGATAGAAGACAAAAACAAGCAAACTCAAGCAACAATTCTTAACATCACACAGTTCTTATAAAAACCAAGTCAAATGTACACAAGTCAAGGAAAGAAGACTCAAAGAGTAAACTGGCTCCTTTCCTAGTTTCTCCTGTAACCAGCATAGTTTAGAATATCAATTCATCAAGTCTCACTTGAGCTCATTGCTATAGGCACCTCATGGTACAAAGATATTTTCAAAGGATTTTGTCAAGTAAAAACATGAGGCAATCTGACTGAGTGAAGGTTTCTCTCAACTTCTTCTTCAAGAGGCCCCATCTCAAGGATTGCTTGAACTCTGAAATCTACAATCTGTTTCCACATTAACAGAAATGGAGCAGATATATTTTGCAAAAATTAATCATATATAAAAAGTTAACTTACTACTTTGAAAATAATCCTGCCAACAAGCCTCACTGAGTCAGGAGGAAAATTAGGGTCAATATCTTTAATACATTTACATTCCCGTTTATGGTCCAGCCAGGCTTCTTTCTAGGAATGAAAAGAAATTATTTTCCCTTTAATAGTTGGTAGTTTAAAAAAAAATGACCTCCTCCTTCAACACTTTACTCCATCTCTGATTTTTAAATGTACTGTATTTCAAATGGAGTATAAATAAGATATTTGCAATGTTCTATATAGGATATGATTAACAAATACAAATAAGAATTGTGTAAATGATCATTAGCAATGTATTCAGAATTGAGTGGTAAACTAACAGTGAAATGCAACTGTTACAAAAGCAAATGCTATTTTGGGGTGTATGAACAGATACATAAAATATAGACTGCAGAAGTAGTTCTTCTACTCCACTTTGCCCTGGCCAGACCCCATGTGGAATACCATGTCTATTTCCGGAAACTTATAGTGGAATGTACCCCAAAGTCACAGGGGGGAGGGGCTCTTTCCCAGAAGACAAAGGGACAATAAAGCAAAAACTGTCTAGTGGGCAGAAAGGGCAAAGTTAGACCCTGTCTAGCAATTCACAGAGTGTATCTATGTTTTTTGCAGAAAATTACTTTAGTCAGGCAAGATTCTATTTGTAGGTGAATAACAATAAAGGAATTACTCAGAAGTAACTTCACATATCATTCTTGTTTTTTGGGCTTGACAGTATCCCAATTCAAATAGGACCATGTAATTAGAAAACAATTTCACTAGTTAAAAAGTGTGAATACTGCATTGTCCATCCATGCTTTAAAATAATTACCTGACAATGTGCACCACAGTATCTTGCAATTTTGCATTGAGAACATCTAGGTAGCTGCTCCTTGCTAAAGTGAGAGGAGAGGGAAGGGAGGGGGAAAGAAAATAAAATATCAATTAAATAGATTTACAACCCATACTCAGTTTATCTGATGCAGTTTGCTGCCTTAACATTCTAGATCACAATTCTAGAAAAATACATTTTTCACCTGTGTTAAAAAGCAAAAATTATGTTTACATATTTACATATGTTCTTTTTAATTCAATTTCATCCCTTTGTTTTGTTTGCAAAAAGAAAAGGTAAAATGTACATATGTATCATTTACATATTATTTTGTGAGAGTATATTTATTGTATTATTTGTATTTTGATTAGTTAGGAAAATGAGCATCTGCAAAAATTGGTGAGGTTTCCAAAACAAAACTGCTCTGTGAAATAACATCTAGTCAGAGCTCCCATGGCAATTAAATTTTCTAAAACAGAAATGGGTAAATTTTGGTGACTATGAATCATTTATGCACAAGAGTTATTGGAGATGAAACGATGAGTAGATGAAGTGGAAAAATGGATGATTGGAAAAATGTAATGCACCTCTTTTGTTCACTGAACAGGAAGGAAGGAAGGAAGGAAGGAAGGAAGGAAGGAAGGAAGAAAGAAAGAAAGAAAGAAAGAAAGAAAGAAAGAAAGAAAGAAAGAAAGAAAGAAAGAAAGAAAGAAAGAAAGAAAGAAAGACTGAATTTGGAGCCCAGCTTTCTTGGAGGACAGTGAAGAGATACTGGTAAATCACACCTCTTGCTAAAAAGTGTGGTGACATGAAAGCTGAGAATTTTGGGAATATATTCCTCTTTGTTGACTGCATGCTTCCCAAACAGGATGGGAAGTGTGTTCTGTTTTTGATGTAATTGTGTATGTCATTTTGTCTTTTTTAAATCTCAATTTGTAGGAAAAGGTATGAGAATTAAATGAGTTTATAATCATATGTCCTTAACATAAAGCACTTATGTTTTGATATATTTCATGACTGCAAACTTAATTATAACTAGACAGTCCATGATTCATTGGGTTATCCTTTAAGAGATATATCCTTGCCTCAACAGTTTCAGAATGCTAGAGGTAGGCAAAAATGTAGTGAGAACAGGAGCAACTTCCAACCGGCTTTCCCACTGATTTTGCTTCTGGGAAGCTAGCAGGGATTGTGGTCATGTGACCATGGCAATACTGTAACATGCATAACTTTTAGAGTACAAGTAGTGTGAAGATCCTTGAAATTTCAATTTCACAGGAGTAATGGGTCCTGGATTCTGTGCATGTTCTTTAAGTTAGCAGATTTAAGGTACTTGATTCATTTGAAGTATGTCAATCTTGCCTTGATTTTGATTGATACTTGATTTTTGCACTATGATGCATTGTTTGGGCTAACTGAAGATTACAAACAGATAAACAGACAGGAGAATGTTAGTAGTATATAGATAGATGTTTGTCAGGTAACTTACTTTCCAGAAGAATAAAAGAATGACAAGATTGAGTACAAGCCATCTATTCTCAGAAGTCCCTTTAAATTCAGCGAGATTTATTCTCAAATGTGTATGTATAAAAGTGCAGTCAAAAAGCTATAAAATCCTAAGTATTTTCTTGTACTGAGTGATTGACTACATGTAAAAAAATTGTAATATTCATAGTACAAATATCAAGCAGACATTTGATACAAACTGAAATGCTGCAATCTGAGCAGGATAGATTTCACTTTTCTCTGCTGAGATAGTAAGTAGAAGAAATAACACTTTTATTTTCTTGTTCTGGTTTCACACAGGAAATCAAATGCTCTGTTTAACACAGTAGACTCCCCAAACAGATTTGTAGTAAACAACACAGTTAGTTACAATTTGCTATAGGGAGTCAAAAACATGGTATCTTTTACGAAACACATCCACTAACTTAGAGAGCAGATATAAACAAGTTTACAGTTGCAAAATGTGTATTCTAAATTAGAGCTTTGCTTAAAATAAATAAACCTCAATGACTTATGGCAGTGAGATAAAACACCTAATTTTTTTTTGGGGGGGATAAGAATTTTTTTTTAAATGAAGCAAATTCCTAAACACCTGAGTCAGAATGTCTAAAAATGTTTTGCTTCATAGGATTTTGATTTAGTACAGTTATTGTCTATTCCTAGAGAACTTAGCATTCTTCATTTTTAGATGTAATTCACGAAAATATGTCTTGGAACAGAATTGTTCTTTACTCTCTTCCCTTTATTCTATTATCTTATCTGTGTTCATAGTAGAATTGTGGACATTTCAAAAATGCCTCAGAAGAAATGCTTCTGTCTTCGACCAAATACATCACCTTTTCTTAATAATTACTAAAACTTATTTAATGCTATTAATTAAAGCAGCAGCAGCATTATTTTAATCTTCCCAAACAGAGCACACATCTAGACATTCCTTACATCAGATTTAAGAAAGTAGCTCTATCAGTTCACTTTTTTTATTAAAAAAAAGGTCTCTACACGTAGACCTTAGATTACAATAGCAATTGGGATAAGAATGTCCATTGCAGAGCGATGTGGTCATAAACCATAATGTCACATGAAAGCACAGCTTAGGAATGGCAATCACAGCTGTTATTGTAACCCCAAGACCGGTGGGATTCAAAAAAAATTATTACCAGTTCTGTGGGCATGGCTTGGTAGGCGTGGCTTGTTGGGCATGGTAGAGGAAGGATACTGTAAAATTCCCATTCCCTCCCCACTCCTGGGGGAAGGTTACTGCAAAATCCCATTCCCACCCCAACCCACTAACCTGCTTTCCAGCTCTGTTCTCCTGTGCAGGGCAACAAAAGAAGATCCAGCCGATGAGCTGGGGCTCGGGAGGCAGAGAATAGATGGGGATAGGGCCAGTCAGAGGGGGTATTTGCCGGTTCTCTGAACTACTCAAAATTTCCACTACTGGTTCTCCAGAACTGGTCAGAACCTGCTGAATACCACTTCTGCCCAAGACCATATGGGTTGTTAAGTTCTTGTGTATAGGGTGTAATATGGGATGAGGTAGAGTCCCAGGCAACTGGCAGAACTATGGGTAGATGGATATCACAGATGGGCACCACCGTGCATGGACATGTGGGCATGTGCTGGGTCCAGATACTAAGAAGCATAGGAGTGACTTGCAACTTCCTACCAACTTTCCCATTGACTGTTCTTATGGGAAGCCATCAGAAAAGGTCATAAATGGTCATTTTGAGACCACAAACAATCAAACCATCAAGTGGCCAAGTGCCTCAATCATGACAACATGACCATGGGAATGTTGAAATAACTGCAACTTCACAGACCAATTATCAGTTGTTCAGGGCCATCTGAACAGTCATATAACAAATGGTCGTAACCCAAGGACAACCTGTATTTTAGCAATCTCTGAGATAAACCAAAATTAAAACTATTATAAAAAATTTTTCCCCATCAATAATTTCTGGTAAAAGAAACTTTGGGAGACTCCTGTTTTCTATTGAAATGGGCTGCCAAGACAGTACTTTAGTCCCTTTCCTGATATGATTACTTTTATTTGCCCATCTATGACATTTCCTTTTCTGTTATCAAAAATAGAGAATTAGTGTCATAGTGCCTTCTTTTTGGAAATATTCATGGCAAACATATATTTTATTATCTTTATCAGCAAGCTGCTGGACCTGCTATGTGTAGACCAGGGGTGTCAAACTCACATCATCACGTTGTCGTCATGTGACATATCATGATTATTTCCCCCTTTGTTAAAACAGGGGTGAACATGGCCAATGCATGACACATCTAGCCCACTGGCTGCAAGTTTGACACCCCTGGTGTAGACAATGTTTCAATGAAAAGTCCCTATGTTATATTTTTTGCAGTATAACTATGTGTTTATAAAAGGATCTGGTTACAGGATCCTGCTCTTCAATAAACTTAACATAATTGAATATATTGCTTCGAATATTGAATTCAGTAATTTGCTCTGAAATCCATTGAATAGTACAGTATGCCATTAAACTTGATGAATCCTTCAATTATCAAATCCTGAGTTTATTTTTGATGTAATTACTGTCCTTCTTATCTATCCTACCCTGGCAGTGAAAGCCAGGATTATTTGTGCAGTAGCATAGTTTTAGCTTGGTAAGTAATTAAATGTAATTTAAGTATAAAATCGGTAAACTTTCAAAATTCTTTTTTTTTAAACCCACTGTTTTTCACCTCTTCAGCCTCTTCAGATTGGACCTTTAGATTTCCTATTGCTCTACATTATCAGTTAAAGGGGAAACTAGATTAGATTACAAAATTACTTAAATAGCATCTCTCTGCTGCATGCCTAACCTCTCTTTTACAGTACTAACAGTTCATGCAAATGTATAGGTGAGATAAAAGAACTATAGTAGTTTGAAGAGCTATTCAGATTTCTAAAGCATCTCAAGGTGTACAAGAGTCCAGTAAAAATGAAATCTGTTAATTTCTAACTCCTATTAGATTCTGAGAGTCTAATCCAAAGTCTCCTATCTCCTGTGAACAAATTTCAACAAGATACTGTGAACAAAGATTATCTGAATGCAATGTCCAATAAAATACAGATATTCACAGTTGTTAATTTTTTAAAATACTACTAAGATGTTTTTTGTAAGAAATGCCAAACTGAATTAGATCAAGATCCAAGTAATGTAAGTTTTAAAACTATTATTTTGAAACATCAGGCAATCTGTCTGGTTTCCCTTGGGAGGTATAAACATTGGAGAATCTCCTGAGACTTAACAACATAGCTAGGAACTAATTTTTTTATTATACAAAGCTATGGTATACAAACAGCTGACATTCATAGTCTGATCCTGATTTATACCTTTTTAAAAATTCATATGTAGTGTTCCCTTTTCTAGGTATCTTGTGTATCAAATTTCCTGCTTTACCTTTCTTTCACTAGATGATGGCAGCTGCTCATCTATATTCGTGCTCTGAGAATCTCTTGCCACTAGCAATCTCCTATACACCAATAACTCAGCAAAATCTGAAAAACACCTTTCAAACTGATCCCAGCAACAGGTTTTAGAGATATTTTTATATGTTTTATTTTTAAGTACAGGTAGTCGTTGACTTACAACAATTCAGTGACCATTCAAAGTTACAATGGCACTGGAAAAAGTGACTTATGTTTTTCACTTATGACCTTTGCAGCGTTCTCATAGTCATGTGTTGAAAATTCAAATGTTTGGCAACCAGTTCATATTTATGATCATTGTTGTGTCCCAAGGTCATGTGATTTTTTTTTTGGTGACCTTCTGACAAACAAAACCAATGGAGAAACCAGATTCACTTGCTAACTTACCAACTGCAGTGATTCACTGAACAACTGTGGCAAGAAAGGTCATAAAATGAGGCAAAACTCACTTAACTAATGTCTCACTTAACAGAAAGTTTGGGCTCCATTGTGATCGTATTTCAAGGACTACCTGTAATTTAAATCTGTTAATTATTTTGTATTCCACAGTTCCTCCTCACAGCACAAACACAATAAGTTTCAGTGTTAACATGAACATGATAATATCAATAACCCCAATGTGCTATTCCTTGCTCCATTCTGTTCTCAGCAGCCTTCCACACACCCTCACACACCCAGCAGCAGCCACCTCAAGCCCTGCTGAACTCAATTGCCAAGAAGTCTACTGAGTAATTTGATCTTGGTATAATTTAATCTGAATTTATTTTCCCCCTGCTAGAGCTCCTAACAGCCTCCAGGCATCCATTCAGGACTTCTATGTTTTTGACTCAGATCATGTGATAATGTATAACAGATTGTCAACAGCATTTTGATGACATTCAACTCAAACCTCCGAACAACTTCCCCAGATGTTTAGTGTAAATATTAAATAATATGGGGGAAAGAACAGTTCCAGGAACTCAATTCACTAGGATATGCTTAATTGTACAGTATTAATCTGCTATTGTGGTATTTCTTTTTTTTAAAAAAGAAAAAAAACTGACTTCATATTCACATTGATAGAGCAGTATATAAAAATTTAAATTTTAATAAGGAAATCACAAACAATAGAGAGAAGGACAAGGGCAGCATATAAATAAATAAACTATCTTATAGGTAAGGAAATAAATTATTTTGGAAGAAAAAAATGGCTGTGAAAGAATAATTCTGTAAATGACTTATTATAGGAATTCATTCTCTTACCTTGCTATATAGAACAGCGAAAATAAACTTAAGCCCTATATTTGGCTATTTAATTGATCTCCTAGCAGGAAAACATTTTGATAATAAATTATGTTAACACAATACATATTAATAAATTTTAATAACACTTTTTAATAATACTTGGTATGGAACATCTTAGCAATAGCAATAAGACTTATATACTGTTTCACAGTACAGTGGAACCTCTGGTCACGAACGCTCCTGGCCACAACCAAATCGAGTTCCAAACAAAAAATCCACATCATTTTTGAATCGGGTCACAATTCAAAAATCGGGTGGCAATCAAACACGGCCGCGGCCGATTCCCTTTCTGCACCAATTTCCCCTTCTGTGCCTTTTTTTTTGTAGGCACATGCACAGTCAGTCTCACTTCCGGTCATAACCAAATCAAGTTGCGGCCAAAGTTACGGAACAAATTTTGGTCATGACCAGATGTTCCACTGAACTTTATAGCCCTCTCTAAATGTTTTACAGCAGTGATCCCCAACCTTTTTACACCGCGCCCGGTATCCCCAACCTTTTTATGGCGCGGCCTGGTACGCATCAGCTGGGCGCCGCCATCTTGTTTTGATGAAAAGTGCTTCCGTGAGCTTTCTACCCGGAAAAGCTCACCGGAAGCACTTTTTCATCAAAACAAGATGGCGGCGCCCAGCAAGCCAGCGGCCCGGTAGGACTTGTTCCACGGACCGGTGGTTGGGGACCCCTGGTTTACAGAGTCAGCATGTTGCCCACAACAATCTGGGTCCTCATTTTACCAACCTCGGAAGGATGGAAGGCTGAGTCAAACTTGAGCCAATGGGAATCAAACTGTCAAATTGCTGACAGTCGGCAGTCAGTAGAAAGCTGGCACTTAGCAGAATTAGCCTGCAGTACTGCATTCTAACCACTGCACCACCATCTTTATCATTATCTTTGTAATTCATCCCCCCTCAAAGAAATGACATCATTAATATTTTATAAATGAGTGCCCGAAGACTGTATAATGCTCTGGTGCAAATCAGCAATGACATGTTCAATAGTTCCCCTTTAAAATCTCTATATTATGTTTTTTAACCCAATAGTTTAAAAATGTTCTTCATAACCAATGATTTCATAATAAATGCTTTGCTGTTAGGTTGGCCTACATAAATTGGATGATTGATTTAAGAATTAGCCACAAGTAAACCAGTGCTAGAACTGACAGTAACATTTATGATGATTATATATAAAGCAGATCAATGTATGAATTCTATTAAATAGTTTGCTTCCATGAACTGCTGCAAATATACTTTTCTTTTTTGCATGAAACGGCTCATGCTATTTCTAAGCAGTAAATTATGCAGCAATCTATTAATATCCAATTAAATGTTAGCTAAAGAATGCAGACAAAAATGAGGAGAAAGTCCACTGAATAACAAACAACAATCTCAGAATTAAGTCAAGAGTTTCTCAAATCCTGCTTTACACTGGACCACTAGATTTCTTAAAGCAGTCCTAATAATATATGAGTCCAATTTAGGCAAATTTCCAGTTTAACTGCAACAATGACAATGCCATCCAATATAATAGAAATTGTTCTTCGACGATGTGCTTGGTAACATTTTCTTTTCCCTCCATTTGCTCTGTATCTGCATTACCATAAAGGGAATTCTTCTCCCTTATAGAAACAAGGGACAATCTGAATTTTTGTCCTTTAAATCAGGGGTCCCTAACCGCCGTCCGCGGACCGGTACCGGTCCGCGGAACAAGTCTTACCGGGCGTGAGTTGTTGGCGCCACCATCTTTTGGTAAAAGTGCTTCCGGTGAGCTTTTCCGGGTAGAAAGCTCACCGGAAGCACTTTTTCGTCAAAAAAAGATGGCGGCGCCCAGTTGACCGCGGCGCCCAGCTGATGCCGGTACCGGGCCGCGGCGTCAAAAAGGTTGGGGATCACTGCTTTAAATACTCTTTAGTGCAACTGGCACATCATGTTTGCATATTTACATAGGAGAGTATGGAAGAGTCAGAAATGAGTTGTCTAACCAATTCCCAAGAGAACTAAGGGCAGGACTGTCTGGAAAGGAAGAGGAGAAAATACACACCGGATGCCATATTCAAGTATGTACTGAGTAGAGAGCACTAGTTACTTGCCTGAACAATAAAGAGAGAGGAAGCAATCAAGTGAAAAAGAAAGGGATTTCAAAAGAACTGACAGGAAAATAGCACTAATAAAATCTATGCCTGAAATGATTATGCAGTTACAACATTATTGAAAGTCAAATGTTCTGCCTAAGACAAAACAAATGCATGAAGAGGGAGAGGGATTCTGCCAACAAATTAATGATTGTGTCCTCATCACCCTGAAAAAGCAGATGAACAAATAGAAAATATATGCCCATATGTATGTATAGTAGTCCACATATTAGCAAGCTGGTTACCATTTCATTCTTTATTTGACTGAGCATTTTAAAAACATATATTAATGTCAGTTCAATAAAGAAACATTTTGTTGCCCTCAAAATGTCCTTGAAAGTCATTTTCAGGCACATATTGCTTCTCAGCATGCATTCAGCTACTGTCAGGAAAGCTCATAAACCTTTTATAATAAACCAATTTTCACATACTGTTGCCTCATAATTAAGCTTAGAGACTGTACTTATTCTGGAAATGGAGATCTCTCTTTGATAGGTGAAAGGCTGTAAGGACTCAAGTGCAAAATAATCACAATCTGAGTCAAAAATAACACTTCAAACTGCTATAGTGTTTTATACGTTTATATACTTTCCCTTCATCTCCCAAGTATCAGAAAGTTGCATAATAATAAACAAACTATTGTAGATATATATTTTTAAAAATATTTTATTATAATTAATGTTTTTTTTAATTTCTTCTCACCCATGTAGGTGGTATATGTCTTAGCTGTATCTAGCACCATACTCTTCTGGATAAAGAGCTCTGATGTTGTTCTGAGGATCTATTGAAGTCACTCCCAGCTTAGGAGGCACAGTTCCGAGTATTCCTACTACCACAGGCTCTACTTTGGCCTTTACTTTCCACATCTTCTCCATTCCTCCTTCAGGCCCTAGTACTTTTCCAGCTTCTCATACTTCTTCTTCCTCTCACTTGGCACGGCTCTCACTTGGCACTGCTACATCAATCACAACTGGTGTCTTTTGGTGCTTGTCAACTACCAAGATGAGAAGGAGCTTCCAGGCCTTCACATCAGCAACTTCTACATCTTTCTTTGGCCAGCTCACTATACTGGCAGAGTATCTAACTGGAAATGTATTTGTGCTGATGACATGGATTTTGTTCTTCCCATTGAATTGGCTCTTCAGGACCTGTCTGATCCTTTGGTGATACTTGGATGTTGCTATCTTCCTTGCTTCCTCAATGTGGTTCCCATATGACTGTGGGATACCAAAGTTCTTGTAACCGGACTGTATATCTGCTATGTAGCCCGCTGGTAATTCCATCACATCAGTCTTAACTGCTTTCCCTCTCTCGACCATCATCCGTCCACACTTCTCTAGTCCGAATGATATCCCAGCATCCTCACTGTAGATCTGTATTAGGTGGACCAGTGAGTTGATGTCTCATTCACTCTTAGCATACATGTATAGCATGTATAGGAGATGGAAGATGGTAGTTCCACTGTTGATCTTGCATCTATATCCAGTCCTTGGGATTTTTTTTTTATACACACATATTTTTAAAAAACCTTTAAAAATCAACAACTTTTAAAACAACAATATACCGGTATTAACCAGCACATAAACAATATGAAATCTATTTCTGGCCACTCTCTTTCTAAGCATAATCAAATGCATACATATGATTGTATACTATAAAAGGCTTGGACAAGGTTTTTTTTTTTTATGAAGTGTGCCATATCCACAGGCAACTGGAAAACCAAATGGTTAAAGTGGTTAATGAAGAGTTAATTTCAATAATAACAATAACAAACATTTACAGTATAATAGAAAATTTAAAAGACAATTAATTTTGGTGAAGTAATCTAAGGACACCTTAACTAGCAGTTGTCACATCTTTTGCACTGTATGGAACTAAAAACCTTCATCTAATGATTACTCATTACTTATTGAATTATCTGGTGTTTTTCTTGTATTAAACAAGATGGTGGTGAAATAGAGAAATTCTATGATTTGTCACGGGTATCCAGCTAGTATCATAAGAGCCTTCTATTGCCTTATGTCTTATTCTTACTTAATTCACTTCTAACTTGAACTTAAAGTTTTCGCTATCATGTGACAGATAGGGATTGCTATTTCAGATTGTTGCTTGGGAGCAAAAACATATCGGTGCCTTTTTCACTGTGTGGCTCAAGGCAATTCCAATGATATAAGTAATGTTCTTGCAGTTCTTCACCCTCCAGGATTTAAATTTGATATGGATGACTAATCCTTGGAAGTCTTTTTTTTATAATGATAAGGAAAAATGCTGTAACAATGGTTATCTGTGGATTACTTTGGGCCAAGATTTTTATCTGCCACCACTAGTCTTTCAGTGGAAGGCTGAAACAGGTTTTAATGTTTTGCTGTCTTCTGTACTTCAATAGATAAGTACAGGAGTGGGATTCTACCAGTTCGCACCTATTCGCTAGAACAGGTTGTTAACATTCTAAGCAGTTTGGAGAACCGGTTGTTAGAAGAAATTACTGGCCTAATTCTGTAAAGAAGGCAGGAAGGAAACATTCTGGTGTTACTTACAGAAACTGCCTCTCCGTTAACCCTTATTACATTCTTGGCAGGACTAGACTTCCTGTCTCAGGAAACTCTCTGGAGTTTTCTTTCCCTCCTTTGTTGGTACTTTGCTTGTGTGGAGTGACCATTCAAAGTTACAATGGCACTGAAAAAAGTGACTTATGACCATTTTTCACACTTACGACTGTTGCAGCATCCCCACAGTCATGAGAGGCCAGGCGAGGAGATGCATGCCTCGATGTGATTGAGTTGGCCACACCTAGCCAATAACATGACCACCCAGCCAATAACATGACCACCAAGCCATGTCCACCTGGTCACATGACCACCAAGCCACGCCCACCAACTAAGCAATGCCCACAGAACCAGTTGTTAAAAAAATTGAATCCCACCCCTGGATAAGTAACTAATAATTTCCAGTAAGAGTCAGTAAAAGTTTGATCTCAAGAGGTTTTTTAAAATTGTACTTCCTACCCTTCAAGTCTGCATGTATTTGGGAGCAAGAAAAAAATAGTCTTACGTTGTTAAATTGAAAAGCATTAAGACAGAATATTATCTGAAGTTCAGTGATTTTAGAAGCACACTCATAAATTGCCTGGCAAAGTCTCATTAAACATTTTCTCCCATAAGTAAAATGATCAGATTATTATCATACAGTTAATGCATATTCTAATTGAACCAAATGAACCAAATGTTTTGTCCATAAAAAGCATTGTTCAGAAACATGTCTATGGTATAAAATGTATTCCACAAAGTTAATAATTGTTATAGAAATATCAAGATTGAATTATTGTGCATTATATTATCACGGTGTTGCTCCAGGTACAAATATTCTGTAAACCTAATCTTTTTTATTCATTACATCAGGACTGATCAACTGATCAACTTTCAAAACCATTCTGCATTTTTATGGTGGCCCACAAGAGTACAGCTATCAGACTATCGCCTTATCTGCTGTGGAAGCAGGGGACTGATTCCTAACATCAGTTCTGTTATATGGCTTCTCTATCACAAAGACCAGGGGAAAAAAGGTTTGAATTCAATCAGAAATAAGGTTAATATTATTGTGTGAGTAGAAAACTAAAAGAGAGAGAACTGTCTATTAGTATTGGTAATGACAACATAAGAGAAGCCAGATGGAGCCTATTATAAACAAGTAAGGGCCACAGAAGATGGACTTTGTAATACTTGAAACATGGTTTTTGTAATACTGTTGCACTGGCTAGTTAACATGGGATTAAATTTGCTTTTCAATTGTATTGCTGATAATTCCAAAAGCCCTAACTTTCAAGAAAGTCTCTCTTTCAGAAACCAGGATTGGTAGGAGAGCATTCAATATATTGTAGACAACAGTTTTGTTTCTAGCTGTTCTCAAGACTCAGAGAACAAAGAGAATAGTCAAGCCAACCTTGGGAAACTATGAGAATGTATCTTACCCATTCCTATTTTGATGTTTTTCCTTTTCAAATGTTTATTTTACTTTTATCCAGATTACAATGCTCTTTTCTATGGCTATGGTGTAATTCTTGTGATGTAACTGAACAGATGATTATTTCTAAACCAATTAACTTTTGCTCTGAAGTTCTTTGTTGTTCTAACTATAAAAGTAAATGTAAACCATTTCTTGGGGTTCCCCCTTTTCATAGGGAGACCACACTTAATCAAATTACTCTAATAAATTTACTTTTAAATGATCTTCCAAATTGGCTGCTTATTGGAAAAGATAAACTGAGGCAGAACCTAGGGCCAGATTTGGCCATCACAATTGAGAGTAAAATTATCCAACTGTGAACTATTTCAATCTTGAAACAGATATTTGGGATTGAAATGCACTGCTTGCATTCCAAAATATTTGGGTTGGCTCATTTCAAATTATTTAGGCCCCTATATAATACACACACCTAACTACTATAGATATGGACCTTGGCTGATCTCTAAACATTGTGCAAGATGTGAGATTATCATGAAATAGCAGTGCTGTAAATTAAAACTGTGAATTTGGGGATTGGGGACGGGGAATCTAGAAAACTGTACTTGCAGAACATTTCTGTATTGGTGCCATTAAAATGATATTGAGCTATCCAGAAAATAACCAGGAATTAAACATGAGACTTTTTGTAATACTATACATTATGTTTTAGCTGGTACCTTAAGCCATATCAAAAAAAGAGCAAAATATTTGAAATAAATCCTTAATGTAATTCTCCCTGCTGCAATCAATAAAATCTGGAAATTTTACAAAACAGCCATAAGATAATCAATTAAATAATTATAATATCCATGGTGTAAAATTATTTTATTATGATTAGTATACCTCAAGGAATATGCTGACATGAAAGAAGCCAAAATTCAATTTTTATTATTAAAAAGGTACTAAAAATAAAACTACCAAAATAATTATTTTACATAAGCTTATGATATCAGGACTCTTAGATATATTTTTTCCCAAATTTGTCACTACATTTTCTACAGCCAAAATGACCATAATGGGTCTAAGTCTACATGGAAATAAGTAAGCAGTGGAGTGCCACAAGGTTCCATCTTAGGCCCAGTACTCTTCAATATCTTCATTAACGACATAGATGAGGGAATAGAAGGGGGACTTACCAAATTTGCAGATGATACTAAACTAGCAGGAATAGCTAACACCCAAGAAGATAGGCTCAAGATCCAGATGGCTCTTGACAGACTAGAACACTGGGCCGTATCTAACAAAATGAAATTCAATGTAGAGAAAAGTAGTCCTACCCTTAGGCAAGAAAAACCAAAAGTACACATATAGACTGAGTGAAACCAGGCTCAATAGCAGTAACTGAGAGGGATCTTGGAGTCTTAGTAGACAACCAGCTAAATATGAGCCAGCAGTGTGCAGCAGCCGCCAAAAAAGCTAATGCAATCCTAAATTATATTAACAGGGGGATACAATCAAGATCAAGGGAGGTACTAATACCACTCTATAAAGCCTTAGTAAGACCACACCTAGAGTACTGCATCCAGTTTTGGTCACCACTATAAAAAAGTTGTTGAGACTCTAGAAAAAGTACAGAGAAAAGCAACCAGGATGATTAGGGGACTGGAGAATAAAACTAGGGGTGGGATTCTACCAGTTCGCACCTATTCGCTAGAACCGGTTGTTAACATTCTAAGCAGTTTGGAGAACCGGTTGTTAGAAGAAATTACTGGCCTAATCCTGTAAGGAAGGCAGGAAGGAAACATTCTGGTGTTGCTTACAGAAACTGCCTCTCCGTTAACCCTTATTACATTCTTGGCAGGACTAGACTTCCTGTCTCAGGAACTTCTCTGGAGTTTTTCCCCCTTCCTTTACTGGTACTTTGCTTGTGTGGAGTGACCGTTCAAAGTTACAATGGCACTGAAAAAAGTGATTTATGACCATTTTTCACACTTACGACTTGCAGCATCCCCAGTCATGAGAGGCCAGGCGAGGAGATGCGTGCCTCAATGTGAGTTATATTGAGTTGGCCACACCCAGCCAATAACATGACCACCAAGTCATGGCCACCTGGTCACATAACCACCAAGCCACGCCCACCATCTAAGCCTCGCCCACAGAACTGATTGTTAAAAATTTTGAATCCCATCCCTGACTAAAACATATGAAGAATGGTTACAGGAACTGGACATGGTTAGTCTAGTGAAGAGAAGAACCGGGGAGACATGATAGCAGTGTTCCAATATTTGAGGGGCTGCCACAGAGAGGAAGGGGTCAAGCTATTTTCTAAATTTCTAAAGCACCTGTAGACCTGACAAGGAATAATGGATGGAAAATGAACAAGGAGAAATTTAACCTGGAAAAAAGGAGAAACTTTCTGACAGTGAGAACAATCAACCAATGGAACAGCTTGCCCTCGGAAGTTGTGGGAGCGTCATCACTTGAGACTTTCAAGAAGAGATTGGACTCCCATTTGTCAGAAAATGTGTAGGGTCTCCTGCTTGGGCAGGGGGTTGGACTAGATGACCTACAAGATCCCTTCCAACTCTGATTATCTGTTAATCTGACCAGAGCCCTGGAACAATTATGGGATAAAGGTATAGAAATAATTCTGTATTTTAGTTATTCTTTTAGTTTAAAATAAAAGGGAATTGAACAGAAATGTATAAGCAATGAAAAATCTATAAAGAATGGATATAAAATGTTTTTCCCCCCCCTTCTTTTGCAATAACAAATGGTGGGAGATTTGCGATAGCTAAAAGGAAGTTCCTCACACAGCAAAATGTCAACCTATACCATTAGCTAAAATATATTGTCATGTGTGCCAACTTGGATGGCTTTAATAAAATTAGATAAAATCTGGGGAGATTAAAGCTATCAATGGCTATTAATCAGAATGGCTATAGTTCTTTCCAATATCAGGAGACATTAAGCCTGTGTAAACCAGTTGCTGGAAAGCTCAAGCAGAAGAGTCATTGCACTTGTGTCATTTTCTATTTGGCCATCTAGTTGACCATTAAAGGAAAAGGATTTTGGTCTACCTAGATCCCTAATCTATCCAATACTATCTTTTTTGTTATCTCACTCCTGAGATTTAGCCTGCAATGAAATAAAAGCTTTGTGTGTATAAACATGCATGTGCATGTTGCTTAGGGAATATTTCATTTTTGATTTAAAAACATGCTGAAGGAGAAAAAGGAGTTGTTCATGTATCAATATGTGTTATCAAGATTGTGTTTTACAGGCACTCAGTGCTTCATGGTTTTATTATGAAGGGCCCCGAGATTTCAATCTACACAGGAAAAAGGTCAACACTCGCCTTTTGCTTCCTAATTTAAAATGTGTAGAAAAAGAGAAAGCTGCCTTTTCTCTTAAAATAGGAGGTAGTTTAGCATCTTATCAAAATAACTGTCTCTGCATCTTACCGTGTAATATGTTAATCTTTTTTTATTTATAGGGACAGGAATAATTTGACGAAAAATGAGAGTTTTCTCTGAGATATTATAGACTTTATAGTATAGTATCAAGTAGAATCCAAAAGTTGTGGTCTTTCTTGACAGTACCTATGCTAAAGTTTATGTCTAGTATAACACCCCCACCCCCATGTCTATTTTTGCCATTCGCAGAAAGCTCAGATTGTGAAAAAAAAATAGTACAGCGGTGATATACAAAAATGTACAATTGCTATGGCTTTTCCTCTTTACAGCTATTAAACTGTTTATAACACAGCAGGCTGGAACCCTAGGATGTTTTCTGGCTGTTTTTGTTTTTTTGCTAATTGGTACAGTAATATTTGACTCCACATTCTGAATTTCCTTAAAGTTGGATTTGTATCAAATTGATATATCAGATTTATGCCCTGTTTACATGATAATGACTTTGTCTGTCACAGGATTCAGATCTTGGCCTCTAGCTTGATCTGATTCCAATGTCTGTAAGTTTCCACACTAAGTAGGACCTTGACAATGAAGGAGAAAAATGCACAATACATTTTCTTCTTCCCTCGCTCCTCACCATCAAAGGAAGAAATGTAGTACAATATACTACCCAAGGAATTAAATTAGATTAGATACTATCTGAGAAGTAAATATTCTGAAAGACTATATTACACACTAATTACAATTTATGGCTATAATAGATATTCGTTTATTGAAATCTGAACTCAGTAGACAACTGACAGGCTATTTCATGCATCACAGAATTTATAGCAAAATGGATTCAAAAACATTTCCAGTGCAACCAATTCTCTACTCTGAACATAAAGTGGATATTTTCTTAAGTGCATCATGTTTGGAATAGATCAACATTTAAAATGAGTCTGAAAAATTCTAATTTAACAATTGGTATGAATTTAATGTCCATATTTTTATTATGTAAAATGCAATGTTTATAGCCATAAATATTTAAAATGAATTACTACAACTTTTCAGTGAAAACACACTGCCAGTTATTTTTATAATTAAAAACAATTCAAGGACACATAACAAATACTAAATAAACTATCAGCCCTCACATTTTCATAAGTAATAAAGAGCTTGTGCAGGCAGCTATAATTTATAACTTGATGTACAAAGGGAGGGCTAAAAAGTAGTAGAACTGAAAAAATTAATTAGCCTGAAGGAAAGTTGTTCCACACGGGTAACTCCTGAAGCCCTAACTCACACAAAATAACTTACTGAGGGAATAAGAGCACAGGATAAGAAGCTACTATATCTACTGAAACACTATGAAATTGAAATAAATTGCATTCCATAAAGCATATCAGAGCCAAGTGTTCGTTTGTACTAGATTTTAAAATCAGAGATTTTTCCTTTGGATTTAATGGGCAAACAAATAGTAGCATCTTATAGAATTTTGTTTTTATATATAACAGCAGCAAGACTTTCATGTGCGAAAGGGGGAACAGTTTTCAAATACCTACAATGGAAGAATGGATGGTAACATAGATGGAATTGGCGGAGATGGTGAAATTGACAGCTTTTATTAAAGAAAAGACTGACCAATTCTACTTGGAAATCACTTTTAGACTTTTTGCAAGAAACTGAAAGAAATAAAATGTTGATTTGGAGAAATCTATAATTTGGATTATTTGGGATTATAGTTAATTATCTGAAAGCTGAGTCATAGCAACTGGACTTCTTTTCTTCTTAGTTTGAAACTATTTCACTGCTTATCCAAGTAGCTTCTTCAAGCTGAGCAAGTTGGCTAAAGGGACCCTATATATGCCCTCAGGGTTGTTTCATTTGTCACCTAATCTGGATGGGTTCATTAGATATATAGGCAGAAAGTTATTGGGAAGTAAATGGCCATTGGTAAATTTACCTGAGAACTCCCTTTCTATCTATGCTGCTAGAGAGCCCAGGATGGGTATGACTCCTCCTGATGACATCATCAAGCTGGGTCCGTCTAGTATAAAAGTAGCAGCCTGTGGGAGAAACCCCCCAGCTTTGGCGAAGATACTTGACAGACTTTAGTGAGTGTCTCCGAAAGCCAAAATAGAATCGTGAACCATAACATACCTCACTACAATCCGGACGCAACAAGGGAGGGGCTGGGCTCTCTAGCAGCATAGATAGAAAGAGCATTCTCAGGTAAATTTACCAACGCCCATTCTCCTCCATGCTGCTGTGAGAGCCCAAGATGGGACATACCAAAGCCTTCATGTCCTCGGGAGGGTCCTCGTCCCGTCTCTCACTCCGAAGAAGGCACCACTCGCTGAAGAACCCATCTGCCAAAAGCCACACTTGTGGAGACATAGGAATCCAGGCGGTAGTGTCTGATGAATGGAGATGGGGATGTCCATGTAGCTGCTCTGAAAATCTCCTCTGGGATGCCTGGGTGGCCCAGGCAGCCGAAGTTGCAGCATTTCTAGTGGAGTGTGCTGTCAAGCCGTGTGGTACTGGCAGAGCTTTGGCTTTGTAGGCCTGTGCGATGCAACCCCTGATCCACCTGCTTAAGGTGGCAGGAGAGGCCTTGTTCCCCCAGTGGGAAAGGGAAAAGGATACAAACATAGCTCTGTCTTCCTAAATGTTGAAGTGCGTTTGATATAAATTCTAAGACCCCTTCTAACATCTAAGGTGTGCCATTTGTGCTCTAAGGCGTGGTGTGGACAGGAACAAAAATCAGGAATTACTATGTCTTGGGATCTGTGGAATACAGAATTTATTTTGGATACAAAGGTAGGGTCTAAACGAAGAACAACTCTATTGTCATGAAAAGTGCAGAGGTCCTGCCATGTAGATAGAGCAGCCAACTCTGACACCCTTATAGCTGAAGTGATGGCTATTAAGAAAACCACCTTGAAGGTCAAGAATTGAAGGGACACCTTTCTGAGTGGTTCGAAGGGAGGTTCTGTTAGGGCCTGGAGGACCTTGTGAAGGTCCCAGGATGGGAACCTGTGAACCACAGGAGGGCAGAGATTGGAAGCCCCTTTTAAGAATTTCTGAACTGAAGGATGATGGGACAAGGAAGGAAAGGAATCCCAGGAGATGACTGAAGCAAGAGCCACTACTTGACAGCATAAAGTGTTAGGAGCCAGACCTTTGTCAAGGCCATCCTGGAGGAAATGGAGGACCTGTGGGACCCTTGCTACTGTAGGAGAGAGACCTTCCCTGTGACACCAATGACAAAAACCCCTCCAGGTGGCATTGTACATACGCGTCGTAGAAGATTTACGAGACATCTGGATAGTAAGGATGACCTGGTCTGGGAGATTGGCTTCTCTTAACAGTTGCCGCTCAAGCGCCACACGGTCAATTTGAACCACTGGGGATCCGGGTGGAGCAGTGACCCCTGATGTAATGAGATCATGTGGTCTGGAATCCTCCAGGGAGTGGCTACAGACAGGTTCACCAGATCTGTAAACCAGGGTCTCCTGGGCCAATGGGGGGCTAGGAGAATCAGCTCTTCCCATTCCTCCAACATCTTCCAAATGACCGCCGGAATGATGGGAAGAGAGGGGAAGACATAGAGGAGAGCGGTGGGCCATCTGCTCTGAAGTGCATTGGTCCTCTCCGCTCCCTGACAAGGAAACCTGGTGAAAAATCTGTTTACTTGAGCGTTTTGGGGAGAGGCAAAGAGGTCTACCTCCAGGGTCCCGAACCTGAGGGAGAGATCCCTGAAAATGAACTGGGGAAGGGACCATTCTGTGTGACTGACTGGACTCCTGCTCAGCCAATCGGCCTGGGAGTTGTTGACTCCCAAGATGTGATCTGCTGTGATAGACAGCAGATGTCTCTCTGACCACCTCCCCAACCTTTCGGCTTCCCTCATGAGGGCCCTGGACCTTGTGCCCCCCTGCCGGTTGACATGTGCCTTTGCAGCCATGTTGACTGTCAACACTAGCACATGGGACCTGTCCCTGAGATGTTTCAGGGCTAGATAAATGGCTCTGTTCTAGCCAGTTTATGGGCCCAGTTCAGTCTAACCGGGACCAGATCCCTTGAGCCATGAGACCCTCCATGTGGGGTCCCCAACCCAGAAGACTTGCATCAGTGGTGATGATCAGTCTGTCCAGTTCCTTGAATGGGAGACCCTTCGAAAGGGCTGGGGAAAGCCACAACTTGAAGGAACGGCGGACCTCTGGAGAGAGCAGGACCTTGGCAGATGTGTGGCTGGTTCCTGCTCGTTGAAAGGGAAACAGGAACCATTGTAGAGCCTGTGAGTGTAGCCATGCCCACAGAACGATGCCTATGCATGAGATCATTTTGTGCCCAAAAGTTTGGACAACAGTGACAGGGAGACAGTGTGTTGACGTTGGGCCTGTCGAATGATCTCGATAAGGCTCTGCCCTTGGGCTGGAGACGGAAAAAGTTATGTCGATGATGGCTCCCAGATGGAGCAATCTGGTTGTTGGGAAGAGATGGCTTTTCTTGGAGTTGATGGAAAAACCGTGGTACTGGAGGCAATGAAGAGTGGTTTGAAGATCTTAATGGGCAGAGTGGGTGGACGACGACATGATCAAGATGTCGTCCAAGTAGCATTGGATCCTCACTGGAACAGACCGGAGCGAAGCCACCAATGCCACCAGTAACTTTGTGAAGACTCTTGGGGCAGACGAGAGCCCGAAAGGAAGGGCCCAATACTGGAAGTGGGAATTCTGAAAGGGAGAAACAGAAAGGGAGAAACTGGCAATGATGAGGCCAGATGGGAATGTGGAGGTAAGCCCCCGTGAGATCAATGGAAGAGAAGATATCGCCCTCCCGAACACTCTCCAGAATAGAATGCAGAGAATAAAGCCCACGTCCACGTTGTAATTCAGGGACTGGTAAATGGCCCTTATATCGACCAGGTGACTAATGGCCGATTCCACAAGTGCCCTTCGTGAACTGTCCCAGGAAACGGGGCAGAGTAGAAATGTTTCTGGGGGTGGTGATAGAAATTCTAATTGTAACCCCGACCTTACAGTATTGAGTACCCAGGCGTCTGTCATTGACTCTCCCATCTGGAAGCAAAGGAGGCCAAACGACCTCCGATGGAAGGGGAGAATGAGAGATTATTTAGAGTGACGAAAGGAGCAACCCCCTCCCCCACGAAAGGGCCGTTTACCCGCAGCTTGTTGCCTGCCGGTAGCCTCATGGCGTTGATTTTGACGCTGAGAATATGCTCTCTGAGGTCTGGAGAAGCGAGAAGCATTTTCGGGCCTGAATGATGGAGGCCGGTACGGGGTAGGGAGGAAGTCTGCCCTCTTTCCTGTTGATGAAAGGACTTTTCTTTTGTCTTTTGTTTCAACAACAAATGGGTCAAGGGCATCTCCAAACAACTTCTCACTAGTACATGGGGCAGAAGCTAGTTTCCACTTTCGTCGAGGCTCCGCTTGCCAATTTCGTAGCCATAGCAGTCTCCTAGCTGCCACTGATGACGCTATGGCTCTGGAAGAGAACTTGGCAGCGTTGAGGGTGGCGACCGCCGAGCACTCTGCTGCTGCTATGATCTTATTGAGGTCCTGATGCGACCTACAGTCTGATGGAGGTATGTGGCCTTGAAGTTGGCGTAGCCAGCAAAAGGAAGACCTTGTAAAAAATGATGCAGCAGTTAAGGCCCGGATGGCCCAAGCCGAGGCTTGATGGTTACGCTTCAGTATTTGTTCGGAGCATTTGTCCTCTGCCTTTAGTACGTCCTCAGGCTCAGTTGGAGTGCTTGAGGAGAAGGAGGCCACAACTGGGGCATCTACTGGGGGAACTGCCAGAGCCGTAGCTAAGGAAGGACCCACGTTGTAGAACCGCCTATCTTGGGACGATGGGTGGGGGCCTGCAGTGGGGAAGGCAAATTGTTCCTTGACTAAGTCAAGAAAGATGATGGGGGAAGGAAGGACCTCCGAATGAACAATGGGTTTGGAGAAGAGAGAATCCCCATGCCCCGATTGTACCACTTGAGGCTCAACTGCACCAGTTCCCCAGGAGCTATGCCAATGATGAAGATAGCTTTCACTTTTGCTGCTAACTAAACTGCTTTCAGAGACACCAGCTTATGGTCATCGAAAGAAGCTGAGTCAAAGCTGGGGGGTTTCTCCCACAGGCTGCTACTTTTATACTAGACAGACCCAGCTTGATGATGTCATCAGGAGGAGTCATACCCATCCTGGGCTCTCGCAGCATGGACGAGAATGTTCCAGCTCCTAAATCCTTTCCCCTAGGTTGGTGATTAAGAATGGCCTCCCTGACGAACCCGTGATCTTAATCTTCTTGGGAACTGATGAAAGAGGAGCATAAAAATTGGGAGACAGGTTGTGTCTGTAACCTCCACCTCTACTGAGGGAAGGATTTTCCACTTTGGCATAAATGGATTCCTTCATTCCTGTCTCAAACCATCTCTTCCTTGTCCAAATTGTGAACGTTATTGTCTTCAAAAGAGTGTCCCTTTTTCTTTTAAATGAAGGTATAATGCTGATTCTGGTAAAAGAATTAGCACTGCTTCACAGGTTCACTAAGAATGACCCACCTAGTGGAAAGGATTTAGAAGTTGGAGTATTTACCTGTTTTTTAAATATAAAAGCATTAAATATGAGAGAAATAATTATGTTAGCCAAAATGAAATGTAAATGTTATCAAATATAGATTTACCTTGCTTAAGTTCACTCTTTTTTTCTGGTCAACTTACTTTTAAAAATATAACTCCTGATGCTACACTCAAAGGTCAACAGCATCCTTCAGCTCAAATGTAAATGATTTTGAAGTGGAATATTAATTATATAAATCTACAAATATTTCTAAAATGATATTAGATTGTGATGGTTGGGCCCACTGTAGCACATATCTGGGCGGGGGATATAATGCTTTGGACTCCATCTAGTGGACACAAGAGAAACAAAAGTCTTCAAACTTTACAGAATTAATAATCCAGTCCACAGAACTGGAAGGAAATTGGAAGTACTTTCTACAGCTGCAGTGCACAGGGTATAGCTGGTCTTGAAGCAAAACTCTATAAAAAGAAAGAAGTCTTAACATCAATATTGAAAACACTTCCAAGTAAAGCTGCAGGTAATAAAACACTTTCCAATGAAAATTATATTTTACAGTGCTTAAAATAGGTTGGACATGTCCCTACCCCAATAGATATTGGGTTCAGACCGCAGCTTACAAGTCACAATAGTGGGATCCACCTAGTGGATAAGACTAAGTACATTGTACTTTGACATACATATGTGGAACCAACTACTATTATTACGACTATTAATTATACATTATTCTGCATTGCTTACAATAAAATTATCTTTATCCCTTAACATAAACAGGAAAATTACTTTAATGAGAGAAAACAGTAGATGTCTTCTTTAAAAGCTTTTGTACATCCATCTACATTGCATTTTCTATGGTTCCAAATTTCTGGAGTGCATACAACTTGAGAAGCCTAGTGTGAATTTAAAAATCTGGGAAGACCAATTTTATAGTCTAAAACAATTATATGATTTTTCTTTAGCATGATGTGAATAGTTATCCAGCTATTTTATACCAGATGCAGCATAAGCATGAATGGGATATTGGTTTCAGAAAAGTTTTCAGGAGTAGCTTTGGCCATAATCTATTACAAATTGAGTCTTTAAGTAAAGAAAATTAACCTATTAATTGAAATCATGACAAAACTTTGGGGATAATATTCTTTCTTTTTTAAGGGTCATTAACTAGAGAAACACATGTATTCCTTACAGCAACCATGATGGACAAACCCACCTGGCTCCTTTTGTTATACAACACCAATACTCAACCTTTTATTTACAATGAAGTTCCTAGTGACTTTCAATTAAGAATTGCTTTCTGATATTCTCATAAATCCTCTCAAAGCATGATAAAACATAGTGTCTATTAATCTATGCTATCAAATGTAATTGTTGTACAAGACACAAGAAGACCCATGGTAATGCAGTGGTTAGAGTGCAGTATTGCAGGCTAACTCTGCCAATAGACAGGAGTTCAATCCTGACTGGCTCAAGGTTGACTCAACCTTCCATCCTTCTGAGGTTGGTAAAATGAGGACCCTGATTGTTGGGGGCAATATGCTAACATTGTAAACTGCTCAAAGAATGCTGTAAAGCACTATGGAGCAGTGCTTTTGCTATTATATAAATTACTGTGTCAAAACTCTTTAAGAACTTAGATTAGGCCAAAGAATAACAATGGAAAATGTATTAGATGTGGGAAGGGGAATTTCATTTTATTGATCCAAAGTTCAAATTAAAATAACTTATCTTAGAAGCCAGGGTAGCTTTATTTTATAACATAAAGCCATTATAGCATATTTGGGGCTATCAGTCCAAAATATAATTTTGACTCTATATTAGTAACTATACACATGCACAACAAAAGACTAAATTTGTTAATTATAGAATCTAAACTAATACATCCTGTCATATTTTGGCCTAAAAGCAAAGTTTCTTCCTTGAGGCACCTCCCCAACTATTAACTGCAATAGATATTGCAACTATTGTAAAAACACATGTATAGTCCAGGCAGATAGTAAATCATATTACCAAGTGTAAAGGTATGGATTTTGAAAAGTGACGTGCTTTTAACGCAAGGGTAAAAATAAAAAGACTACATATTTGGATAAACAACAATTTTCATTGACAGAAAAAAGAGTACAGATCAATTAGTGCAAGAGATTTTGACTCACATTTTGAAGGAGTCAATGATGAAATCTATTAATTACTTTAAAATGTACTTGCTGGTTTTCAATTATTTAAAAATATTTCAAATATAAACACATAAAAATCTATTCCAGTTATATTTATCTTAATTTCCCCCCCGAAAAAACCCTTGCATGTATCTCCAAAACTGAATGTTATGAAGCCGGAATAGAAACCTTATGACAAAAAAGTAATTGCCATACTTAATATTTGATTGTGGGGGAGGAGACTAGATTACATGATAGATTGTGTGTCTGTGTCTGTGTTTCAGGAATCCTTTGTTTTTTAATTATGTATTTTAGGATTTACACTATAGTTCATTCACCTCAAAACCATGTGAAACTGTCACTTTTTAATGGTTAGAGATGGTTCTGCTAATCACAAAAAAGAATCCTTGAGGCCAAGATCACTATATTATATTAATATGTGATTAGTGTCTTTTCCCCCAGCCTTTAATTGTGTGAATAATACAAGCTTCTTATCTAATATAAGAAAAAAAGCTAAGTCCTGGCTCACACATCACTCAAAACTATAGGACTTGTTTAATTTTGGCTTATCACACTGTTTGAATCTGTCCACAGTGACTGTTACATTATAACTTAGAGTTTAACACAATCTGTATGCTCAACCAATTGCTTATTAAACAAATGATAACATCTGCATTGACTTAACACAATGTATAAACTAGTGATGGGATTCAAATTTTTTTACAACCAGTTCTGTGGATTTGGCTTGGTGGGCATGGCAAGGCTTGATGGGCATGGCAGGGGAAGGTTACTACAAATTCCCCATTCCCTCCCCATCCTACTAACGTGCTTTCCAGCTCCGTTCTCCAGTATAGGGCAATGAAAGAAGACCCAGACGATCAGCTGAGACTCGGGAGGCAGAGAATAGTTGGGGGCAGGGCCAGTCAATGGGTGGTATTTACCGGTTCTCTGAACTACTCAAAATTTCCGCTACTGGTTCTCCAGAACTGGTCAGAACCTGCTGAACCTCTGGTATAAACCAAAAGGTGTTGAAAATTTCTGCTTCAGCTACACAAGAGTTTAGATTATATGCAGGATGTGGTAATGTTCCACATACAGTGCTGCTTCATTAAGTATAATTAGGCAAATGACAGCAATGAAGATAAAATTATTATTTAGGGGGTCCCATTAATCAAACCTCTATCCAGGAAGTATACCTATTGAAAGCATACCAATATATTTTGAGCATCAGACTAAATTTGCCTTTTTTTTAGACATTTTATCATCAGGTTTTTGTGTGCCAGAATTATATTTCACTAGTTGTGCTTAAATGGATTTTATTATAGATTCCCTTCTTAATTGTATTTTTGATATAATTGTTTCTTGGAAAAATTAGAAATAGTACTATATAGTTATAATATTAATAATACCTTTCAGCTATTGAGTACAAAATAAAAATAATTTTATGGGTAACAAAGGAGCTTTTCCCAATGGAATTACTAATATTTTTGTTTAAACAAAGGATCTCATTGCAATCTTTCTCTCTAACCATTTTTAATCCCTAGAAATGATGTGAATGGAAGACAATATATGGAATTCCGTTCAAGTAAAATTATGTAAATTGAAATGCTGTGTTTTATGAAAGCTGTTTAAATCCCAGTGATATTATAATAAAACAGATATATAAATATTTAAAGCTGTATGAGAAAATTATTCTAGGCCTGAGAAGCTAACATGAATTTTATATACATATGCTTATTGTAATGTAACCTAAGGTAAAACTTTCAGTGAATGTATATAAATTATCCCTTTTATCTTCTCAAGACAATAAACAGAAACTAATTTGCAACTGCATATTGCAATAACTATTGCCCATATTTTAATGTAAATTTCTCCCTCGTGCAACATTTACATTCACTTCCTGCATTGACTTTGCTTGACAAAAGCCCCCTAGGAATGTTGCAAATGGTGAACACATGACACTGGGTTACTGCAACTATCATAAATATACATGCCATTTGCCAAGCCCCCAAATTTTTGTCACACGATCATAGGGATGCTGCAATGGTTGTAAGTGCAAGACTAGTTGTAATTCATTTTTTTTCAGCACTGTAACTTTGAACGGTTGTTAAACAAATGATCATAAATCAAGGACTATATCCATCATTTCTCCTTTAAAAGGCATGGGGAATAAACCCTTGTCATATAGCTATTGTTTCTTATGGGGTTTTTTTCCTTGTATGATTAAGTTTGTTACATATTAATACCAATAACTAGAAATCTTGAATTTTTGAGAAAACAGCATGCTCAGTTTTGGGCTATAAACGCTATTTTTCTTCTAAAATCACTTTCTATCTAAACAGTACTACTGTTACCATATTTTATTTCTACATTTTTTGATACTTGCAATCGCTTATCCTCAACAGAAAAAAACACCACTGAAAACAAACACACCATCCTTTTCTTCAGCAGTGCAGCACCTAAAATCACGATGCACAAAATAATTTACCCCAATGAAAGTCAATGGGTTTATTTGAAATTTTGAAAGCAGGCTGATGGAGCCTCCTATTCACAAAATGTTGGGCACTATCGAACATAAAATATCTACTTACTAGAAAATACTCTCTGCCACTTTGTTGGAGAAACCTTGATAATCATCAGCCTATTTTTACTATCCATATTTTTTTATAGATATTATACATTTCAAGATCAACTCTGGTCTACAATCACCCAACAATTTTCACATTTAAAAAAACCTATTAGGCATTATTCTTGAAAAATATATGGAAAAGTAGGTGAATGCTTTGCTTTTATTTATTTATGTCAAACAGGACAAGGAGCCTGATATATACTATCTTTTCTTGAACTGTCTTTTATGCCCAATTACTTTTTCACTTTTAGTTGTGCAATTGTCATCCTCCGGAAGATTGCAGTAACAATTCTGATCTTTCATACCTTTATATATTGAGTACAAAAGTAAAATGTATAAACTTTCAAAATCTGAAACACACCACTTAAAAATTTAAGTATCAACTCAACATTTTACAAATGTTCTCCCTCATATCAAAGGGATAACAAAAGGAAGTTGTTTCAATTTTAAATGCCTTGAAATAAAGTAGTCTATTTGCATTGCATAATTTGTTTACACAGATGAAAGCATGGAAAAGATGTTAGAAGAGTCTGCAATGGGAATTTGGGATTTTTTTCCTGAATTCTGCGTTAACCAAGTAAATTCAACAGAGTGAACATTTTAACATTTAAACCAGCTGGCTAATTATAGTTATGCACTAGACCTTGTCTCCTATATCTACAATTTATTTCGTTATTTTGAATTTATAAGCCATCCAACTTTCTTAATTATTTTTCAGATCAATACAGATCACTGATTTGGGATGGAACAACCCATAAAGACAATTTACAAAGCTGCAACTGATACAGAAAACTGCTGCCCACAAATGTAACATTACTGGTGAGGTGTAGGATGACAATAATGAAATCCAGCTTCTACTCCATCCTCAGCAATGGAAATTCACTGAGGGCCTAAGGGCTAGTCATTCTCTCTTAGGAGATTGTCTATCTTGAGTATCCTATATAAGTATTCCTTGAGATATGACCATAATGGAGCCTGCCCATTATGGTCATGTTGTGGAGGCCATTAGGCAAGACAGCCTCATTTAACAACTCCTGCCTCCTGCAGTCCCTGATGTGGTCATTAAATAAACATCAGCATTAAATGGAGCAGGGAATGTATCAGAGGTGGGGGAGGTCCTTGAAGGACCTAGTATAGACCAGGTCCGCCAGCCCTGGGCCTCCCAACCCCCCCCCCCCCAAGTCATCCTGTTTTCTACTTCGTGCCCCTTTATCTAAATTAACTTGCCTACAGAAGAGAATATCTATAGCTCAGGAACTATGGAGTTCTTGTGTTCTCTTGGTTGTTTACTTGCAGGCATTTCATTACCCAATTAGGCAACATCATCAGTGAAAGTCAATACATTCACACAGATGATGTTACCTAGCTGGGTAATGAAATGTCTGCAAGCAAACAACCAAGCACCAAGAACTGCAGAGAATTAGTATCATAGGCACAAAGGCTTTTTTATTATTCCTATCTATGGAACTTATTATGCCTACTTTCTTCAGTTCCTGGAAGCAAGCCAAAATATAAACCTAGCAAATAAATAAATTGGAGTGATCATCTCCCATTATAGTTATTCAGCTTTATAAATTACTCATATATATATATATGTATGTATGTACAATTCTTTTCCAGGGATAGTTTTATGTCTAACATACTGTAATTACCTTGCAGCTTTACAATTTTATTCTACACTAATTTTGATTATGGAAACTAGAGTACGGCAAATGACAACAATAAAGGCTAAAACCTAGGTCTCATTTTATGTCTATTATACTGCAAGTTATATAAAAACAATCTTCTCTTTCAGCATTCATCTACTGCCATCCAGTGGAAGTTTGTTGGGAAAAAAAATCCTACAAGTTTTTTTCCATTTAAACAAAATTGCTATTTTTAACAGGATTGTTCCCAAAATCTAGGGGGGGGGGAGGATTACACAGCAGAAAAGAGGTATGCTACCCAGGGCTGAGTTGTTACTGTTATTTTTTTAAATTCTGGAAGATATAGAGAAGATATAGTCACTGCAGAACATACATCAGAGCCTTCAGTGTATATAGGCCAAGGTTTCAAAGTTTGTAAGTTTTAGACTTTTTTCCTCTATCTTGCTATCTTAGCAGATACGTAGATAATCTCTTGGTAGCATTGGGAAAACCTGGTCTGTGTTAATGTAACAGTTCTCTCTATTCTGAGAATTGATGTTTCCTACATCATCTGCATTCCTTACAATTATTACATCTCAGGAATGTTACCTCCTAGGACTAATATTCTAACTTCAAAGTCTTCCTTCATTGTAAGAATTGGATTCCAACATGGATATTCAGGTACTGCATATACCCAATTAAATCTCCAAAGAGCACAAATCAGTAATAGGGGGGGGGGCTATTCCCCCACCTTTTTTTTTTTTTGCTCAGCCTCAGGTGATGTGCCAGTTATCATTTATGATTAAAATTCCCTGGCAATGTCAACTTATGACATGGTTGCACAACAGCAATACTGTACATTTATCCTTTGGAGGCAACCTAGAATCTAATGCTGATAAACAATGCAGCAGTTAGCTCCTAACAAGTCACCTTTATCAAAGAAGAAAGCTTCTTCAGAAGTGACTGCAAAAACCTCTGGGCTTAATTTAAAGTTCTGGTTTCCCTTGAAAGCCTTTTGCAATGTAGCACTATTAGGTAACACCTTGCCAAAGTCAAATCTGTCCTTTTGGTCTAGTTATTTAAAGAGAACCTGTTGATAATTCATTTTTTTGTGAGGTGTATCAGGCTTAGATTAGGCAAAAGGCCTTCTAACGGGGTCTGCCATTCTGGAATATGCTCCAATCCAAGCTAAGGTTGTCCCTTAATATATAATCTGGTTTGTTTGTTTCAAAAGCATACAAAAGCGGCAGTCTTCTAGTCAGGGGCTAGCCCTTAGTTAAGTGAATGGTACCTCTGATGTGTTAGTGGTTTTAATAGCTTTTTAAAATTTTCTTGTGACATAAGATCTTAAGATTGGAATAAGCTATAAATATTATAAATTGCTTATATTGTTTAATTAATATTACCTAGTATATGTTGTCATAAAAATATTCCAATAAAAAACAGGAAACAATACAAAAATAATTCTTACTTTAAGATTCAGAGGTTTATTTCATGAGCAATTTGGAACATGAACAGCCATCATAACACAACTTATATCAATAACCCATTGCAATGAAGTCCACTGACATAGCTAGGTATAGCTGCGGCTAGTGGCCACAATCTGAGACACATCTCCTTCTTTTATACCTTTCTTCTGACAGTCCTTCAATAAATGGAATTTTACTGGAGTTACAGTACTTCCTTGTTCTTTCATACTGACAGTCTCCACATATACTCGGGTACATCTCAAACCTCTATCCTCCGGCTACTTTCAGTTCCTTATTTCTCAGTTTTCAAAACTATATACTTTGCAAAATCACATTTAACAGCAACAGCTCAGCAGGATTACAAAGATTTTGTTATCCTTAGGAACTCATTCTAACTGACACTTTAATATATAGTATTTTATTTCAGGCCTGCTATCATTCTGAGGCCTATATAAGTTTGGCAGATTCAAAGCCCAGTTTTCCTTTTCTCACAATGTCAAACAAGAACTCAGCATAGTGAACTAAAGCTATCTTTCAGTGCATAGGAATAGTTTCCACATGTACATATTCACCACCTGATAATTGCCTCTATCTAACAATAGATAGGAAGATTTTATTTTCAGTGAGGGGTTCTTTACAGGTAGCCCTCAGTTAATGCTGGCCCTTGGGACTGGCATTTCTATTACAAAGCAATGCAATCGTAAAGCTCAACTTCACTTAGCAACAGCAGTCCTGGTTGCTTTCATTAACTGAATCCCACCAAGTTGTTAGGTGAGGACATACTCCAAGCCAAACCATTTCCACCTTGCTCTCTCCCAGTCCTGAGCTTCAGTAAAGGATACAGGACTGTCCCCTCTTCATCCACCTGCCTTCCCTTCCATCTCTGTCCTTTTGGTCACCTTGCCACTCCCAATTGATCTCCAGTCTTCTTCCTCCAATGCTTCTTCCCATGTTGTCCAAATTGAGAGTGACCTTCTTGACACTTTGAAACTTCACAAGAAAGCCTAGTCAAGCACCTGAATTTTTAATGCACGATCATGAGGGCACTGCAATGGCCATAACTTCAAGGACCTGGCCTAACTACCATACATTCAGTGCAACCATAACTCCTAATGGTCACTGAACATAGTTAACTGAGGACTACCTATATTTACATTATTACATATGATGAACTCATAGTAGCTATGACAAGCTAAACAAATTTTCTTAAATCAGGATTCACACAACACACTAATGTAAAATTAAACCACTTCATGATTTAATGCAATATATAAAATTATTATCTTTGCTACAAAAAATAATGGAAGAAAACATTTACTGAATGAAAATGCCCCTGCTATATTGGATGCATAAGCTTCCTTGTCTATGTCCAGGAGATAGTTTTACTTGTGATTTACACTAATATTTTGCAGTTATAAGGCTGCATCTTTGTGATTCTGTGCATAAATCTCCATGATCGATATAGTTAGGAAACACTTGGCTTAAGGTGAGCCAAAGGTAAAAACACCTATTCCAGGGACTGTAGAGATTCTCAGTCATCCAGGTCATGGTTGCCCCAAATGCGCTTTTTCAGGAGGCAACTGGACTTAGTTTTTTCTTTGAAGATGTTTCACTTCTCATCCAAGAATTCAGCTCTGACAGGATAGTGGGAATGGAAGGGTTTATATTCCTTGCAGACAGCTGGTCATTTGCATCCTTTCAGAGGGTTGTTGAAGAACTTGGAGGTTTATCTCTGTGCACAGGGTCACCTGAGTAGTGCTCCGGGAGTAAACTACAAGAACTAGGAGACCCTGAGGACACAGATAAACCTCCAAGTGCTTCAACGACCCTCTAAAAGGATACAAATGACCTGCTGTCTGCAAAGAATATAAATTCTTCCATTCTCCACTATTCTGTCAGAGCTGAAGAAGCTCCTTCGATGAGAAGCGAAATGTCTTCAAAGAAAAACAAGGAAGTCCAGTTGCCTCCTGAAAAAGCACCTTTGGGACAACCTATTCCAGGGAGTTCGTGCTTGCAAGAATTCTTCGGCATCCCGCCATAGGCCATTTCCCAGATTTAAAGATAGCAGAAACTCAACCGATGAGGCTTCCTCCCCCTCGGAAAATGCAATGCAAGATTATCCTGTTCCTCTCTAAGGTTATTCCCTTGCTGAGTCGTGCTATCCAAAGTGCTAAGGCTCAGATCTATAAGGCGACTCCAAGGGACGAGAACCCAGCCGCTTGTTTTCGCTGCCGGTAGGCAGAAACGGAAGGGGAAAGCGCCGCGTTAGAGGACCAGAAAGGAAGCTCAGCCAATACCTGCGCAGACAACGTTCGCACACGCCTCCGAGGCGCTTCTTGCTGACGATGTAAGCGAAGGGCGCCGCGCGGTACAGCAACTGACCCGGTTTCACCGCTTTCAAGAGGCGCAAGCCGTTGCCTTTGCCCGGGCTTGCAAATTTTTCCATTGCCGCTCCGCAGAGCAGGAAACGAACGGAAAGGCTGGCAGACCAGCACGCTTCCCGCCTCGATCCCCACGTGACGCCGCTCTGCCTGCCACCGGAATCATCTTTCCTTCGAGCAAAAAAAAAAAAAAAAGCAAGCCCGCCTTCGTCACGTTCCCCGGTGCAACCTTTCCTCACCCCGTTATTAAAAACGCAGAAAAGGATTGTTATAAATAGTATTTAAATAGTAGCATGTGGAGCATACAGAACTGCGGATGTCAAACTCTTAAGGAGGACATGTTTATGTATGAAGTGTTCTGTGTTCTTTGAAATTAATGGGGATAATAGTTATTTGGCCTTAACAATTTCAGTTTTGTCTCTTGCTTTTTATTTCCTGCAACGTGTTTACTTTTCAAACAAGCAAACAAAAAACTCTTAATTCCACTCCGATAGCAAATAATACAACGCATATCTCCCTGAAGTGGTAGGAAGCCTAAATTAAGATTGTTAGATTAAAAACTCCCAAGTATTAATATAAATCTCTATAGGTTTTGAGATAGCCAGTTCAGTGAAGTGATAAGTATTAGGCTAGAAACTGGGAGAACATAAATTCAGCCAGCATGTTGACCTTGGGCCAGTCATCCATTCTCAGCCCTAGGAAGCAGACAATGGCAAACCATTTTTTAAATTTTGTCAAGAAAAGTGTAGGGATTTGGTCAGGCAAGGGATTTTTAAAAAACACCTTTTTGATACAAATGTACTGCTAATGCCTAGAAAGAAATTATTGTTCTTGTATACTTACTAAAACTATTTTTTTAGAATTATCTTTAAGATCACTATAATTGGAAAAATTCAACCCTAATCATAACCTTAACCTTGGTCTGATTCCAACCCTAATCATAACCTTAGTATGCCAAATGGAAAGGTCTCTAACCTTCATTGGAATATGTCTAGGAAGAGTCCCCCACTTCTCTTGATAAATGTTTCCAATATTGAACCATTCTCACAGTCTATCATTCAGTTGAAATCTGCCCTCTTGTAGCTTTGTAATCTCAATCATAGCCATATAAAATAATTGCCTTTTATTTTAGACTTTTAATTTTCAAAAAAACACTCCTGTTAAAAGTAGTATGATTTCAATTGTATCTGTCATGTAGTCTGCTTGGGTAGCTTGTGAAAACTGTTCATCACCCTCATCAATGGCTCAAATTGTAAAACTGGATAAACAATCCTTGCCCCCAATAGGTTTCATGGAAGCCCCCCCCCCCCCAAAAGGTCAAGATGGTGACTAGCACATGACTATAGTTCCCTCTTGTTTTGCATGTGAAGAATGGAAAAGGGGTGAAGTTTCAATCATCATGGTGTCATCTTTTTTTAACCTCTCATGTCACTAGTCAATTTCGACTGAATTCATTCTCATTATTTGTGTTCGCTATTGTGAAAAGCAATGGATTCTCTGTGTATACTTTTTTTCCTTTTATCAATTCTTGCCTTGCAGATTAACATCAGGGGTCATTGGCTGCTTATAATTGATTAGGACTTTGTCTTAACCTTTTTGCCTACTTTGTGTGCTTAGTCATAAAAGAAAAGAATGAAGAAATGTTTCATCAATAAGGAATAACAAGTTAAAATATTTTATTAAAAATGAAAACATTCACAATCAAATTATGAAGTTCTCGAAAAGGAGATCTCCACTGTAAAATGTTCTCTTCAAATGAAAGTATTAAAATAGCAATTCAGAATAAGCAAGGAGAAATGAAACATTGGAACTAAATGTACATAAGAGTTTGGATTATAAGCAATAACAAAACCCAGTTACCTTTTTGTTTTAGTTAATATTTGCCTTATTTGCATCTGTCCTGAAAAAAATCCATATTTTAATTATTTTTAATTGCTTAAGTTTTATGGAAACTAACAAAAGAGCCAAAGAAATAGGAGGCATCAAAATAGGTTTTAGAATCATCTAAATGACTCAAGTAGTTACCAGCATTTTCTTTAAGTCAGAGCTAAAGAAACCTAAGAATCTTAATGTCTGCATGTCTCTCAAACACTCACTCTGATGCTTCCTGGAAATAACATTGGTTTTCTCCCAAACATACAAATAAATCCCAATTAGAATTAAGGAGAAAAAGAATTTTCTCCCAGAACCAGGAAAATACAGAAATCCCATCAATTATGTACTTTTACCTACTTCAGCCTGTACTTTCTCAAAAGCACAAACTGTAGCTAGCAAATGTGGCCATCTCTAAATAAAATATTAATGGTATTCATAGATAAACTTGATAGTATGGTCTTATTCATAAGTAATTGTAAGCTAGAATTACAGTAGCAGTTTAATATACTAAACCAAAAAGGATCTTGAAGCTGGGACTTTGTTCTCAACTTTATTTTCTTCATTTATTTATCGAAGTTTATATTGCTGTGGTATGGGGAAACAGACTGATCATGACAAATCAACCAAATTGTCTTTTTTGATAACAATGACAATTTAACTAGAAGCAGACAGTGGACAGTTTAACTTGTATTCAACAAAGTCTCCCAATAAAATGCTAGAAGAGAGCATGGCAAAATATGAACCAGACTACTGGTATTATATCATTGGATGAATATTGAGTTGGAAAGAAGAACTGAGTGGTTACACAAGAGCTCCATTCTAGGCTTTGTACCCCTGGCCATATAACTTGAATGAAAGGTTAGAAAATAGAATCAATTTGTAGATGACACAAAAAAGGGAAAATAAACAGAGGACGATATCAAGCTTAAGGAGACAGCAACTTATCAAACTGGAATAAATGAGTAGAAACCAGCAAGATAAATTTCAATAGTGACAAATGCCAAGTCTTATATTTGAGTAGGAAAAAATAAAATATACCTGGCAGCACTACATGCAAAAAAGAATCTGGGTGTTTCGATTAAAGATTAGATGCTGAATATAGGCAATAGCATATAACTGCAAAAAAATGCAATCCTAGACTCTACCAAGAGAAGTCATTGCTTTTCTCTATTTTACATTGATTTTGATCTGGAATTCTGCATCCAGTTCTAGGCACATTTTAGAAAGGATAGCAAGGAATAGCAAGGAAGGTAAGGGGACCAAGGAGGAGACATTTATGAGGAACAACTGGAAGTTGCTTAGTCTGGAGAAGATTGCAAACATCTATCAAGTACAGGTAGTCCTCAATTCACTACAACAATAATTGGGACTGGAATTCCTTTAGTAGATGATAAAGCACATTTATTAAGTCGCAAAGCACAACTGCATCACTTAGCAATGGCAATCCCTGTAGTCCTGGTTGTCATTAATTAAATCCCAAGTATTAGATGAAGCAATTTCTTCACAAAGGTTCCAGGTAGGAGGGAGTGTGCATGGTAGTGCCGGGGAGGGTCAAGGAGAGTGCAAGAGGCACAGCTCAGCATGAGGGTGGATTAGGAAGAGTGCAAGAGAGATTATGTGCAAGTCAAGGAGGATTAGGAAGGGTGTACAAGAGCAGAAGTAAATTGCTACTACAACTTCAATGGATTCTGTGGATGTTTGATAAAATGAACAGGCAATCTTTCCTGATATAAAAGTAAAATTATTTATCTTGTTATTTTAGGTCGTCTCTGGTATTTGCATCTGACTTTGTGCAAAGTCCACTCTTAGTTTTGCAATCTTTAAACCAACTGAGCTTCAGACAATACTTATTTGAATCTCTATTAAATCTTCCTGTAAATTGTCCTCAACCTACACCTATTTGTTCAGTGACCATTCAAAGTTACAACAGTGCTGAACACCTCATGTTGATGACCAGTCCTTAAGAGTTCTGGCCATCCCAGCAATCACATGATTGCAATCTGGGTGCTTGACAACTGGTTCATGCATATAACCAGTTGCAGCCCCCTTATGATCATGTGTCACTATTTGTGGCCTTTCTTGTGGCTTCCCTAGAAAGTCTGTGTAAGGTGGCTGAGAAGCTCCAATGTCACTGGGATAACTCTTCCTCACCCACACACCTTCTCTTAGCCCCTCTTTGCACTCCCTTTATGACCACATCATTTAGCAGAAATTCCAATCCCAACTGTTATCACGAACAAAGGACTGTTTGCATTACTTTGTGGCTTAGCAGCATCATGTCATACAATATACAAATTAGATTATATTGCTAAGATTAGCTTGTCCTATAAGTAAATCATTCAACTTTGCCACACAATTTGATTTTTTACATAGCAATGGAACAGTCAGGCAATATGCATTCCAAGCAATTTAGATGTACCATACTTGTTAGAATAGGCAGGGCCCTAAAATTCAAATCTAAAACAAAATAGTTTACATGGTCTAATTTTAATTGCTGACACAACTTAAAAGACCAATTATTTTGAAAACATACTTATGTTTTGTAATATTTAAAAACATTTCTGATGGAATATCAATATGTTTCATGCATTGGAACTACAATTTTTATCTTCACATACATTTTCCATCTCACCTTGCCCTATGCCCAATGGACAATTTCTTAAAATTCCCAGTATTTTATTATATAACCATCTTTAAATGTTACATCTGAAGCAACCTGATCCTATAAACTAGTAGGAAACAACTCCCATTTTAAATTAAGAATTGCTTATTTTATATAGTATAAGCTATAGTATACTATAACTTATATAGTCATTTTACAAAGTGGGATACAGTAAAGGCAAGATACAGATTAAACAAGCTGTATTTAAGATTAAACAAAAATGCCCCTCTCCCCCATGTTTTTCATTCACTGTTACTCTGGTAAAATACTGATTTAGAAGATACTATGTTTTATACAGAACTGATGGTGTACATATTGTTTTCTAATCTTTGCAGTTTCCAAGATACAGCAACTTCAGAGTTGATCATTTAGGATCCATTATATTTCCTTGTTTGCATAATTTAAATTTTCTAGAACTATCATCCTCGTACACATAGGGATTATCTTCTTTGTAAGATTTCAAGGTATGTGGTCCTCTGTATTGTATTTCAGTTCATAAAAAAACATTATAAATTAAATAGTCTTCATTTTAAAGAACTACACTGTCATCTGCCAATAAATCAATGTCACAGAACAAACTCCGATCAATTCGATTAGACTGTTCCATACGTTCAAAGAGAGATTTGTATGACTCTGGGTATAAACTACCAGCTGTAACCTCTTCTGGAATCTCCAAATCTCTCAGCAAGTTCCTTGCATTCTCGTAAGTCCATAAACTGAAACAAAAATCATTAAAAAATTAGGTATAATTTAATTGTTAACGATCAAGTGGGCTCATTATGTTCTTAAAACCTTGCCTCCAAATATGATACCTGAAAGTATCAGTATGCTTTCAAACATCTGCCTTAGCAATTGCCTAACTGGTTCACCTGATTTTATTTAGTTTATTTTAATTTCTTAAAAAAATTAAATGGGAAGCCAAATTGATATTAAACATCAATTTCATGTACCCTACTTATTGGCAAGAATTTTTTTGAAGTCCACCATAGATCCGGATACAATTTTTGACAATAAAAATTCAGCCAATGCTTGTGCCTCACCCTGCTCCCCAAGCTTTAGCAGTGTATGCTAATACCTTGGGAAGAAAAGGCTAGATTTGGCAAGGAAAGGAAAGCCAAAAGCTTCACCAGCTCCTCAGAAAAAGACGTCTGCTTATGAAATTTTGTCACATGGCCCAGCAATGAAGCGTCCTGTCCTCCTTCCATAACTCAACCTCTTGAGCTCTAGGAAAGGTAGTGATGGAGGTAGGAACATGTGGAACCCAGTGGACTGGCAAAGCAGGCCTGGTGCCTGTGAGGACCTAACAGGACTGGATAGAAGGGAAATAGATGGAAGGTGTTTCAGCATCTCTTTGGTTGGTTGTAATGGTAAATAACCCCAGATATAACTTTGGAAATGGGTTGTGCGTTGGGGGCAAGTTGTAATAACTTTGAATCATCACTAAGTGATCTGTCATAAGTGAGGACTACCTATACTCTAAAATTTGCAAATTTCTATGAGAGAGAGAGTCTGCTATTTTTCAATTGAGGAAATTTAATTTTACTTACTTCAATTTGTTGTGTAGCTTAGTTGAGGCTTTACCAAAACACTGCTTTACCATCATAATAAATATTTTTGAATTAGCAGTTGTCAAGAAGTCTGTAAATAAATCTTTGCGTGGTGTTAGTTGTACTAAATATAAGAGTTCATTCTGCAGAAGACAAAAGAATAAAAAAATCTTAATTTAACAATTAACTCAAATGCATTTTAGTCAAGTTAATAATTTTTATAAACTTGTACATCAGATTAAACTTCTCTGAAAACTTCATTATGAATTTGTTAAAAAGAATGCCTATGCCCGTAATGGCGAACCTATGGCACGCGTGCCACAGGTGGCACGCAGAGCCATTTGTGCCAGCACGCGAGCTGCAGGCAAACTTATCTCACTGCGCATGTGCGTGCCTCACAGCTGATTTTTGGCCGGTTTGAGGCCTTTTTCAGCCTCCCAAAGGCTTGAGGAAGGCTTCTTCAGACTTCTACAAGCTTTGTAGCCCGAAATCTAGTGCCGTTTCATCACTTCCTGTTTTTCCATGGCAATGAATATGATGTTTATCGTTAAATTATAGCAAACCATGGAAAGATTGCAATAACAATTTCTAGTAGGAAGCCTCCTAACACAGGTAGTCTCAACTTATAATCATAACTGAGCCCGGAATTATGGTCGAAAATATTTGTGGTCATACATCATGGCACCCACATGACTAGAAATAATTTTTTGGCCTTTCTCGCAGCAATCATTAAGAACATAACACAACTGTTAAGCAAACCTATTCATTTGAATGACCATTTTTCTGCTGGCTTCCATGTAAATTGCAGTTATGTTACTGCAGAACATCATGACCAATTGTAAAGCTACCTGCCTGGCAAACAATCACATAATTGTGGGGTGTTCCAGAACTATTTATGATGGTCGGAGTGGTTTATGGGCCATAAAGCATCTATTCCATGGCTATCATATCTTCCAACATTTGTAAAATGATCGTTTGTTAAGTGAGGACTACCTATATAGGTTTTGACCCCAGCAAAAAATACTTTGAGAACTGAAATTTGATATTAATTAAGTGCAAATAAAAACTATCCATTTTTCTCTAGAACAGAGAACTAGAGAATTTAAATAGACATCCAAATCCATTATTTGGCTTTTTACATACAACTCCTTAAATCAAACTGGAGAGTTAATTTTCAAGCCTCTCAATTATATGAGTCTGTGGAGGCAGAATTAATTGCATCTTGAAATTAATCTGTGGAGTCCCTGGTGCTCTCTGAGCTTGTTTTCTTGCAGATGTTTCATTATCCAAACTAGGTAACATAATCAGTGCTAGCTCTGGTACATAAAAATAATCACCCAAACATTCACACTGCACTTATTTTAGGACTGACAAATATTAAAAGCTTACCACACTATTTGATCTCGATGACTTTTTTCTTGAAGTAGTTAAAAATGAAGAGCTAGGTACCTAGAAGAGAAGAAACAATGAAAGTTAGTGTAGCTTTAAAATACTAGGGCCAAGATATGAAAGAAAGAATGAAGAAGCACTAAAATTAATTATATACTCAGCATTCTGAATGTTGGCTTTTACAAAGAGATTTTTACAATAGGTTTATACACGGAATTGAAGTCTATTTTTTATTATCTTGCTTCCCGTAGATTTCAGCAATAAATCTTCAGGGTACAGCAATCCTCCATCATAAATAAAAGATAGTGTGATTATATACACAAGAACCCACTTATATTTCTTTGTGTAAGACTAAGAAGTTAAGCATTTTATTATTAACAAAAACAGTTTCAGAATGTATAGCATCTTGCCAAATGCAGGGAATGATAGCTAAAATGCTACAATCTCTTCTATGAGATGTTCTCATTGCATAGCTCACTGCATTTGAAAACACTAACTAGGTTAAGAAACTTTTCTGAGCCACATCTTACAGTAGCATCTCCACACAAGAGCACATGAAAAAGGAGATGGGGTAAGGTGGATATTATAATTTGTCAAGTTCCACATTACTATATAACACTTGACATAATAAAAATACTGTTTCACATATCTCATTCATTTCAATAACCTGTTCCAAATGTTTAGTATCAAGTTAGTAATAAAAGTGTAAGACAAGCAGTTTCTATTATTAATCATTGCATATACAAAATGCTCACCTTATGTAAAAGTCGAATATCACAAGCTGTTTGCCAAAGTACACTTAGTGCCTGGTAAAGTTTTTTATCTGGAGGTTTTGCAACAAAAACCTGGCAAAGGCAGAAGCATTATATTTACATTATATTTCTGATTTTATTATGAAAATCCTGAATGAACACTTGAAAGCCTCAGTAAGGCAAGAATCAAGGTATGCAAGACAACTTGTTGGAGATTATGTCGGATGTACCATATGTTGCTTTTATGTAGGTGTGTGTGCCTGAAAGTTATTATTGACTCTTGGCAATTGCCCATACAAGTCCTGTAGTATTCTTGGCAATAGGTGATAAATGAACTTTATTTTTGGTAATATTTTCCTATCTTCTTTCTTATAGAAATCAATCACAGTTCTAAAAATACAAAAACTTGTGTAAAGTATAATAGTCTAATGCAGTGGCGGCTAACCTTTTTGGGCTCCCATGCTGAAAATTGCATGCGTGCTTGCGTGCCAGCACGGGACCCTCCTCACCATGTATCTCTGTGCATGCGCACGAGACCCCCGCGTGCCCTGCACATTTTTGTGCATTCACATGCATCTCCCCCCCCCCGTCCCTCCATGCATGCACACCAGATAGCCGACAATCAGCTGTCGGATGAGCACCACACGTGCATGCGCAGTGGGGCTCTTCCGGGCAACCTCTTACGTGCCAGCAGAATATTCTCTGTGTGCCACTTCCGGCACGCATGCCATAGGTTCACCATCACAGGTCTAATGATTTCTATATTAATTATCGGGGTGGGATTCAAATTTCTTAACCAGTTCTGTGGGCATGGCCTAATTTGTGGGTGTGGCTTGGTGGTCATGTGACTGGATAGTCGTGTCTTGCTGACGGTGTGGCTTGCTGGTCACATGACTGGCTGGGCATGGCTTGTATGTAAATATTATAAATATATATGTAAATATTGATTTTATTTTATAAAAAAGAGCAAATTTTATGCAAAATCAGGCAAAGCAGTCAGGTAGGCAGATTGAGTTGCTCCCAGAATTACAGATTCACTCAAAGATCTACCTTTCTACAATCTGCTGCCTAAGTCTATCACATAAAATTTACTTCAAGCAAACTTATAAAATTTGCTAGCAAGCAAACTCTCAAAATTAACTCACAACACACCATGTATGTAAATATTGATTTTTTTTATTTTTAAAAAAGCAACTTTTATCCAAAATCAGGCAAAGCAGGCAAGCATATTGAGTTGCTCACAGAATCACAGATTCATTCAAAGGTCTATCTTTCTGCAGTCTGCTACCTGAGTCTGCACTGAAAAATAGAAGCTAGGAAGGTTCAGTTCTGCTTTTAGATTAGCTGGAAAGAAAGAAATCCAACTATTTCCTGCTTTCTAGTTAATCTAAATCTCCCGGCACAGCTGATAGTTGGAACAGCTGATGGTTGGGGGAAAAAAGGAAAAATAGCAACTTAGCAGGCAAGTTGGATGGCACGCGTGCCAGGTAAGGAGTGACTGGGTGGCCAGGTAAGGAGTGACTGGGTGGCCAGGTAAGGAATGACTGGGTGGGGGAGTGACTGGGTGGGCGGGGCAGGGCCAGCCAATGGTGTGATTTGCCGGTTCTCCTAACTGCGCAGAATCGTAACAACCAGTTCTATAGAACCAGTGTGACCAGGTAGGATCCCACCTGTTAATTATGTAACTGGATTAGCTGAAAATGCAAATGATCTGCAAGCTGTAGCAGTAAAAGTCAAGGAACACAGTGAAAATAATGGAACTAAGATTAAATTTAAAGAACTAACAACAACAGGTACCAGCCTTAGAACTGACTATTGAATATGTCTATGGAGATTCTCAGTCATGCAGGTCATGATTGTCTCAAAGGTGTTTTTTCAAAAGGCAGCTGGATTTTGTTTTTTTCTTCAGAAAAAAGTTTCACTTCTCACTTGGATTAGAAGCAAAACGTCTTTCTCAAGGAAAAAAAGTCCAGTTGCCTTTTGAAAAAACACCTTTGAAATGGCTATTCAGTATCTTCATTATTGAACTCATGAATACTTTCTGCCTTTTAGAACTGATTATCAACTCAACAGTCAAGAACTACACTGCTATTCTGGCAACTATTAGATTAGCAGTGAACACTCTGGAAAAGATGTTACAAGAAAGATAAAATCTAGCAAGCTGGTTGGTAAGAGTCAACATTGATTTGATGGCACATAATCAATCTACCAATCAATCGAATTACCTACTTTCAGGTGAAATATAGGAAGTTTATTTCAGTGTTTTCTTGTCTTGTCATATTTTGCCTTTTATCAAATTAAACAAAACAAATAAAAAAATAAAAGCTGTGTAGATGCATATATAGTTTTGCTACAAGTTTCAATAAAGGATGACTATTTCATTATAATAATCAATACAGTCAACATCTGTAAGGAATTCATAAATCACAAATAATGTTGAGTGTCTAGTTTGTTGCATAATCAGTGGCCAAAGCAAAATGTCATAGCTGTAGTTGCACAATAAGTGACTACAAATACTAAAGGCAATATTCTGCAAATCAAACTCTTAGAAATAAGTTACTGTTCTAGAATAACTTCAATGAGAAAATGAGAATCATTTAGAATACGACTAGAAATGACAGCTTATTTTTCAGTTCATTATTTAAACATTAACTTGAACAGACTATCCTTGAATTGATAGGAGTTTGAATTGGCTAATTATCTTTCAGAAATCTGCCATAGCTTAACAGTGTAATTTCTTATAGTCTGGATTCAGTATCAGAGCTTGGCTCTAAAATATCTTCAGTTGTTTACAGAATACATTTTCCTGTATTTGCCTATTTCAGTGCAGAAACAACTAGTAAAAAAAGTTAATTATGAAAAATATTACCTATTTTTTATTTGAATAAAATTGAAAATACAATGGTTTTCATTCAGTATCTCACAATACTTTTTCTCATTCCACATGGCAGAAACTGCAGTGAATATATGGATTTTGCAATTCAGTGGTAACACTGGCCAGTGAACATTGCTAGATCCTCCTAAATGTTTCTTAACTATGAAAAATCAACATTTGATTTAGACCCCTTGACTATAAACATAGTTTCCATTGCCAATGTAAATCAGATTAGGTACAGTTGTACCTTATTCCTGTATCATTTATTATCTGAAAATATCTAAGATAACTCAAAAAAGTTACATGTTCCTTGTTTAACCACCTGTTCAGTTATCATTTAAGCTATGACAGCAGTGAATAATGGGTACCTATGACCACTCCTCATAGTTGCAGTGTCCCCATGGTCATGTGATTGAGATTTGGATGCTTGAGAACTGTCTTGCAATTATGACATCATAGAATCCTGCACATTATCACCATTTTGTGTCCTTCACTGCCAGCTTCCAACAAGCAAAGTCAATTGGAAAGATGGTACGAGGGTACAAATGGTGATCACATGAAAATCACATGTAGTTTGCTTTAATGACAGCAACTGGAATTGTTGCAACTCCTGTTGTAAGCCGACACTTTGTAACATTACACTTTACGATCATGTAGCTTAGCAACAAAGTTGTAAGCCCATTACGATTGGCAAGCAAAACCTACTTGTATAACAATGTTTTAATGATATACTAAAAGCAACATATGGCAACAAATCCTAAATTCAAAATTCAAACCAAACATTATAAATCCATCAATATATTTTAGAATTGTTTTTAAAAAGTCGTTTTGTTTAAAAATTTGGTCTAGTAGATAAGGAACCACTAGAAACCAGGAGACTGTGAGTTCTAGTCCTGCTTTAGGAATGAAAGCAGCTAGATGACATTGAGCCAGTCACTCACTCTCAACCCAACCCATCTCACAGGATTATTGTGGGGAAAATAGGAGGAAGAAAGAATATTATGTATGTTCACTGCCTTGATTAATTTATAAAAATAAAAAGTGGAATATAAATGAAATCTCAAAGTTGATGTATTAGCAAATTTTTATACAAACCTTGTACATTCTTTCACTGACAAACAAGTTTAATTCTATTCTTCCATAGTTGTATATAGAGCTGCATTCATATAAAAAATAAGTATATCTCCAAATAAAAATCCGTTCATCTTTTGGGGGGACAATTCCAACCACTTTTAGAGGAACATCTGTTTTTAAAGTGAATCAAGATATTTGAAAATTAAAACAAATAGCTGCGATACAGTAATCTAATATTAAATTAAAAAATACTATAAGCATATGAGTTAGCTTCAGCAATATAACTATTAGCTTCGGGACTTTCATCTTGCAAGTTATGCTTTTTTTCATGAAAGCCCACCTCTTAATCAAAGGCCCTATTAGAGATTGAATTGGCAAGCAGAAATAGCATAACTTTCATTGCTTATTTTATGTTTATAGACAGCCTTCAAATTTTATTAACATCAAAAAAAGTTATGTAATCTTTCTTTAGCATGGTTTTTTTTAAAATAAAGTATTAATAGCTTTCTGCTTCAGAATTTTTAAAATATAGTTGGGACTAATTTAACAAATGCCACTTTACTCCGCATGTTATAATTTTTACATTGAAGTAATCCAATTAAACAATTCTGTCTGAATGGGAGCTACCTCAAATTCATAAGATCAAGAAAAAGTGAATATACAATTTAAATTTACAATATATATACATGTATGATAATTTACCTGATGTCCAAGGAACTTCGAAGATTCTCAGGTTGTTAAAAAGTGTTTCAGAACATAATTCACCCTTCAACAATGCATATGGATTACCATCCAATTTTATGAAGTTGGAATGCACCACTTCCAATTGGTTTTCAAATTCTTTCTTTAGAGACTAAATACAAGCATACAACTAGAGGTTAACCAAAACATCTGAAATAGCCTTTCTCTGGGCTATTCTCTTCATGTCAATTACTTTCTGCTTAAACTGTTGCTGTCTCTTCAACTATCACTCACGTTGACCATTGGATGTCATAATCCAGAAATATCAGGTTTTCTAGCCTTGCTTTAAGATGAAAGTGCAGGAATTTATAATGGGAATAAGACAATACCTACCTCTAAATTAGGAAGAAATGATTTATTACTCTCCAGAGCTATGACGTGGGCTCCAGTATTAAGCAGTTTTCGAGTCAACACTCCAGGACCTAAAAATAGCCATTGTTTAAAACTCTATTCTAGAATTTATTTAAAAAGCTCTATTTTTAAGAGAAATATCAATCAAAATATTCTAACTGAAAATATGCACGTTTATCTATAAAGACACATCAGGTATTGCCTAATCCTAAAAGGAGGGAAGAAACAAATATTGTTCAGCTGCCAATAATGGTATCTACCTGGTTCGAAAAAAACCAACCATGATCAAGAAAGAGGTAACACTATTTAAAGTGCCATTTGCCATTATATTCCTCCAAGTGGTGACTCCCAATTCAATCTGCTATCAGAGAAATAGCTTTAGTGCCTGTGTTATCCCAGATGTGTATGTGTTCCTGAAACCCCAAAATTATCTTCTTTTAAAAAAGACAGTCTGACAACGACTAAAATTCTATGAAATAGCCAAATCCCACTCGCTCTCAATTCTTTTGCATGAAAGCTAGCAAGATATAGCAGTTTCATGGTATTTCAACTTTTTCATTTTAATTTTTAGTGGACGCAACAATATCTGAAAAGATTGCTGGCTGTTTTTTATGTAACTGAAGGAGCAATAGAAACAGCTTTTCCAACATGGATAATTTTCTTCCTCTGTTGTACAGTTTTTTACTAAATAATATTTTTATGCAAGTCAGTTCATGAGACCTGTCAGAACAGGTTTCAAGTGACTTATAAAAAAGAACATTGCCTTTTCAATAATTGCATAATGATGCAAGCCACTTAAAATACAGTACAAAAAGGTTAAGACAAAAATGTATCAGTTAAACTTATCCATGTATTTCTGGACAGAGATCACCTTCAACTCAATGAGAGTTATGTTCAAGTGAAGCTGTTATAAGATTGTAAAGTTACACAGAGGATATGATTCAAGAAGTGCACAATATGAATTTTCAGTAATATAAAATTATTATTAGTTTAAAAATTAGAATCTGTGAAGTTCTTGATCTTCTCAACTTGGTTGTTTGTGTTCATTACCCATCAGTGCTTCAGTGATAATGTTTTCTAGTTGGCTAATGATATGTTTGCAAGCCAACAAGTTCAAGAGAGCACCAAGGACACCACAGTCCTATTCCGCGCTACGGTACATATATTTTCTTCTATTGAAAAACATAATCTGCTGCACACCGATTGCTATTGCAGCACAATGGGGATGGATGCCAAAGCTACTAAGCAGTACCAAACACCTAGAAGTCACCCTTTCTCTAACAAGTATTGCAGCAAATCTGGTGAATTCCTCCTCGCAGCTTAATGTCAACGTTATTGTCATCACATCAACTCCGAGGTCACATGCTTAACTTTTACCTTTTAAAAAGGGTCCCCTTAAGTAACGCTCACCTGCCTCGAATTCTAGAAGGTAGGTTTTGGACTGCTCCAAATTTCGTCCCCTCGTCAGCTGGGAGGCCACTTTATGCGCTGACAGGGGGCAGGCGAGAAACCTTCGATCTGAGGTCGAATCCCGCTCTGCGTTTGCGACCATTTCGGCGATTTCACCTTTCAGAGAATCCTTTTTTTCCAGGTTGTGGAGTCCGAGTCTTACACTCTGACCCTTCAGGCCCCGCACCGAGGAGCGTAAAGTCGAGGCGGCCAGGGTCAACTGCCGTCCCCCGAAGAGAGGACAAATCGACGCAACGAAAGTCATCTTCGCGCTTTAGCGCTGATTCCTTTTTTTTCTTTTCTTTTTTAACAAGGCGAGGGCCAGCCCTCACGTGGCGACCTTGCAGAACTCGACAGCGAGCGCAATTTGCACCCGGACAATTTCAGCGTCGGAGCGCCACCGGCGGTTCCGTTTCCTCCGAGCGTTAACGAGCTGTCGCCGGGGTTGACGTTCTAGCCTTCCGTTTTCATGGCAAGGTCCCCTCTAGGCGTGTGGTACTCGGTGGCGCACACCTTTGGCTTCTGACGCTGAGCCCGGGAGTCCCCCGGCGAGTGTCTCTGGTTTCTTTGCGTCCCGTTCCTTCTCTCCGGCTTCCCGATCCTAATTTGGCTCTGCCGGAGCGAGGGGCTGCCTGGAACTCTGGAGAAGGTGGCTGCAGGCTGAGGTGAGAGAAGGAAAGCGACGAGGCTACTCTCCCTAGTTTACCGCAGCCCCGGGCGGGCGAGCTGGGTGGGCAAGAGTGAGGTCGTGTTTCAGCTGCGTGTTGCATTTCAAGTCTTGGTGAAGTCGAGAGGTGGTCCCGACCGTAAAGGGGAGCGAGAAACCGGATCGGATCGTTAAGCATAGTCGGGGATGGCACGGGAATCTCCTTCGCCGCTTGGGCGGAGGGGAAGCTTGTTATCAGCCCGGGCAAGGACTAGGAAGAGCCGCCGGATGTTTGCATCAGAAGAAAACATTAAAGGTTGGACGTGTCGGATTCCGCTCTTGTTAACCTTCTGCTTCTGCCTTGTCGGTCTGGTATTCATTGTGGGTCAAGGCAGTCGCGACCACCTCGCGTATCAACATAGATTTCCTGTTTGGGTTGGCAGGAGAGAGAGAGAAACTGTTGATTTTTTTCTCTCTCTCCCAAGTAATCAGAGTAAGGGGCAATCCACTCTGAAGCCCAGCTAAGGCGACTACCTTCTTTATTATACTTGTGACTCATTCTTTTCTCCAGAGGTCATAAGGACGGCTGTTGTGGGGGTTGTTATCCCCAGATGAGTACAGTATGTCTCCTGGGGGTAGGGGAGAGGGCTGGATTAGATAATCTTAGTGGTCTTTTCCAACCCTATAGTTTTATGAGCCTATGTGTGATAACCTGCTAGTGTACAAAATTGGATTACATATTAATGGTTGCTTATTCTGAATGGTTGCTTATTTTGGGGCTTATCTAACCGATTTTCAAAAGGTACACAGAAAATACAGGTGTCTATTTTAATGAAAGTAAGATACATGAAGAAGAAAACAAGCCTGAGGTTTGAAGGAGATACACACACACACACACACACACACACACATACACACACAGGGTTGACATTGTTCAAATGCAGTGTGCATACTATTGTACTGGGGTACTTCTGCATGAATCATTATTTGAAAACATGAACAACGTAAGGGATAGTAACAGAGACTATAATTCAGTCCTGAATTATACGTTCATTTCCTAGCTTTTGGCAAATGAAGTATTAATAGAGTTTACAAAAAAAATCTTAAGCCAAAAGGCAGTTTGCTGCTTTGTAGCTCAGAATGTCATGGGAACCCAGGCAGTGTTTTCGGTTTATGATGCATTATGCATTATGATGTATTGATCCAGCCAATTGATTAATTTAGTAAACCATAGTAGACTCAATCATGGTTTAGTGTTTTTTGCAAAAAAGGTTTATATATGTAGACCTTCCTTTGTGCAGGCTTTCTCAAAGATCCAGAGAAGTTCAGGCTACTTCCCGTTTTTAAAATTAAAATAAGGCACCAAGAAAAGGTGAGCATAATTTTAATATTTTTGAAATAAAAAAATAGATACCGATTTATGGAACCACAAATGGCCTTCTACTCTCTTCTCACTTATCTTACCTTTGGGTCTAGCACAAAAACAAAAAACATTGATAGAAAACGAACTTCCTCTTGTATCAATTTGTACAAATGTTATGGTTTATTGGAAGGCAGGCGGAGTTTTTAATTTTTTTTTCTACTAACCTCCACTACATTGTAAACTTTGTACCTTAGTAAAAGGCTGCTTCAATTGCCGTGAAAATTATTCACAATCCTGTATTACTCACATTGAGGTTTTCTTTTGTTGGCATTTTCTTCTTTGCTAGGTCAATTTTAAAGTTAATTAAAGCCAGAAATGTTTGTAGGGTGGCATTGCTAAATGGATAAATCATTTGTGAATATTGTATTTGTCTTCATAGTTTGTTGTAAAAGTTTGGAGATTGTATCATATCACTTGTATAAATATGCCAAATATTTGACATAGATCTTGGATTTTTTTAATTGAAGCTTTCACATTTGATTAAGAAATAAGTTTAATTTCAGAATTGGCAATAATATTGAGCTAGAGTATGATATGTGTCTTGGTCTTATATGATATATATGTATTTAAGGTGTATCTGATGGCTGGAGTTAACAGATTCATTTTGTTCATAATTAAGATATTTGTTAAAGGGGAATCCAGAAATGGATTATTACTTGTGAATAGGATTTACAGTGGTTGACCTCATGTTCATTTTTTATTTATTCTATCTTTACAGTGAAGCAAATTTTGTGTTCATTCTATTGCATAGGGCAGGGGTCCCCAACCGCCGGTCCGCGGACCGGTACCGGGCCGCGGAACAAGCCTTACCGGGCCGCTGGTTGCTGGGCGCCGCCATCTTTTTGGTAAAAGCGCTTCTGGTGAGCTTTTCCGGGTAGAAAGCTCACCGGAAGCGCTGTTTCATCATAAAAGATGGCGGCGCGAGCGCTCGTGAGCTTTTCCGGGTAGAAAGCCATTTCTACCCGAAAAGCTCACCAGAAGCTGGCGCCGCCATCTTTTATGACGAACAGCGCCCGTGACGCACCGGAAGCGCCTTTTCGTCATAAAAAGATGGCGGCGCCCAGTTGACGCCGGTACCGGGCCGCGGCGCCCAGCTGATGTCGGAACCGGGCCGCGGCGTCGAAAAGGTTGGGGATCCCTGGCATAGGGTATATTATTGCATGTTGCAGTATTTTACTATCTCATTATTAAAACTGTAGTAAAAAATTGTTAGATTTTGGAAGAAGGCGGAGCCTCTCGCTGATGGACTGTAGATCGCGACTCTCTGCGGTTATGGTCCGTGCTCTTTCGTTGGAGAGCCACGATTATTACGATTAGGGGCTGAAGCTGCCTTGGAGGGGTGGCGGAGTAAGGGGAAGCCGCAAGCCAGGTTGAGGGGAGCCGCATCTCCCCCCCTGGGCTTGGTCTTTTTCCCCCTGAAGACGACTGCAACGGTGGTTTAAAATGGCCACCCCGAAGAGGAGGACTCAGCTGGATTAAGATTTGTGCAGGAGGGAAGAAAGAGGTGGATAACATCTGAACCGGGACAACTGGGCAATACAGCTAAACAAAAGTATCCCGGGATTAAGGTAACATGGAATTTTTAAGAAAAGAAAAGTAAGCGGCGAAATTACAAAGGGACAGGGGGAAAAAAAGAAAATATTTTTGACAGCTAAGCGGGTCTTCGAACCGGGAAAGGAAGAAGCTGGAACTAAAGATTTAACTAAATTGGACTAAAATATTTTGGGAATAAACAGACATAAAATAAAGCTGGACTTAATATTGTCAAAAAATAATAATAATAAAGTTTACAAATTGGAGACTGGACTGTGCTGGAATATTGAGGTTCGAAAAACCCTAAATTAAAAAATAGGGGGAAAAGGTGAAGACTTTGTATAATGGAGAGTGCCACCTTTTGACAAAACTTGAGCTCAAACAAAAGGGAAATCATCCTGTTTCTGAATGAACTTGTGTGGATATAACATTAAAGAAATATTGAAACAAAGTAAGAATCTTAGAAAGTGAAAGCAGAACCAGAATAAAGAAAAAAGCAAGGAAAGACTGACTGTGGGATTGATTGATGTTTTTGGTATAGAACCTCGGCTGGAATAACTGAGAACTTTAGAAAATTGAAAGAAGAAAGAAAGAAAGTAAAAGTGGTTTTTTGTGGACTTTAACGATCATAAAATATAAGAGTGTGTAATGATATCTCTTCGGGAATTAAAAATGGAACTTAAAAATATGAGAGAATTACTACAGGAAAGAGGCGAATCACTTTGCTTTATCCTAGAAAAAATGGAAATGGCGATTGAAGAACAAGAAGAAAGAGCTTCAGAGAAGGAGGAGTCGATTCAAGGAGAAGACATTTTAAATAGACAATTAACACAAAGAACACTACAAAGAAGTGGAGAAAGAAGGAAGGTTAAAAAGTTGAAATTTAAGAAGGCAATCAAAAGGGGAAATACCTGTGAAGTCAGGAAAGGCAGAAAGACCCAGCAGAAAAGGGGAAAGGAAGATATTAAGAGAGGGATATAAACTGGAATGAGAAAAGATATGGGGAAAAGAGGGGGAGGAGAAGCAGCAAGAAACAGGTGCATGAAATAAAGAAATACGGAAATAGTAAAATGTTGAAAAGAAATGGTTTTTTCAGAGATAATGGTTGATGAATTAAAAAGGGGATTCTGCAGGGTGACAAGGGGTAATAAGAATATTTCTGCAATTAAAAATATTTAGAAAATAGGGTAATATAGATACTGTTAACTCTTATTAAAAATCAAGGGGGGAAAATATGCTGCGGAATCCAAATGAAAAGATGTAATGATTATTATTGTAACTTCTTAAAAATAATGGTTTATTGGGAATCAAGATGAGGGAATAAAGGTATATTTTAATCATTGAGGTGTCACATTCAAAACAGTAAAAGGGGGGAAACTTATACTTGTGTTTTTTTTTAGTGTTAAAATTTGTATTAATCTAGAATTTATAAAAAGAATGTGTAATGGAAAGGGAATCTGACAGACTAAAGAACCAACTAAATTAATAAGTTAATATAGACTATTAAAAGCAAGGAGAGACATTGGTAACTTTTTATTATTATCATCATCATTATTATTATTATTAGGCAAACACATTGTTTATCTTTATTTTTAAAATAAATATTAAAGGATTATATTTGAAATAATTTAAATGAAACAAAAAGATGTTTCGATTGAGATGAATGAAAGAGGCTAGAATTAATGTGTTTGTTTCTCTCCTTACTGAAAGTTGGGAATGGAAAAGGTAATAATAGAATTAAGAATGCATATATGAATGTATAATTGCTGTCATATTTGTATGTAAAGGTGATGACCCGGAAATATGTTGTCCACTAAAAAGAGATTTTTGTTTTTAATGTGAAAAACTGAATAAAATTTGTTTAAAAAAAAAAGAATGGTTAGGTTTTATAAATATAACAGTCATATTAGCATTAAAGTGGAAAGTTCAGCAAGACCCTTAAGAAAAAATAGATATTAAATATCTGATATATAATTTATACTAGAAATCTAGTAAATGGGGGTTACTTCCCCACCAGCTCAGTCCAAGAATTTGATTATATTCTTGTATCTGCTTAAATCCATTTTTCCAACCAGCAATATTCCTATATATTGGTTGGAATAATCTTATTCAACGCAGAATGAATATAGGTTGGGACCCAGAGAATACCAGCACTTATTTTTTTCATGCAAGTTCCTTTCTGCTTCTTGAACAGCATCCTCCAGCCTAGCACCAAACAAACTTTTCCAAAGCAATGTGTGATATGGCATAGTAATTTTCCAAAGTTTCAAGTAAAAAAAATCTGGGAAACTCAAATTTTACAATCAGCCACAGTTTCTCAAACATTAATAAAAATATGTATTACAGGTAGTCCTCTACTTACGACAATTGAGCCCCAAATTTCTATTGTTAAGTGAAGCATCTGTTAAATGAGTTTTGCCCCACGACCTTTCCACAGTTGTTAAGTGAATCACTGCAGATGTTAAGTTAGTAGAACTTCCCCATCTGGCTTCCCCATTGACTTTGCTTGTCAGAAGGTCGCAAAAGGTGATCACATGACCCCAGGATATTGCAACCATCATAAATATGAGTCAGTTTCCAAGAGTGAATTTTGATCACATCACCATGGGGATGCTGCAACAGACATAAGTGTGAAAAACAGTCAAAAGTTACTTTTTGTAATGCTGTTGTAACTTAGAATGGTCACTAAATGAACTGTTGTAAGTCAGCGGCTACCTGTACTTATCTAACTGCATTGATGAACAATTTTAAATTTTATATTCTGAAAAAAATGGATTTAAGTTAACTCTGCTCTTTCATCAAAACAGAAATCTGTTATGTAACAAGGTAGCCTCCTTAAAAGAAAGAATTTCATACCTTGGCATTTTTACAAAGACTTGCCCTTCTCACATTATCATTATGATCAAGTTATGTGTTTTCAGTTGCTTGGGGAGATGAGTGATCCTTAATGCTTTGCATTCTTTCTTTCTTTTCTTTAGATAGGTTATTTATTTAGAAAGGGTTTTGCTTTCTGAAAGAAGTCAGTAAAGTTACAGTAATTTATGAAGACTAAAGATTATATCATTTTAATAAATCAAAAAGGATTGGTACTATGTTCCACTTATTCTGGTCTTATAGCAAATTTCTAACCAAGGCATTTATTATTTTAATGTATTAACATTTATATTTCTTACTTTTTTGGCAGATAGAATTGATGCTAGATAACTCTGTGCCTAAAATGTTATTCTCCTTTATCCTGCAGTATGTTTAAGAAGCTAATATGGTAACTGCTGCTTTTTAAAATAGAAATAAATAGAACTTAAAGCTATTGAGAAAATTCAGATTTTTTTTAATATAAAGAAGCACAAACATCTTATTTTTACAGAAGGAAATTGGAATTTTTAATAATCATAAAAATATTCTCTTGCTAATTAAAAATACTGATAAACGGGTAGTAATTTATAAATCTTTTTGGCAGCAGATGAAATTGGAGGATAATTCAGAATGTTTCATTTTAAAACAAAGTATTAACTTCTTTAAACTAATACTAGCAAATGTAGTGTTATGTTTGCAAAATACAAAATATTGATTGAAATAAAAGGTGGGAACTGTGAAGGTTGAGAAGTCCCTGAAGCCTGCCAAGAACTAAATTGCAAGGTTAGTTGCTGTCCATCTGCCAGTTATGAATGCACCTACTAGGATTCACAGTTGAGTACATATCTGTAATAATGTTGTAGAAGATTATGTATCTTATATCAGGCCCCAGTCCACATGTTGGAAATCAGAACTGTAAAGCCATTTTTATAGAATCAATAGGGAATCCAAATTGAACCAATCTCAGGAACATATTCTTCATCTCTTAATTCATCACATTCAACAAAAGTGACTGACATCCTTTCTAGATCATTGGTTCCCCTGACAGACTACCCTTAAAATGCCTTTTCCCAACTCTTAAGATTTTTTTTTCCATATTCATTTGGAGTCATCTTGTATTTAAAACTTGTTACTCCATGTCCATTATTTAGATTTTAACCTTCTACTTTGCTACATTATTTTTTCAAATAGAGTGCTACCCATATCTCCCTTTCTGCTCACCTTTTATACAGGAGTTCAAAGTGGTATACATAGGGCATCCTTTTCCATTTTTTCCCACAACAACCACCCTGTGAGGTAGGCCCTTTAAAGATGCTGTTGGCCATGGCGCCTCTGGCATGAGTATTAGGACCAGGCTATCACTTTCTTGCTGTTTCAGAATTCTGTGGGGATAAGGAGATATATGTTTGCTTTAAATTTTGTTAGCCACTTTTAAGGTTTGCTGGAGCAATACAACAAGGCAAAAACCAAGTAAATAATTAAATACATAAACAATAACTTTCAAATTAGAGTAAAAAAATTAAGAGAACCTTTTATCCACTAAAAGATCACATTGATAGAAGAAGAAAGGAGATACCTTTCATAATTCCCCACCACCACCATTTATAGTACTCCACCTTCCTCTTGTCATTGTCTATGACAGATTTTATATTGGAAGGGGAAGATGTAAAAGAATAGAAGAGGAAATTAGTGTAAAATTGAATGCATTCTTCCATTGTAGGTGCACAAGCAGGAAAAAGAAGGGTGAGATTTAGCCAATAAAACATGGCTAATTAGGTGGTTTCACTTACAAGCCAACATTACTAATGAAGTAATTAAAGGAGTTTTAATGTAGATTAATAAAAATAAACTAATGTTAGTGCCCAGGGTCATTTGGATAGGGAGATAGGCAACAAATACATAAATACATGCTGTTTTAAACAAAAAACAATCTACATTTTGGTTCAGTCATCAGTGCAGCAAACAAAAGCATGCTTCTGCCTTATTTATTATAGAGAATTAGAGTTGAATATGTCAGAAAGAAAAGTTAGTGGGAATGGGATAGCAAAGATAAAACAAGAAGGAAAGAAAGTCGAGAATAAATAGGTACTGAATGAATGTAGATTGATGTCAGAGTGAGTGACCAGAATGCTAGAAATATATTGAGGCAGTTTAGTTAATAGAGAAGAATGAATTGCAAAACTTTTCCGCCTGGTCACTCGCTGGCAGGATTGAAATCCTAAGCCTTCTGACTCTTCCATGTTAATAGACTTCTGGTCAGTATTTTCCCAGCCTTGAGATTGGGAGGTACCTGTTCAATCTTTACATAGCCAGTTTCAATTGACTAGATCAGCACTGGTTGCCCCTTTTCCAGCTTACGCACTTATATATATGAAGGAACAGTGAATTAATTGAGAGGAAACGGAAGAGGGAAAAAGCCATGGCTAGACTGAGTCAGTGAGATTCTCAAAAAGGAGGTAAGAAATTTAAAGAACAAATGACAGTATATTAAATGATTTATAAGGAACAAAAAGTTGAGATGATACCAGTGTAAAATTTCCACTCTTTTGTCTTTTGAATGATTTCTCTGTTAAAATTAATTAGAATTTGTATATTGTTTGAAAGAAACAGATTAACTGAAATAAAGTCAAGTACAGTTGATCCTCTTTTAGTGACTGCCTTGTGTAACAACAATTTACAGTTATGACAGTAATGAAGAAATAACTTTGCAAGGAATCCTTGCATTTATGACCCTCTCAGGTACATAAAGCAAAGGATAGTTGAAGTAAGATTATAAGCACAGTCACGGTTTCACTTAGTGACTGCTTTGCTTAACAATCAAGTTGATGGTCCCATTTGTGGTTGATAAACAAGGACTACCTTCTTTTAGAAGAAATTTCATTTGCTGTGGCAGAAAATGATTTGTTGACTGAAACTGTACATTGCAGCTTTCCAAATTCAATTTAACAAAAGTCAAACAGAGCAAAAATAAGCAATAATTCAACGAATCTGGCTTTAAAATTTAATTGATTTTCTAAAAGGAAATGTAGAAAAAATAATTGTTGACATTTATTTAAGAAAAAATAACTTTAGTCTTTCTACTGGAGTAATTGTTAAAGCTTAAAAAATAACCTATACTTGGAAAGGTAAATGTTTAATTCTACTTACATATAGAAATATGTAATTATAAGCTACATGTGCAACAGGTTGCAGTGTAACACAAATACTATTAGATAAATAAGTTAATATGTTTATTTCTCAGATAACTGAACATTTCCCTTTTTACATTTCTCTTTAAACAAAGAAAATGCCTATTTTTCCACCTGTTCCTTCTTTTCGCTGCTTTGTCTATTCCTTTCCTCATTTTGATGCTAATACCTGGAAACCTTTTTTGCCACCATATATGGAAGCAGGCAGGGATAGGAGAAGAGTGGATAATCACATCACAGAGGGAACTAATATTTCCATTCTAATTCAGCTACATATTTACAAGAATGTACGCAGAAGTAACTCCAAGTCAGAAGCAACTCTAAATAGCAACTCTAAATATTAGTGATAGTAATAGTCTTATATGAAAATAATTCCTGTATTCAAACATCATATGCAATTCAATTTATTATTTTGACTAGCTAATAATTGGCCGTAAAAATATACCTCAGGTTATGAATCAAAATTTTGATTAAAATTTTCACACATCTCAGTGTTTTTCCTGAAGTTTCCCCACAGAACAGTCTTTAAAGATATGCTGCTAACCTTGGTACGCAACTCACAGAGGCATAAGCTTCTGATACTTTTTGTTCATTTTTCTTCTAAACTATATATATCATAGTGTAACATTTTCACCAATACTGAACAAGAGTTAAGATTTTAGTCATTGGATGTTGGATAATGTTAGACTGCAGACTTCTGTACAGTCTGGAACTGTGTGGTTTTCATAAAAAAAAATGCAGCACATTTAGAACGTAATTTTTTTGAAAGCATTTGATAAGAGTCGATGCTATTTGGATCTATCTTTCATACTACAGGTAGTTCTTGAGGTACAACTATTCATTTAGTGTCCATTTGAAGTTACAGTGGCACTGAAAAAAGTGACTTATGACAGTTTTTCACATTTATGATCATTGCAGCATCTCCATGGTCACATGATCAAAATTTGTGTGCTTGGCAACTGGCATGTATTTATGATATGAACACAGAACATAAAACGACAAACTTTTGTCAAATTAAACTTACTTTTAGATAGGTTGCTTATAAAGTATGAATAGCAATAGCAACAGCACTTAGACTTATATACCGCTTCACAGTGCTTTTACAGCCCTCTCTAAGCTTTAAGGTTTGCAGAGTTAGCATATTGCCCCCAACAATCTGGGTCCTCATTTTACCCACCTCAGAAGGATGGAAGGCTGAGTCAGCCTTGAGCCTGGTGGGATTCGATCTGCCAAATTGCAGGCAACTGACAGGCAGCCCTGCAGTACTGCACTCTAACCACTGAACCATCCCAGCTTTTAATACAGCCAAATCTCAGCTTTTAGAGTATATGTATTCGTAACAAAGAATATCTCACAACTAGGAAGGGGAAACTGGCTTTTTTTACTTCACAAGTTCTAAGTTCTTGGAATTATTAAAATCACCTTTACCAAAGTTAAAAAAAGAAAGAAATTCAAGTAGTCACTAGGCAATCCATAACCCCTTGGATCAGCGGTCGCCAACCAGTGAGCCGCAGCCCACTGGTGGGCCATGAGAAAAATTTGGTGGGCCACAGAGATATCTCATCCCCAGAGTACCCCCACAAAGCAATTAATCCAGGCTGCATGGAAACACAAGGCTGCGCTGCCCACATGGCCCTTGGGAACCCTCCCTGCCCACTCCTTACCCAGTAAACTTGCCTGCTAAATTTTTCCGACCATCATCTGTTCTGCTGTGCCGGGAGATTTAGATTAGCTAAGAACCAGGAAATGGTTGGATTTCTTGCTTTCTAGCTAGTCTTTAGATCTTCAGCTCTGCTTCCCTTAGGGCTGAAGATTTGTTTGCAAGCAAATTCAGTGCAGACTCCTGGCAAGCAAATTTGAGAGACTAAGCTAGCCGATGGCAGATAGATAGATCACTGAATGACTCTGTGATTCTGTGAGCAACTCAATCTGCCTGCCTGTTTTGCCTGAATTTGGGTAAAAGTTGCTCTTTTTTTAAATAAAAAATTCAATATTTACATGCATAATGTGTTGTGAGTTAATTTTGTGAGTTTGCTTGTTAGTAAATTTAATGAGTTTGCTTGCAAGCAAATTTTATGTGACAGACTGAGCTAGCCAATGGCAGATAGATAGATCTCTGAATGAATCTGTTATTCTGTGAGCAACTCAATCTGCCTGCTTTGCCTGATTTTGGGTAAAAGTTGCTCTTTTTTATAAAAAATTCAATATTTATATAAATATTTATAATATTTACATACAAGCCATGCCCAGCCAGTCACATGACCAAGCCACATCCACTTAGGCCAAGCCCACAGAACTAGTTAGTGGTCCCTGGGATCTAAAATTATGAGTTTGGTGGTCCCTGAGGTCCAAAAGGTTGGCGACCCCTGCCTTGGATCATCTTTTCAGAAATATTTTCTGTCAAGATTCTTTAATGCCTTCACAGTGACAGAACTTCTAATTTACTGCCTTCAGTAGAAATGCTGAGATACATTCAGAGACCTATGTGCCTTGAAAATAGGCCATATTAAACTGTGTAACAGAGTCAAACATCAGCACAGTAAATGTTTTATGATTTTTGTAATACATCATAAACTGTTTTATAATGTTTGTGTCATAACTTGTTTTATAAAATTTGCCAAATTTCAATTCCATGGGAGTCATGGGCCTGCATTTTTGGACACATTCTGTAACTTAGCCCATTTGAGATATCTTAGTTGGAAAGGTTTTGCCTTTTGGTGTACTGTTTGCCTACTAAATCAGAGTTTTAATCCTCTAGCATATTGATGAGAGTCCAATACCACAAACAATGTTATGATTATATTACAAACAACTGTTTGAATGGATAAATTACTTTTTTGCCATGTTAATTGGAACTTGCAGTATCCATATTTTCAAGCGGTATATTTCATAAGCTACCTAAGGTATCTTGAACAGCAGATTTAACAAGGTACTGTTTGTTCAGTAGATAATACTTGTCTCCTTGGCTAATGAGGAATTACTGGGAAGGAAGATAATATAGAAAAAGAAGAAGAAAAATAAGATTAAATAAGTCTTGGTACAAGAACTAATAGATATTGAACATGTCCAGTTAGAAGCAGTATTTTTAAAGAATACCAAAAATTGGCATGAAGTTATTGAATTAAATATAAATAGAAAGTATCATATGCGTTAAATATTTTTTTTAAAAAGCATTTTGCCTTCTCAGTCTGAATACTTAGGTAGGTAAAAAAATATTACTACAAAATAATTATCAGAATAACTCAATGAAGTAATGAAATTGATAACTGGCTTAGCATTTCATTGTTGATTAGAAGTTTCCAAAATTGGTATTTTCCCAAGAAACTTTACTGAATACTGTATACTTCTTGCTTCTTTGATCTTATCCAGCAATGTGGTGTGGGGACTTGATAGTTAATTTTTGTCTTGAAAACTATAACAGAAACGTCTAACCTGCATTTATAGTGTGATCATTAAGACAGAATCTCTTTGAAACATTTTTCCCTAAGTTTCTCACCTTCCATCTCTTGATTGTTTATGTCAACTTTCCATTATTTTCCCAGTTTCCCACAGTGTCTCACTTTGTGTATGTTGCAATAATGTTAACGTTTTTATAACTATACTGGCCTACCTTGTCTGGGCTTGGCAGCTAAGCAGGATGTGGCCTGGTTGCTACTTAGATGAGAAATCCATCAGGAAATGCCAGAGCTGTAGACTAGGCAGGGAAGTTGTTAAAAAAATTGCAGAACAAGGCAGTGACAAACCACTTCTGTATTATTGCCAGGAAAACAACGTGGACATGTCTATGCAATCATCAGGAGCCAAATCTGACTCAAGTAATTTTACCTTTTATGACTCAAAAAGATGCATAGTTTCACAACTTGGAAGAAACCAATAGCAAACCCATTTTGTCTTTTTGCTCAGAAAACATATGGAATATCTATGAAGTTACCAAGACTTGAGCTGAACTCAAAGGAAACTTGATTTAACATCAGCAGGTAATTTAGCTCTTATTACTGTACTCTCCTGTTTCTGAACTTAAAAGGTTGGGAACTTAATTTGATAGGAGTCAATAAACAATATATGAACAATCTTCTCCTATTTAAAACTGGAAGTATTTTCACTATGAAATTAGTGACTTTAATTTGAAAACAGTTCCAGTCAGACCTCTTATCATGGTGAAAATTATTTAACCTTCAAATTTATCATGTGTTCCATTATTTTAACCACCGATGCTCCACTTATATCCTGTCAGATATCATCTTTGAAAGGCAAATATTTAATCATTTCTACCGTATTAATTTTTCCCCATTTCAGAAAGGACATGAAAGTTACATCATAAAAGATGTGGAGTTTAAGGTTTTACAAAGTGCAGATGGATAATTAATTACTTAATGTAAGAACTAGCAAGGCAATTATTCTAATTATAATGTAAGCTTTTCTTCATTTAAACATCTTGTTAAATATTAGATTCTTAGTTAGTATTTGGGTTTTGCTAAATGCAACATTCTAACTTTTACAAATGAACATCTGTAGATATGAGTTTTAAGCCATTTTCTTTAAAATAACTATAATTTTTCAAGAAAGTGCTATTTCATATTTATAAAATCTGATGATTATATTTCACAACTATGAAATGCTACATATCTATAATGGTAGAAATCTCACTCCATTCTACAATCTTAACAAAGCTTGGTAGTAAAGATATATTATTAACAACTCCATTGTTTTGTTTTTAGTGCTGAGAGTTATTTGGACAAAGTGGAAATAAAGGTCATTATAATGGATGATAGGGAATCTCCTACAAATGATCTTCATTTAAATTTACAAGATGTACTTTCTACTGACATACATGAAGAAAGGATCAAAACTTGCTTGGCTTCTTCTCCAGATGAAAATGAAAATCAGTGTAACAGTAGGAAGCATAATACACCGAAAAACTCTCAGAATGCAATGGGAAGAGTTGAACAGGACAGCATTAATAATAACGAGGACAGTGGAGACTATACACCCTGCTTCCAAGAAGATGAAAGCGATAGGCCATGTAAAAGTTTGAAATCAGATATGCCACAGAAGCTTGGTTCTGAAAAAAAGAATCCAAGAAAAACAAAAAGTCCTAGCAGGAAAGGCAAGTAGTTTCTTAAATACACCTGTATTGATGGTATAACCCTGCTCAATTTCCCTGAACTATTTTATATTTGTACATTTTGCTACACTTGGCAAAAATGCTTCACATTTTCTTTTAGAAATTTCTGTCTAATAGAGGATTGATTTCTGTCTTATAGAGGATTGATTGACTAAAGCAACAGTAACTTCAAAAACCAGATTTGCAGCTCCTCCTGCCTCCCAAGCTCATTCCCACATATCATTACAAGCTACCACCCAAATTCAATACTCATTATGCATTCTCCTCTTTTTCCAGTCAGATCCCACTCTCACTCAGGCCAGTAGATGTCTAAAACCTGATTACTATCAGGGCAAAGGTATGCAGAACCTTCCATTTGTCATGAGGAAGAGCAACTCTTTCATCATCACTCCACATACCCAATTCATCTTTATCAATAGAACCACCATGTCTATGATCTTGATCTCAATCACTAGCCCTAAACTCAGTTGAATAAAAGGGCAGGTCCTCTTGTGGATAAACAGTGGGTTAAAGAATAGAAGAGAAAGATAAAGAATAAAATTTCTCACAAAGGAGATGTGTAGCTAGTTGGGTCTACCAGGGTTCTTCTACCTTAGGGTTGATGCTTTTTAATGTATTTATAAATTATCTGGAGGTGGACATGATTAATGAAATAGTCAGGTTTGCTGCTGCCATTAAATTATTCAGAATGATAAAACAATAAGGGTATGTGAAGAGCTCCAAAGGAATTTCTGCAAATTAGGGGAGCAGGCATCAAAATAGCAAATGTCATTCAGCAAGAACAAGTGTAAAGTGATGCTCATTTGTGTTAAAAATCCTAACTATTCCTACAAACTAATGAAACCAGAGCTAACAGTGGTAGATGAGGAAAGAGATTTGTGTATCCACTGTAAAAAAAAAAAGATCAGTGTGTTAGGGATAATAAGAAACAGTATTGAAAATAGAGGTGCTTGTATCACAATACTAGGTCTGCTTGATCCCTATCTAGTGCTTAGCTGTCACCTGTGGCTAATTACACATGCAGGGGCCAGACCCCAGTGTCTCCGCAGATAGGCCAAACCGGGTGAAAGTAGCTAACAGGTCTTCAACTACTGGTGAGATAGAGGATTTGTCTATTGCAGCAAGTGAAGTCTGGCCCTGGCAGATTGATTGGAGGAGACTGATCCACAGTCAAGGAGGTAAGTCCAGCAGGCATTGTGGAGCACAAAGGCTTAGAAAGAATTCATTTTCCATTGTGACTTTTTGTGTCATATTTACGTTGTTCTTGGGAAACTGCCGATCTAGAATAACTTCAGGGGTTGAAAGAAGACAAAAGTTTCTGTCAGCAGTTCTATGTTTGTATCAAATTTGAAATTATCTGAGGTATTATATATTTTTCTTACATTACATTTTTTAAAAGAAAAAACAATTATTCCTCTTAATATTTCTGCAGCGAAACAAGAGAAAGCTGACTTTACAGCAGTATCTTATGTGCAAGGGGCAGATGGAAACAAGATAAATTCAAACCATCCTCTGAAAGAACCAGCTCAAACTTTACAATTCATCTTCTCTCTTCTTCAAGGAGAATTAAAGCAAATGGATTCAAATGTGCTTCCCCTGTTCCTCCACCAGGTAGTAAGAAAATGTTGCTTACCTGATTTTGCATATTGTTGATGTTGATAGTGTTTATCATATTGAATGTAATTTTAAATATTGTCTTATTAGAATCTGAATATATTGCTCAGGACAATATGTTTATTCTATACCAGTGATGGCTAACCTTTTCCGGACAGAGTGCCCAATGCCCACGTGTTACCTAAACCCCAAAATGAAATGCGCGCCCTACGCATGTGCCCCACTCTCCTGCGCATGTGTGTGCAGCCCTCACGCACACACGCTGTCCCCTGCGCATGTGCTGCAGAGACCCAACAACCAGCTGGCCAGCGGGAGGCGCACTCACATGCACAATGGAGTTGAACAACGGTTCACATGCCCACAGAGAGGGCACTGCGTGCCACCTGTGGCACACGTGCCATAGGTTCACCATCATGGTTCTATACTGAAGTTTTCAGTTTCATTCCCCATTACGTCTGTTAACAGAATCAAGTGGCAGATATCAGCTCTTCTTGAATGCTAAAGAATTACTACACTTCCTAAGAAATCAGGCATAGGCAACCTGCTACTCCTGTGCACTTTCATTTGTGCTCTCCAGGCTCCCTGCCCTATTTGCTATTTTAAAAAAAGTTTTGTAATTAAATTAATAATAGCAGCTGGCATGTTGCAAAGTACCAAACTCTTGTATAATATTTATCTATAATTAAGCTGAACAAAGATCCCACAGAGATAACAAAACGTTCTAAGGGTTTAGTTCAAAATGTGATAAAATTGATATTTAACTATATCAATTTGGTGGCTTTTGTGTGAGTGAACTTTTTATACAATCTCACTGGTCCAAATATGTCTGTAGTTCAAAATAATACCTGTATAATAAAAAAGCAAAGTCTGCTGCATTAAAGGAAACAGCACATGGTTAGGTAGATGGGTGATACATAAGGCAGAGCTCTTCTGAATGCCCTTATTGACTATATCGTCTGCATTTTTTTTACTGTGCCAGTTATCTTAATAGTTTCATTTGGTTTTTCAAGCCTGTATAATTTTTTTAGTACATCATGAATTTTATATCTCCTTAGGCAGATATAAAATATAATAAAATATATTTAAAAAGTTTTTCCCTTTCTTTCTTTGCAGATTGCTGAAACTTATTTTCATGATGGAGAATGTATCCTTTTTTAAAAAAAACATAACATTGAATATGGACTGATATCAAAATATAAACATAAAGCTGTGGACTTTCAAGTGCAATACATTCTTCTTACACTTATTCTTATTTTGATTTATTAATGTTGGGGGAGATATATACATACTAATTTTGTGAAATATATGTAGACATGGTATTCAAGAAGGCACAGTATAAAAATTCATTGTATGTTTAGAAAGTGTTTCATGTTTAATGATTTGATCCTTCTTTCATTGTGGTAGCAAGATTTTTTTGCTGCACTTCTTATCACCCTGTTTCTACTACTTCTGCAGAGTACAATATTTCCTGTTACATTTAAATTCACAGGCCAAATAATTTATCATTCTATACCCTTTTCTATATCTCAACAAATATATGTGTTTGATATGTATTCAAAGCCTTCATCTTGGAGATTTTTGTCAGGAAGGTTGCTGCATTGCACATACTCAGAAGTTTGTACCTCACTATCTCCTCACTTTATGACTCATAGCTATGTTTTAACAGTCTTCTCTGCACTTCTTGGAAGAATAAAACTAAGGTCTTTATTCATTCCTGTTGACTCAGTTGAAAGTGGAACCAATGGCAATTCTTCACACCTAAAGGCTGTGACCTTAAATGCCTTAATCAATGGTTATGCTCATTTACAAAATACTTCTTCTGCCTTCGGGTACCTGATAGAAGAGCATTATGAATTGCAAGCTACATTTACGGGAGCTAAATGATCTTGTGACTGTTCCAGATCCTTACTATATATAAAACAACAAAGTCAGGAACCACCATAGCATTCTTATTCTACAGAATTTGCCGTAATAATAACAGCTATGATGGCACAGTGGTTAGAATGGAGTACTGCAGGCTTCTTCTGCTGACTGCCGGCTGCCAGCAGTTTGGTAGTTCAAATTTCATGAGGCTCAAGGTTGACTCAGCCTTCCATCCTTACAAGGTCGATAAAATGAGCACTCAGATTGTTGGGGGCAATATGCTGACTCTGTAAAACCGCTTAGAGAGGGCTGTAAAGCACTGTGAAGCAGTGTATAAGTCTTAAGTGCTATTGCCATTGCTATAATCAATGTTATTATGACTAAGAAGCCTTGTCTTCCTTTACTGTGCTTTCCCATGTGCCTAAACAGCCAGAACTATCATGATCTAATGCAGGGGTGTCCAACCTTGGCAACTTTAAGACTTGTGGACTTCAACTCCCAGAGTTCCTCAGCCAGGGTTGCCAAGGTTGGACACCCCTGATCTAATGTTTCAAGCCACATGCATATCCAAAGAAGAAGTAATTGTCAGTATTGCTGATCTAGGACTTGCAAAGTCTTATCAGCCATATCAGCTTCAAAGCCTAATCAGCAACACTGGATAACTTGTCTGCACCCATATCACATTTTCCTCCTATCATAAAAGTACTAGTTTGAAACCATATTTATAAGTGGCAGTCCGTGTCTGTATTTTCCTTTATTTTCCATTTAGATGAGAAAGCAATGGAGTTCATTCGGCTTGAACAGTTGTATCACAAACAATTACTTGCAAATCTCTCTTCTCTTCAGCAGCAGTGGGGTAAGTGTGTCATATAGTGCAGGGGTCTCCAACCTTAGCAACTTTAAGACTTGTGGACTTCAAGTCCATAAGTCTTAAAGTTGCTAAGGTTGGAGACCCCTGATATAGTGGAAAGTTGTATGTCAGGTAAAACTTGAGAAATGTCTTCATTTTCTATTATAGCACATTGATTACAGGGAGGTTATGAGGCCAGCAGGATAACTGCCTATATTGTGTTCTATGACTAGGACTTCATCTAAATCTTATTAATTAATGAAAAATTCTAATTAGACAAACAATACTCAATACTGATGAGTTTTTGAGCACATTGAATGAACATTTACTGGGATGGGAAGAATCCCATACAATTTTCATAAAAGGCAGCATCATTTTTTTATTGTTCTGCTTTAATGATTAAAGACCTACTGTAATATTAGGTTTTTTTTAGAATTTATATTTCTGAAATATTAAATAGTTCATTTTTAACATAATGTCTTTTGTTAATAGAAACAAAATGGAAAGCAACAGAGTGCAGTGAGGTTCCAAATCTAAAGAATTCTTCTAAAGATCTGAATAACGAAGAGCTAGACAAACTTGCTGAATTTTGCACATCTCATCAAGAGTAAGTGATGAACATTATTTGTATGTAATAAAACTATACGGTACTAGTCAACATTTTTTCACAGTTCTACATGTGATAATTCTTCTACATCAAAAAGTTGTTCAGTGAATTCTTAATTTGGATATTTTTCGCCCATGTAGCAGCAGCACTTCCCTGTAATAATACACTGTATATTGGTATTAAAATTATACAGTGTATACAAAATAGCTTGCCTTTTAGTGGCACTGACCAAAAATAATAAATTAGTTTTCAGATTAAATATATATTTTTATTTTGCTTATCATATATTTGCAGACCATTGTTCTATTAAAAAAATAAAGATAAGGATAATCTCTAGTCAAGTCACTTCCTGGTTGTTACATCATTAGAACCATGTGGTTTTCTTGAGAATCGAAGAGAAGTAGCTTACTACTGCCTTTCTGACTCTGACTTAGATTTTCTTTAACTTTCTGATATACTCTACAGAACTTATTATAAGATGGCAAAACATGAGATAGGACTGTTCAGAGCAGTAGAACCTTTCTGAAACATGGTGAGAATGATCTATGCATTTTAGAGAACAGAGTAAGCGGCTTTCTTGTGAGGTTTTAGAAGGCCTCAGAAGTCTTTCAAAGGGACAGGGCATAAATGCCATTCACTCAGGACTGCTGTAATTTCTAATGAACACTAAACCAAATGGTTATAACTAAAGGACTATCTGTATATTGATAGTAGTTTTCAAGTCTAGAAATGCTGGCGTCCTTATAAAATATATTGAACATTTGATTACAACTTTGTTAAAATATAAGCAGAAGCTCTTGGATTATAAAATCATCAATTGGAAGTGATTTTGGAGATCATCTACTGGAATGGTCGCCAACTGATGGGCCGTGGCCCACTGGCGGCCCGTGAGAAAATTTTGATGGTCCGCAGAGAAATGTCCCCTCAAAGCAATTAATCCAGGCTGCGTGGGAACACAAGGCTGTGCCGCCCACATGGCCCACCCACCGGCCCCCACCCTTTGGCCAAGCGCAAACCTGCAAAAAGCAGTGCAGCCCTTGCTGGCTAGGACAAGGTAATGGTGCTGTTGCAGCAAGAGGGGCCGGCGGCACAGGCGGGCTGAAGCAGTGATGGAGATGGCCAGAAGGTGCAGGAGCGCCGTGGTACTTGCATTTGCATGGCACTCCCGCACCTTCCAGCTTGCCTCTCCTGGCCTGGGCTCTTTCTCAATGACCGCGGGCTGTAGGGACGGCCCGGGCAGGAAAAGTACCAGCTGGTGGTGCTGGGAGGGGTGGAGTGGGCAAGTCTGCGCTCACCATTCAATTCAGAGGTTCAGAATGCAGCGTCGGCATCAGTTTTCTCGTCTTCCTCGGTGCTCTGTTCTGCCCCCCACCATGGCCCCAGCCATCACTTCCCGGGAAAGGCACAGGAAAAGCAAGCAGAAACACAGCTCTTGCTGGGGCAGAAGAGCTGAGATCGAGGAAGGCACAGGCAACAGAAGACGCAAGCTGCCTCCTTTGAAAAGCGCCACTTTCTGTTGCTTGAGCCTTCCCCAATCTCTGCTCTTTCGCCCCAGCAAGAGCTATGCTTCTGCTCGCTTTCTTTTCCTGTGCCTTCTCCAAGCAGCGATGGCTGGGGCTGTGGGGGGAGCAGCAGGGCTGCTCTCACCCCTCAGCAAGCCAGGCCTGGAAGAACGCAAAGAATTGTGGGCGAGCGCCAGAGAAATGTGTGTTGGAAATGCCATCACACGTTTCCAGCACGCTCTCCACTGTCCCGAAGTAGGATTGAGTGGGAGGAAGGGAGCAGGGGGAAGGATAGGAGGGAAGGAGAAGCCTGGCTGGCTTTCCTTTGGCATGGGGTGGGGGTGGGGAGACCAAATGCCCAGACCAAAAGAGCGCCGAGGAAGATGGGCTCCTAATAACCAGCATGTTTGTGCAGGCAAGAGTTTTGAGCTTTTCTGGGATCAACACCCACGCTTCAGCCTCCACACAGGGAGGGACCCTTCTCTGCTTGGAAGCGGCGGGAAAAATCTGGAGCTTAGCCTCAGGGAGTCCTCTTGTGTGGAGGCCAAAGAGGGGGGATGTTGCCTGGTTATTAGGAGCCCATCTTCCTCGGCACTTCCAGCCCAGTCCTCCTTCCCTCCCCCAACTCTAGGTAGCCACACCTGGCAAAGGAGGGAGAGGTTTCCTCTGACTTGGGGGAGATACAAAATGATAGGAGACCAGATTGGGGAGGGGGCTCTGCTTTTCTTCCGTTTGTGGGGGAGCCAGTTCTTCCCCATCCAGATCTTCCCAGCCTCCAGGCGCCATGTGGCTTCTTTTGAATCCCAGCAGTATTAAATCCTCCCTCTTTCTCCTCAAAAGATGAGAGAGGCCCCTCCTTTCGTCGCTCTGCCCCACAGTTATGATTAAGCACTTGCAATTTTGTTATAATTAAATAAGCATATATATATATATATAGATAGATAGATAGATAGATAGATAGATAGATATATAGATATATATAGATATATATAGATATATATAGATATAGATATAGATATAGATATATAGATATAGATATATAGATATATAGATATATAGATATATATATATATATATATATATAAAATTTATATTTAATATAAAAATAAAATTTTTATATTAAATATCTTTTAAAAAAAATTCGTATTAGTGGTCCTCGGGATTTAAAAGTATGAGTTTGGTGGTCCCTGAGGTCCAAAAGGTTGGCGACCCCTGATCTACTGTACTTCAATTTTTTTTCTTAGGATTACATTTAAATTTTTTGCAGCTTCTTCTGTGTCTAGATCAAACTTTACACTGCCAGAATGAAGCCACCTTCTTGGCTTCGTCATTTGCCAAAAATAAGTCATTACTGATACATATTTTTGGTAATAGCTGATATGCTAGCACAGGGATGTGAAACTCAAGGCCCAGAGGCTGGATCCAGCGCATGGGGTGCTTAAATCAGGCCTGGAAACAACAAAGGACCAGCCCACAGTGCCTCTGCCAATGAAAACAGCTTTGGAAGGCGCACCAGGGGCCCCTGCAACCCACTTTTGGCTGTGACGGCCCCCTGCAATCCTCTGCCAGCGGGGGGGCATATGGCCCCCTGAGGTCCATTTTCATTGGCAGAGAACTATCAAAGCAAACTAAAAACAAAACAAAAGGAGAAATTTCCCCTTTTACATTTGAGCATGCAAAAAGGGACAGAAAAGGAGAAAGGGAAATGGAAAGAAAAAGAAAAAGAATGGAAAATAGGAAGAGAACAAGGAAGGAAAAATAAGGAAAGAGAAGGAAGAAGAAAGGAGAATGTAGAGGGAAGGAAATAGAAGAGAAGGAAGGAAGGAAGATTATAACGAAAGTGAGGGAGGATCTCAGGAAAGTCCTGCATTAGCACTTGGCCACCATAGGTGCCCCCAACCTGAGCCCTGTGTCACGCCCATGCCTGGCCACAGCTACACTCTCTGCCCTCCAAGGTCAAATACAACCCTGATGTGGCCCACAGTGAAATTGACTTTGATACCCCTGTGCTAGCAGATGGGCTGAGCTCTGTGTCTTTCCACATTCACACAGAATGTTGTTACCAGTAAGAGTCTCAACTTGAGTATACTGGTTTTACATTTAGGTATTCCAACCCTCAATCTCTTTTGGAAGAAAAGAAGGAATTAGGTATATTGATCTTAATTTTTTAGAAGAAGGCAAGTTTAAAAATAAATAAACAAGGAATCATGGGTGATAAGATCCAGCAACATGATTCTATTTTAACATTCTTCTGATTTTCATTTTTCGGCAATTTTAAGACTTGTAGACTTCAACTCCCACAGTTCCTCCGCCAACAAAGTTGAAGTCCACAAGTCTTAAAGTTGCCAAGGTTGGAGACCCCTGCACTAGATAACCCAAGCCAGGCAGTATATTTGAAATTCCTTGCTATACTTGTGCCAATGTAGGAGCAGTGTTTTATAAACATTCTTGAATAGTGATGACATTGTTGGATTATAGGGCCCTACATTCAGTTATCGTATCGGCATGTAACTTACTGTGTAATCCTTCACTGCATCTCTCTGCTGATCCTGTTTCACCGACTTGCTTGAAAGAACTATAGTCTGAGCTCCTTAAAGGAAAAGGAAACATACAAAGATAAGATATCAGAGTAAATGTGTAGGGTGGTGGCTAGAAGAAACTGTATTTTCTTGCACACAAGTCTGATAATGCAGCACTGGATTGCATTTTATATCACCTTGCCCACATTTCCATGAAGTCAACAAGTGTATGATATTTTGTCATTTATTGGCCATATATTTTTAATTTGTTCATAAAAACATGAATGGTATATAAAATACAAGAAAGAACTATAGTAAATGTTGCTGGAAAATTCTCTCCTGATCAAGATGCCAAAGAGCCTTGCTGTTTGTCAATGCACTGTACATATAGTCCTCGTTTAACACCTGCAGTTGGGATTGGGTCCTCAGTTACTGAGTGAAACTGTCATTAAGTGTGATATCATGTAATCGCTTCACTCAACAACTGCAATTCTTAGCACTCCCGGTTGCAGTTGTTAAGTTATCTTGCAGGTTGTTAAGCAAATGGCATCCTTGCTAAGCAGTGTGTACAGCCTCAGGAGGCTGTGGGAGGCCCATCACAGGCAGTGCATGATGGTCTCTTTGCTCAGGAGCTGAGAATCCTCCCTGTCAAAATCCAATTAAGATTTTCAACTCTTTAAACAGAGAGACCCTCACTTGTGGCTTGTACCAGGCCTCCCCCATCCCCCCTGAGGCACCTTGTGCTCCTGAGCTGCCTCTCCGCTCTGGAGTTAAATCTTCCCTGCCAAAATCCAAGCAGGATTTTCAGCCATTGAACAGGGAGACACTTGTGTGTGGCAGGTACCAGACCACCCAAGTGTGATGTCCCCCTTGGACAGTTCCTCAGATTTTTCCTTGGAGGTCATCTTGAAAGAGGATGAGCTCATTTCTGGCACGTCAGGAACTAGGTTAATTAATGACTCTGAATAGCCAGCTGAAAGAGATTTATTGGAGGCTTTGGCTAGGGACAGCTTGCAGGGGTGGATGGTCAGTGAAGAGGAGGAGGAGCTGCGTCCATGGTGGATCCGAAAGCACGCAGGGCAGAGAAAAGACAAGAGCAATTGAGATCTGCCAGATTACTCAGGAGAAGGCCCTGCCCATCTTGATTAGCTATTCCAGAAAACTATCACAGCAGGCAAAGGGAGGGGTTGCTGGAAAGAATGTGTTGGATTTCTAGCTGTGTTTGATCCTTTTTCTTCCTGTTTGACTTTGTGCCTTGGAGACTCTGAACTTCTCTTGCCAAGTGAGTTTTTATGTGTGCGTTTCAGTTTCACCTGGTGGATTTAAGTGTTTGCAGACATGATATTCTTCCGATTAAATTCGAATTCGATTTTTGAAATCGCCCCCTTTCCCCCCTTCTTCTCCTCCTTCCCCTCCCCTCGGAGGCCCAGTCAGGAGTTGCTACCGCCGGCGCGGCTCTGCGTGGCTCAGTCCCGCGTTGCCTCAGGAAGGAAAGGCAAAAGGAAGAGCCGCGGCGGCGCTTGCAACGGCAGCAGCGCTCCTGGTTTTGCCTTTCCTTCCCGAGGCAACGCGGTGCGTAGCGGAGGCCGGGCGGGCGGGCGGTGCGAGCGGCGGGCGGTGCGAGGCGGTGCGGCGGAGGCCGGGCGGGCGGGTAGGCGGGCGGTGCGAAGGGAGCTGGGCAGCGATTTCTTGGCGCGCGGTGGGGGGTCTCTTTGGCAGCCCGATTTTTTTTTTTCAGAGGGAATATCATGCCTGTGTTTGGTGTTTGCATTGTTTTATGGACTCCTGGCAATTGCCTTGTGGACTAATCTTGGCCTGCTTATGGCTGGATATATTTGGGACAGTTCTGAGGCTAGGTGAAGGGAATTGCTGGGGAACATTAATAAACTCTCTAAATCACATTCTGTGTGTGTGTATGAGGGAGTGGGGCAGCATACCAAGGCCTCCCCCATCCCAAGAGATTTTTCAGTCCTTTACTGCCTCTCTACTCTGGGGCTACAAATCCTGCTTGGATTTCGAAATGGACCTTTTTCAGTCAGCCCCCATAGACAAGAGAGTTCCCGCTCGTTTCTTGAAGCTGGTTGCAAATAACCTATTCTGCAAATATTCTGTGCCAAAATTCTGCTTGAGTTTGGGACTCTTTTCAGCCACTTCCCAGAAATAAGAGAGTGTCCTCTTGGCAGACAGCAGTGGTTTGGCCATTGATTTTCTGGGAAAGGGAAGATTTCAAATGACAATCACATGATTGCAGGGAGCTTGGCAACCACTTGTAAGTGTAAATGGGTTGCCAAATGCCCAAATCACAATCACGTGGTCACAGGGGCACTGCGACAGCCATAATTTGAGTCATAAGTCTCTTCGTTCAGTATTTTTTATCATTTCGAATGGCCACTGAATGAACTGTCAGTAAGCCAGTAGTATATTCTCTCTGTGCAGTTTCCCCAACAGTAAATTAGAATTCAGAGTCTTTGGCTAATTTTTCTTGGTTGATTTCAGTTTAGGGCAATTTTTGTAAAGCTGGAATTTTTAAATAAACACAGGCTGTAAGGGCACTTACAAGATCTTACATTCATTTCACTATTTTTATTGCCTTCTGGGCCATCAAGTGACAATTTGTACAGTAATGTCATTAATATTGGTATGCTCTGGCTCTGTGCTTTAAAACTGGTGGTATAGATAGTATTTCAGTCTTGTAAAGCCCTATGCTATTATTAGAACATGGAAAAAAATGATCTGATTTGTTCTCTAGTTTTGATGACGTTTGTTATGAAGAATATTTTGGTGAGACCTGCTGTTTATTTTTAATTTTCTTATGCTTTTGGGTTACAGGCCACTTGTCTCCAGGAGCAAGGTAAGCTATGGTTTTTTTTTTCTTGACATAGTTTGCTATTAAATGATTGAGTATTCTTTAAAAGAAATTACTTCCCATAACATGTGCAACATAAACATAAAAACAAAGATATTTATAATGTAAACGTTACTTTGCTTTGCAGCTCATAAATAAAGAAATATCCTTTAGATGTGAACGGTTCATAAGTTTAATGGCATCTGAAGATTTAAAAGAACAAAGTACTTCTACATGGGATTCAGGTATCTGTCCTATAAATTACTCTAGCTTAAATTAAACAAAAATGTCATTATTGGAAAATTTGGAAGAATAATCAACCTTTTTAAATCAGAGCAAGAAAATGTAATTATATCTTGATGTCTTTTTTGTGGGGAAAAAGACTATATGGTCAATGGCTTTAAAGAATACTCTTTATTTTCCAGCATTAAATATTACAGGATAAAGATATACAGTTATTAATGGAACTGGGCAGGAAATTGAAAAGGATGAAAGTTATTATTGAGAGATAGCATGCAAAAGTGTCTTCCGAGTGCATTTTTGTAATGTTTTGTAATGTTTTAGTTCCTTATGGAGTTCATGTGTCTTTTCATGGTAACAATCTCCTACAAATGTCATTAGTAATTAAGTTGTATAAATTTGTAGGAGGCAGTTTTGATAGACGTAATCAGAGATGGGTTACACATTGCCTCTGAACTAATTTTATGCTGCTATAACCACAATTGCAACAACAACAACAACAACAAAATAAAACAGTGGCACATTTCCAACTATATTGAGGTGGGAAGCACATGAAAATTCCTGAAATAGATTTAACATAATTTTAAAAAATAATAAATGCTCCCACCAAAGCAGGAAAACAAAATAGAAAACCCAGGCCACAAATATGACATAGGTTCACGTACATTATCAGTCCAGCCATTATAGCTCTTGTTTCTCTTCAAATGTACAATATAATTCCTGGCATTAAAAAAATGTCCTATTCAAGAATAGATAGTGCATCCTTTGCAATAATAACTTTGTCAATGGAAATCGGTAAATGGAGCTGATGCAATTAGACTTTTTAGATTAATGCATGACTCTTGCATAGTCATGACATTCACAAAATTGGTGAGTATGTAAAAATAATAATCATCATCATCATCAACTTGAGTTTTAAAATGAGTATGTAAGCTGATGGAAATTTTAAATTTGAATTCTAAACACATCCTTCTGTACACAGTGCCATATTTGTCCTATAATACATAATATACAAATACTTGAATATATTATGGAGAAATTGTATCTCGTACAATAGCTTTTTACATATTTCCCTAAAAATTCAGGAGGGAAATGTTATTAGGTTTCTCATGTTTATTATTCTTAATGCCTTTAAAACATGGTCTTGAAATGTGTATAAACATTAACATTTTTTACTGAAAGGCAAAGAACATTCAGCCTATTTTTGGAGAAGAGATTCGGATAAGAGACTTCAAATTAAAATTAAAATCTCATATTCAAATTTATCACATATCATCCATAGCATATGTATACACCTCAGTTAGGATGCTACAAAAATAGTTCCTTTTTGTGTTTTTCTGTCAATAACTTCAATCCCTCTTAGAACAGGGATGAGGAACCTCTGCTCTTTGAATTAAGTTATCTATGTCATCTTGAAAATCCTTCCCATCATTTGCTGTTCCTCTCCTTTCTTTGATATCCTCCTAATTTAGTCATTTAAGGACATAAAAAAGTCAAGCCTCAATTTTCCTCTGTTACAGAAGTTGTCATTGAGTTCTTGTTGATTTTTCTGCCATGACCCTTTATTCATGTTGGAAAATTATTCTGCAAACATTAAGGAACTTATAGCATATGTTTAATTCTCTGTTTTTAAATGCAAGTTAAGAAAATATATTTATAACTGTGGTAAACTTATTTTTACATTATATAGCACAAGCTCATATCCATGTGTATTTTTAGACACAAACATTCCTTGATTTAGTTCATATATGGGCAAGGATTTGTAGTTAATCAGAAGTTGATACACTGGATTGATTTGCCTAGCTTTGCGTAGTTTAATATTATCCTGCTGTTAAAATAATCATACAAGATTATATCACTAAATACAGTATTCTCTCCTTCAACTAGTTAGATCTCCTGTGATAACTGGTATATACCGTATTTTTCAGAGTATAACATGCTCCAAAGTATAAGACCCAACCAGCTTTTGGGGAGGAAAACAAGAAAAAAAAATCTCCCTCTGCCTCTACCTCCCAGCAATTTGCCTCCTTGCAACAAACAGCAAACAGCCTGGTCAGCTTCAGCACAGCCTGATTAGCACAAGCAGCTGATTGTCGGTTGAATTGGCCTCCCAGCGATCAGCTGTTTTAGGCTGCAGGGATTGCCATTGCCTATTGCTGCCTCCACACACCCCATTTTCAGCCTCTGCATGCCATTTTTGGCCTCCATGCATCCTGTTTTCGGCCAATTTTGGGCAGCGAGGATTGGAATGGGGAGAAAATGGGGCACACAGAGGCTGAAAACAGGGTGCCCGGATGCCAAAAATGGGACGCGGAGGCCGAAAATGGAGTGTGGGAGGCCAAAAATGGGATGCGGAGGCAACATTCTCTCTATAAGATGCACAGACATTTCCACCCACTTTTGGGGGTAGAAAAAGTGTGTCTTATACTCCGAAAAATACAGTACTTTTTGACTTCTCTTGCTCTGCCTCTGTTTTTACTGCACAGGCATCCTAATGAGTTTTCTACAGATTTCATTTATAAACACTGGTTCAAACATTGGATTCAAACTGTACGTACCAACATTGCACTTCAGGCACAATTTGCATAAACATTAAGATAACACTCCATTTAAAGTTACACTCGGTTATTTTAATGGGATCTGGCTATTTTAAATCTTGGTATTAAAATTAATGTATCAGACCATTGCTGCCAAGGATAATCTGTTCAAGCATTACTGACAGTGCTGTCAGATGTTTTGTTGTTGGTTGTTGTTGTTTTTCCCTCAGTGTTTTTGTGCTGAATCACCTCTAAATGCTTCGACTCTTTTTCCGTTTCATTTAGATACTCAGAGCCAGCCAAGTATTGAAGCAAAGAAACAGAACCATCACAGAGAAGGAGAGAGAGATGAAAGTTTCCAGTCTGAAAGCTGTTGTCTGATCAAGGAAAAAGAAAGACTTCAGCTATCTGCAAGGAAACACCATCTCAAGGAGGAGCTCTGCTGTACCGAATCCACACTGAATCAGCCATTTGTTTTATCCACAGAGACCCTGGACACGCCTTTCTCTCAGTGTTTATCTTTGAGGGATGCTAGTGAAAATGACAGCCTGCAGCTAAGGAAAGAACAGTTCTCTCAGGATGGAGCAAAAATAGAAGCAGCAGCTGAAAAGCCTGCAGCAACGTGTTTTAGTGAACCAATGGTAGATGCATTAGTTTGGACAGATGCTGATTATATACCTCCTGATCTTATAGCCACGGATGAAAATATTCCATCCAAAAGAAACTTACTGAGGACAAAAACCTGTTCTAGCTCTGTGGTGATTGCCTGTAGCCAGTTGGAAAGCAACTTAGTAAATCTGCCACAGCAGCAACAGCCTGATTATGAAAATAACAGGAAATCTGTGCAAAACCAAACATCAGGCATTAGTGGGAATGTACAGTTTGACACTGAGATGTCCAAACAGCCTAGAGTTGTATATGAATGGACACAGGAAGAAACAACAGTACTGGAAGAAAAAGGTGAAAGTGAGGAATCAGAAGGCTTCCTTGAACATATTTTAAATGGTACCATAAAAGTTAGAGAGGAGGCTCTTAAATTTCTAGAAGCCCAAGAAAACTCTGAAATTCTTCCACTTGAACAAGCACTTTATTCTTCATCGGAGGATTATTCACCAGATGAAAGCTTTTCTTCACTTGATGAGCTTGCAAAACGAATACAGATTGCCGAGGTAAATACTGAAAAAAAATCTTGTTTTCATGATTCATGATTGCCCTGTATGTATGTATTTATTTTCTTCAGCATGTAAAGCAGTTGAAGAGAAAGTTTATGATACTTGCATGACTTTACCAGCATTTAAATATGCACTTTGGAAAAAACAGATTTTCAGTGGATAAAAATGAACTTCTGGATTTACCTGTTAAAATGAGCTGATATGAAGAGCAGGGAACTATGCTGTGTAATTTTGAAGATGGAAATCGTATTAATTATTACTATAACTGCCGTAAAGAAGATCTGAAGTCACTTCTTAAGTATTTTTTCCTTTTTCTCTCATTTTCTTTTGTTTTCAATACTTTTTTTTACCTTTCTTTCTCCTTTTTCATGTTTATCTTTTAACTTTATAAAATATTTCTTTAATATAAATTATATTTTTAAAAAGGAAAAAATAGATTTCCACTTAGAAAACAGACATGTTAGCATACATTGTTTTTCTGTTTCTGAGTTATTTCACTTTTATTGCCATTCTCTATTGTTCCTGTTAACCTCTAAATTATTTTGTTTTGTTATAACTTCTTGGTGCAGCTACTAGGCTTGATAAATGCCTTATATTGCTTTTCAGAGAATTATATATTAAGACAGAACATGCTATTCTTTCATTGCTGAGTGCTTTTATTGCGGTCACTTCATGTTTTTGGAAATGTTAATTATATCTTCTTATGAAGTCAGCCATAGGAAATTACAGTTTAGGGTTGATGCATTGATCTGTAAAAATTAGAAAGGAAAACATCAATTTTTCTATCAAAATCGTTTTTGAAGGCATTCAGCTGTTTTTCTAACAACAATAACAACAACAATAATGCTTTATTTCATTTGACTTATTCATTGGGCTTTTCCCTAGGGTCACTGGTTTGTCTGTTTACTTATTGCAATTATTCTTAACGCCACAAATAAATTGCTGTCTTCCTACCAGTAAAATAAATGTATGTAAGCAGAATTTAGAATGAAGAACGTCTCTTTTTTTAAACTTTAACCCTGTTTTTCTTGTAAAGGTGAACTTGTAACTATGAGAGTATGTATTTCAAAGTGTTGAAAGTACTTGTGGTATTATTAACAGATGGATGGGTCCTAGCATGTGGAGAGAGTGTAATGAATGAATATATATAGCAAAGTACATAGATGTTCCCAAATCTTGGATGGGGAAGAAGAATACCAGATAATATTTCCAACCACTTGGTATAATGTGCATTGTAATTGCTAAAGTTTGAGTAAAACCAAGGTGGCTTATTCTGAATTTTAAAACTAAGATTCTATTGTTTAAAAAAAATCTAGCAAATATTATGATTTCCTTAAGAAAAATGAAGAAATCCCTATCAGCCTTCTGAAAAGTTCTTTTAAATGGATTATATATGAAACTCCTGATTTCACTCTTCTTCTACTTTTCAATGCTGTTTTTTTACATTAGTAATGCTTTTGAGAAACTTTAACTTGTTAAAACCATGTTTTAACAATTCTAGCCACATTACAATCTATTTACTTGTGTGTTTTTCTCACTTTCCCATCTTGTGTTTACTGTAAGTGTAAGAGTTGATGATACAATGCTCTTATGGGAGATCTTATGTAATTCGTAGCTCTGTGTTGCTGTTGTTTGAGCACTGAATTTATCACAGGGAGACATTGGTCTTTAAAGAGGGCACAGAATGTACCTTGCATCATTCAACAGCAATCTCTGCAGGCCAAATATGGAATAATATGAGTTGTCTCTAGAGGGAGCTTACTCCTCTGGCTCTGTCAGCTGGAAAATGAACTTTAAAGAGATGTAAAATATGGGAAAGCAAAGGGGATGGGATGGCGTTTTTGAATGTTCATTAGAGTAGAACTATAGTGGTTTATTGTGCAAAATTAAATGGATGTGAATGTTGGATAATATAAAAATTTATGCTTATTTCCTAAAATTGAGGACTTAGTATTCTGGGACACTTACTGAGCTGTACTACAACAAGCAAGTCCATTGCTTATCAACAGAGCCACTGCTGATCCAAATCTCTTCCTTATCTTCCTTATTGTTGATTGGTTCTTTCTCCAGACATACGGGTGTCCTTGACTTACAACAGTTCATTCAGTTTCCGTTCAAAATTACAACAGCACTGAAAAAAATGACTTATGACCATTTTTCACAGTTACAACCTTTGAAGGATCCCCATGAGCATGTGATCAAAATTCAGATGCTTAGCAACTGGTTCATACTTATGACTGTTGCTGTGTCCCAAAGTGATATGATCCCCTTTTGCAACCTTCTGACTAGCAAAGTCAAGGGGGAAGCCAGATTCACTTAACAACCAGGTTACTAACTTATCAGTTGCAGTGATTCACTTAACAATTGTGGCAAGCAAGGTCGTAAAATGGGACAAAATGTAAAATGTCTTACTTAACAAGATAAATTTTGGGCTCAATTCTGGACATAAGTCAAGGACTACCTGTATCTGTCCTGATGAAAAACTGAAGGAGTAATAGTTTCCATTTATTTTGCCCTTTCTTCTAAGCAACCCTGTGGATTCTCCCTAGAGGGAGACAGATCATGGAGAAATGTGTAATCTCTGTTTCAAAAAGGAGAGTTGAATTTTAATATTACAATTAGGAACGCCAATAAAAATTGTACTGACATGTTGACAGGAATCTAATATTTGATCCACGCCTTGGTGTCTGGTTTGTTTTGCTTAATATACTATTGAGTTGGGCATAAAGCACTGAAATGTTTTCTCTTAAAATTTTAGTAAAACGTGACACAATATTTCAATCAGCTATCTATAAAAATTGATTCATGTCCATATTTTGCATAAAAACACATCTTGGCATGAAGAGAAACAGCAGAATGGATGCCCCAATTCATAGCTATGCATTAAAAAATATTTCAGAAAGATAGCCTAAGCCAATGTCTAGTTATGCCCAGCTTTTATACAATATTCAAAGTTTTTGTGTGCCGTCCTCAACCCTCCTACCAAAATGTCCTTAATGTTATAGTACATATGTTACTATACCACCAAATGTCAGCAATTACAGCCATTAAATTTCATTTGATTTTGGAGAAATCACTTCCATCTACTATAAATCAGGATTTTCAGTTGCCAGAATTCAGCAGTGTGTTTACAGTTAAACTTGCCCAATATTAGTCTTTTTAAGAGAGAGATATTTTCTTGCTTCCTTTGTACTATTATGAATAGAATAGAATAGAATAGAATAGAATAGCATTCTTTATTGGCCAAGTGTGATTGGACACACAAGGAATTTGTCTTGGTGCAAATGCTCTCAGTGTACATAAAAGAAAAGATACATTCGTCAAGAGTCATAAGGTACAACACTTAATGATAGTCAGAGGGTACAATAAGCAATCGAATCATAGTAGGAAACAGTCAATATAAATCGTAGGGATACAAGCGACAAAGTTACAGTCCTACAATCACAAGTGGGAGGGGATGGGTGAAAGGAAGGATGGGAGGATTAATAGTTACAGTAATGCAGACTTAGTAAATAGTTTGACAGTGTTGAGGGAATTATTTGTTTAGCAGAGTGATGGTGTTTGGGGAAAAACTGTTCTTGTGTCTAGTTGTTCTGGTGTGCAGTGCTCTATAGTTTTGAAGGTAGGAGTTGAAACAGTTTATGTCCAGGATGTGAGGGGTCTGTAAATATTTTCAGCCCTCTTTTTGACTCGTGCAGTATACAGGTTCTCAATTGAAGGCAGGTTGGTAGTAATTGTTTTTTCTGCAGTCCTAATTACTCTCTGAAGTCAGAGGGACTTACAGTAATGGAAAGATACAGAGTAAAAACACAACACTGAAGTCAATACTTTTAAAGTCAGAATTAAAATCAGTATAATTAAAATCACATAATGGGTAAAAGCTTGGTTGTCTTTAGTTCCTTGTGATACCCTATTTCTAACTCCCAGAGGCCTTTGTATATCCTTTCTGCAATGGAGTACTCAGCCTCCAGGGGGCATTGTGTATTCTAAAAGCTGAACCCCACAGAGAAAACACCTGCAAAGGCATTAAAATGGTGGGAAAGAAAGGGATTCACAAAGTGCTACTTATAAGTGACTGTCATAATACATTTGAAAAAGAACTTTCTATTTCTTAGTTCTGCTGAAGGTGATTACTATAGTATATTTCAATACCTTAATGATATTTAAGAAGTTAGAAAGGAAAGTAACTGTAGGTTGAATATATGTAATTGTTTTATATTTAAATCTGGAATTATTTGTATTTTCAAATATTTTGAATTAAAAAGATAATAAGTTCAGCTATTATCGATGTGACTTACATATCAGTATAGCTGGATGAGAATTTTTTGATAGATTGGGCATACTGCACTAATCTTTAGGATTGTAACCGCTCCATAACATTTAATGAGTTTTTGACCTTGAGAAAATTCTCATACCTGACTACTTCAATTCTTACTGTTGTCTATGGCATTGCTGCATGTGCATTTCACATTTCATATCAAACATGTGCAGGGTCATTGCCAATATTTAAGAGTAATGGGAGTACTGAAGCTGAAATTGAATTTTTAGGTTAATGGATGCCATATAGCTGCTTGCTTGGAATGTATGTGCATTGTAAGCTCCTGAATAGCAATAGCATTAAGACTTATATACCACTTCACATTACTTTATAGTTCTCTCTAAGCGGTTTACAGAGTCAGCATATTACCCCCAACTATCTGGGTCCTCATTTTGCTGACCTTGGAAGGATGGAAAGCTGAGTCAATCTTGAGCCAGTCAGGATCAAACTGCTGGCAGTTGGCAAAATTAGTCTGCAATACTGCATCCTTTTTATATATATAACAGTTCAGTGCAGGTTGCAGTTCACTTATTATAGATTGTATTGCAATATAATTTAGTTCAAAAAGCATTGATCAAAACTATATTCTTTTTTATTTGACAATATAAAAGTACAATAACTGAAATATGGCCATACCATAGATTGGCTGCCTTGAAAAATTAAATAATTCATAGAGAAGTAATGGCTCTACTAATATAGGTGAAATTATCCTTTGCAGATAGAAGCTACTAAGAATTCTACTTTAAGTACCTATGCTTTTAGCAATTCACTTTCTTATTGATTTTATATTTTAAGAGCTTTTATGCTTTAAGATGCTTATTTGTGGAATTCAGACTAGTGTTTGGAGTAAAATATAAACTTTTATAGCTACACTGCAGAAATGTGTCTTATCATTCTATGCTTGGTTTCATCATTATACCAGATTTATTCTCAATTGCATGTCCAACATCCAAATAAGGAAATACTTGAGCTACTTTTATCCATAATAGCATCTAGTTTCTATCCAAATAGAACCAAGGGAGAACATTATGTTGTAGGATATTAATAGAACCTTTGATATTTGATATTTAACAGTATTTTAAAGTCAAATCTCTTAAATATCTTATAAAATAATTATGTTTGCAACTTATAATCTTCAATAATTGTGAAGATTAAAATCAAGAGTTAAAATATCTCAAAGATAATGTGTAAGATTCTGTAATATATAAGCACACTATGTATACATAGCAAATGAAACAAACTCTTAATACTGTGTTTTATAACAGTCTATTTTATCATTCTTGTTAGACTGTTCCTGCAGAGGGGCTTGTATCTATATTGAAAAAAAGAGATGACAGTGAAGAAAAAAGATTGGCTCAAATCCAGCTGAAACAATCAAAAAGAAGAGTGAGATTCCAAGAAATGGAAGACACATTAGAACAAGGTACTTTCTCCTCACTAATTTTAACTACAGAATTGCATAATCACACGAAATATAAAACCCTAAATATTCAAGTTACATATATGTGCCACATCTGCTAATATCCAAGAGTGACGAATGGAGAGGGTAGGTTGCTCTCAACTATAGGTAATATACTTTCATGCAAACATTGTGTTGCATTGTTTTGTGGGAGATAGGTCATCTCATGAGCCCTGCCCTTTTTGAAATGGTGGCTACATTCGGGATATTGAGCATATGTCATGGCCACTTTCACAAAATGTCTGCAATGAAAGGGATCAGATAAAACTTTGGCTTAGCTCAAGTGTAGAGTCTTAGACTTTGACACCCCAAAGGATAGGTCTTCAGTATCATGACCTCCTAAGTACTCTTTTTCTTATATCTTGATATTTTTATCTTATCATTTATGCACCATACGGAAGAGGATTTACATTGTAATGATTTGATGCCCTGCCCTCATTGGTTGCTTCAGGAAAAGATAACATTCCTTATCAGCGCCACCTTTGCATGTGCTGGGACACATGACTGAGTTTGTGACCCAAGAATTACTAGACTGTTCCATATACCACATGTGATCCTTTGATCTAACTGAATCATTTATTAGTAAGCTTTTCCACCTGTTGTAACCAGTGATTATAAATTATCTGCTGCAAAATCAGCATCTTAGAAAGTTACAGAATTCTTAGCCACATCTATGACTATTAGAAATCAGTGGATTTGTTCTACAATCAACTCCAGGTTTTATCTTTTCCATATACTTAACAGTTGTTGATTGCCTTGTTCTAGAATTTTCCACAAATCTAATTTGTCACCAGAATCTTGGCATCCTCTGCAGCATTTTTTTTATTTTCTGCCAAGTTTGATTTACATATCTCTTAATAGGCTTTTTATTCTCTTTAATCATTGCACAATGTTATTAATATATATTCTATTATCTTGTTTTATGGATAAGGCAGGCAGGCAATGGAGGAGAGGGGAAAGGGAAGGGAAGGAAAAAGGAAAGGAAAGGAATTCTATGCTAACAATAATAACACAGCCCTATGCTTGGCTATTCAGCCAATATTATTGCCAGTTAAGATTGTACTAATTTTGTAGGGGACAGATAGAAAATATCTATAAATAGAAGGCAAAATCAAAGTCAAATCAGAGAACCTATTAGCATGGGTGGTTGTATTGATTTTGAGGTGCTGCCATTATTCTCAGCTCCTATTTTTGGCTGGGTGTGTTATTTATGTTTTTAATTATTGGTCATATTTTTATTTTGTTTTATTTTGACCCAGAGTCATGTATATAAGTTGGGTGGACATATACATTTATTAAATAAATAAAATAAAATGTTCTTATGCAGTATTTCTAATGCAGCTGGTGGGGATGTTATCTTATATCAAAATATTACAGATTCCCTCATAAATTCAATCCCACAGTAGTGTATAACTTCACTATTAAAAAGGTCAATAAATTAAACAGCCCATTCATAGAATCAAAAATATTTGTGTTGAGTTAATATGTTGGGGAAAAGCTAGCATAAAAATACATGGATTTTATTTTTCCATCCATGAATGAATGGAATAAAATTATACAGGCATCGTTCACTTAAAAAGGGTAATTGGGATGTCACTAAGCAGTGCAATTGGAAAGTGTGACATTGTGACCACATTGCTTAGTGCCAGCAGTTCTGATGCTTGTGGTTGCCATTGTTAAGCAATTCCATACGGTTATTAAAAGAGTTGTGGTGGTGCAGTGGTTAGAGTGCAGGATTGCAGGCTAATTTTGCTGACAGCCAGGAGTTTGATCCTCGGCTCAAGGCTGTTTCAGCCTTCAATCCTTCCGAGGTTGGTAAAATGAGGACCCAGATTGTTGAGGGTAATATGCTAACTCTGTAAACTGCTTAGGGAGAGTTGTAATGCATTATGAAGTGGTATATAAATCTAAGTGCTATTGCTAAGAGCTATTAAGTGGATTAAGGTATTAGCAACCTTCTACTGATTTCTCCACTGACTTTCCTGTCAGAAGCTGGTAGCCACGGTCACAAATGGCAATCACATGATTGCGGGATGCTGCAAAATTGTAATCACCAGCTGGTCCCATAGCAGCCAGATCAAGATCACATGACCCTGTGGACTCTGCAAACTCTGAGACCCAATTATAAGGACCACTCATTCAGTACCGTCATTAGTTTAAATCAGAGGTCTCCAAACCCTGCAACTTTAAGACTTGTGGACTTCAACTCCCAGAATTCTCTAGCCAGCTATGCTACTATAGGAGACTACCTATAGAAGCAAGTTGTAAATACAAACAAATATTTAATTGTGCACATTTTCTTCTGCAAAAGCAAAAGAAGGAAGCTTATTGCCTAAATCTTTCTTTGGTCCAATATTGACATTTGTCTTTAGCTTTGCCCTGTCTTAGTAGAGAAAGTTGCTGGTTCTGGGCATTTATTTGGCAATTTCAGTGTTGGGAAATGTATACAGTACAGGTAAGTAAAGTATTTCAGTTATCTGCCATTCTATTCACTCTGTGCCATCTATCTTCTTTTTACAGAGGACGTTGGGGCTGGCTCCTGCATTTTGCTGATCTTACTGTGCATAGTAACTGTCTTCCTTAGTATTGGAGGAACAGCATTATACTGTACACTTGGCAACACAGAATCTGCAGTCTGTACTGACTTTACTGCCAATGTGGATTTTTACCGCAACCAGATACAGAAGGGTATAGAAGAACTTAAACACTGGATAATTTTATAATAAAAGAAGAGATATGAACATATACTAATATTTTGCTGTTGCAAGAAGAAAGAAAAATAGTTCAAGCTTTGAATAATTTGGCACTTTCAGAAGAAGTAACATGGCAGAGGAAGCATCTGTGTTTTGTACATAGGAGTTAATGTCCAGTAATTGGAGTCCTAGAGTTATTGATCAACTTTCATGAGGTAGCATAAGAGACTGTCCTAATGTTCTCCTTTTGAAATGCTCAGAACAATCTTCTGTTTACCAACTTAGAAAAGAAAAGAAAAGTTCATCTTTCCTAAAATTTCCAATCCTCATACAGTCATGTGCAATCTCTGTAAATTTTAATACAAAGCCGCTGATTTTCCCTACATCATAATGCAAACATACTGTCTCCAATTATCATGCAATAAGTTCATATTTAATGGAAACAAACCTTATTTGGGAATCGTGTATTTTATGTTTTTAATTATTTTAACGAATTGTAATAATTTGGATGTGACAGTAGTACAAATAGTAGCCTTCTCCAATTAAATGTTATTTAATTGTGCAACATTTTAAAATGTAGCAGTTGTAATAAGTGATGCTTTCATTATTTTCATATACAGTCTTGGAAAACACGCAGAGAGTTTTAGTAATAGATTCCTTAAAATGGATTTATAAAACAGGTTCTCTATATAAAACCAAATATAAAATATGGCTCATTTCAGTGCCAGTAATAGCCATTCAGGGTTAGCTTGAATAAGGTAGCATCCAGATTGAATAAATAAATAAATAAATAAATAAATAAATAATGAGTCACATTTTTTTTAAAAAAGGTTTCACTTTGCACATTTATTTTTTAGATACATTTTTGTGGTGTTGTGAGTGTACATCTAACACTATAAAGTGGAACACAATATACTTACAAGCACTGACATAAAACGTTCTAACTTGACAGAGACATTTATTTCTTGAGTGTGATCCTAGTAACAGAAGTAGGTTTCTTCTCTTGAGTGTGATTCTAGTAACAGAAGTAGGTTTCTTCTCTATTACAAGCCAAAATGGGCCTTGGACAACGTTAAATCCTCTTTTGATTTTATTAAAACTACTGGTTTCTATTTCTCCAAATTATGAAGAAAAAAACAAACTGAAAAACTATATCTTTAGAACAGGGGTCTCCAACCTTGGCCACTTTAAGACTTGTGAACTTCAACTCCCAGAATTCCCCAGACAGCATGGCTGGCTGAGGAATTCTGGAAGTTGAAGTCCTCAAGTTGCGAAGTTTGGAGGCCCTTGCCTTAGAATGAAGGTATCCGACATGCATTGCACTTTCTTTATTTGAATATTGTGAGCCTCCCTGAATCACTGAAAGTCGGGTGGCAGATGAAAGTTTAATTTATTTGGGTAAGTTGCACAATCAGCCAGATATTTAGACTGAATTTGGCTTCTTTTTTTCTTCTTTTTACTTTTACTCCTTCCAAGAATTTCGGAGAGGCAGATGTTGATTAATATTATTATTAAGGTATCATCACATGATATAAACTGTCGGAGTAAAGCTGCCTTTTGCAACTGACTGGTGTGATTTTTGTCAATGCTGATGTTGTTGATTGGTGCTTCAGAAATTTTGGGACTGCACTCAGGACACCTGCCTATCATTGCTTTCTTTCATCACCGTTGATCTGCTTCTATTTGCAGGCTTTCATATTTCGTGATTTTTCCCTCCCCCCAGTTCTTTCTCTTCTATGCTGCTGTCTCCAGGTACTTCAGTGTTTACAGTCCAGACCTTTTTTGTCTTTCCTATCTACAGTTGTTAAATCTGGGTGTTATCAAGCAGAGGCCTGACTGCCTGAATTCCCAAGTTCTTGTTTGCAGGCAAGTGGTCATTCTTGCAGGTATTCAGTGCATCATTTTTACTTTGTCATATGGCTGTTTGTAATCAGTTTGCAATATTCTTGCAATAGGAGCCCACTGTTTCTTCAGCTTCTTTGCAGGGAGGGCATTTGCAATCTGTTGCTATCTGACTTTATATGCATTTGTTCTTAAGATGTGGTCTTGTGCAGCCAAAATTAGTTCCTCTGTTTCTTTCTTCAGCTTTCCTGTTCTTAGCCATTGCCGGGTCTTGTTATCTGATCTGCCTGCTGGTTTTTTTTTAATGTACATCTAGTCCTCAACTTACGACCACAACTGAGCCCAAAATTTATGTCGCTAAGTGAGAAATTTATTAAGTGAGTTTTATGACTTACATTGCCACATTTGTTAAGTGAATCACTACAGTTGTTAAATTAGTAACCCAGTTGTTAAGTGAAACTGGTTTCCCTATTGACTCTGCTTGTCAGAAGGTGGCAAAAGAGGATCAAATGATCCAGGGACACTGCAACTGTCATAAATGTGAATCAGTTGTCCAGCATCTGAATGTAGATGCTACAACGGTCATAAGTCTGAAAAATGGTCATAAGTCATTTTTTTCAGGGCCGTTGTAACATTGAATGGTCACCAAGTAAACTGACTACCTGTACTGGCCATATATTACTTTGTCTTGCCATGTCTAGTCTAGTCTAGTCTTTCTTTATTTGGCCTTTCTTACAGGGCAGTTTGGTAGCTTTTGATATTCAGTAAGCCTTCATAGAATACTAGCATCTTCTTCACTGGCCTTCCGATATTCTTCCAAAGCCTTTTCTTGTTCTTCTTCAATTATCTGGTGTATCTATGCCCACCTATGCTCCTTGGAAAATAGAGTCTGTCAATGCCACTGCATCGATGAAGGGCATGATTCATTATCATTTTTCTGGTCTTTCTATCCAGGGTTTCTACTTAACTTTAAATCCAGTCCATTAATCCATTGCAATCTAATCCACTGTATATCCGATGACTAGAGTTATCCAGGGGTCAATCACTTAAATAGTATTTCTGCCATTTTGTTTGGGTTTTAAAATTTCTTCACTCTTCTGATATCTTTAGTACTAACCTTTTTTTATTTCAGTGTGCTTGCTGTTATTAGCCTGAAAGATACCCAAGTATTTATAATAATCTCCATCCAGATTCCTAATGTTATTGCCATCTTAATTCCTTCAGTCTTCACTGTTTTCCCCATTGATCATAAGGGTGGCATATTGGTCCAGTTCAAACTCCATTGCAATATCTTGACTTTACATTTGGATGACATTGAGCATTGATTCCATTTCTGATTGTATTTTTCCCTAAAGCTTTCCATGTAAGGGAGGTTGGATAACCTGGTGGATGTTTTTGATGTTTGATAGGCTGGCCTGACTTGCTACATGCTACAGAGCTACTCCATTAATTACTCTTACAATGCAAATATAGGTCCCAATAATGTCATTTATGTATGAAAACTACATAAATTTGCTAATCTTTCAGTATGGTTATCTGCTCCCATTATCCATAGAATTAATAACAGAGTTGCTGTGCAAATTAATATATAGGCATAAATTATGCAGCAGAAATGGTAATATTGAGAAAGTAACTTCAATGTCATCAAGTATTATTTTAGTATTTTCAGCTAAATAATTAGCTGGGTTTTGTTACGAAGTAATATCTATAGTTAATCAGAAGTTCTGCAGGTTGTGGTTTGAATTTCCTCAATATTTCATTTTTTTTTCTGGTATGTGGGCCAATTGTACAAAATTTATACAAAGGAACAGGCAAAACTATCATTTTGTTTACTATAAATAAACTTAGAAGTAATAAAGAATGTTCCTTGCATTAAATAAAAGATACCATTTTACAATTATTTGCCATGAATAAGTTATCCCTAACTTTAAGGCTGCCATGGGAAAATATGCTATACATAGAGATCTAGGCAACATGATCTAATAAAAAAAAAATTCATTGCCCTCATTAGAATCTAGATTACTGGAGTCCAGAACCTTACAGATTGACACAGCAAGGATGAATATAAGGAAAAAACAAAACAAATAGGAACATGCATTTCAATCTGGAATTGACAATACATGAAAAATCTTGCAAAAATAAATGTTTTTTTATATTTCTACTAGTTTATTACCACTGTAGTTTGTGTGAGCCCTTCAAGGTAGACCAGATTAGATCAGAATTATGAATATTAATACTACTTTTAATATAAGATTGCAGTAATGAAATCTTGCAAGTCCATATGTGCTTCCACCCTCCCTTCTTTTAGGGGGATTAGGGAGGGTCATTTCTGAGGTGCTTTCCCAAATGCTGTTTCTATCCTAGATTGAGATTTCTTTTATCTGACTGCTGACTCGTCGTCCTGTTCCCCAAGATTATGTCTTCTGCCAATTAGTTTCAAATCTTAGAACTGTTAAAATTGGCAGAACAACTTGGGGCTACTAAGATATAATTTATAAGAAATAATATCAATCAGATCTGACTTCAGGTAGTCTTGTGTTAGCAGCTACAGCCGGCATCAGGAATTCTGCCACTAGCACATGGTTGCTAAGGGAAAATAATCTGTCTGTGACTTATAACTTCTTTTCCATGTTTTCCATTAATTCTACTTGTCTCAAACTGGTAGGAAAGCATGCAAATCATGGGACAATGGGATGCTGCAACAGTCATAAAAGTGCAACAGTTGTAAAGTGCCTGAATGTCAGTCATGTGACCATGGGACGCAGCAAAGGTTGTATGTGCATTTTCACCATAGCTTCAAATGATTGCTAAGTGAGGCAGTCAGTAACTGAGTACTACTTGTAAATTTTTGTCTTTTTTCAGTTTATTGTGCCGTATAATAAATCTAGAAATCGTTATGATCTGCCAACCTTAAATCATACTCCAGAAATCCAGTCTGTAAAGGTTGTGTAATTCAGCAGAAGCCTAACAATGAATGAGAGAGAAACAAAAAATGATCATGCTTTCTTCGGTGCTTTGCAGTTCTAATTAGCCAAAGATTATCTTTTAATAAAAAATATAATTTAATATTAATGATTTTGTGAAGCCAACTTTCACTAAATGTTGAATAAGCTTTATTTAAACCCAATGAAAGGAGAAAATTGTGAAAGTTAGACAGGAATATGTTAATATATATGTATGTTAACATATTAACATATATGTATATTAACATATTAATAGCCGCTGTGGCACAGTGGTTAGAATGCAGTACTGCAGGCTACTTCTGCTGATCACCGGCTGCCAGCAGTTTGGCACTTTGGATCTCACCCGCTCAAGGTTGATTCAACCTTCCATCCTTCCGAGATCAGTAAAACGAAGTCCCAGATTGTTGGGGGCAATAGGCTAATTCTGTAAACCAATTAGAGAGGGCTGGAAAGTACTGTGAAGTGGTATATAAGTCTTAAGTGCTATTGCTATTAATATAAAAATTAAAAGAGTGCTAAAAGTCCTCCACGTGTATCCATGATATCATTAGTAAAAGGCCAGCTAAAATTACCTTTATGTTTATCAAGATATTTAAATGAAGTTGGTGAGAATGTGAGGTGCTTATTAATCACTGCTAGTTTGTCCCACATATTTTATTAATAGAGCCAAGAGCACCTTCCAAATCCACCAATGAACATACTAGTGAGAATTAGAAAATAGTCAAAAGTAACATCTCTGTTCTTAAAACCTATTTGTTCATTGTAAGTAAAAAAGCTTTTCTTGAATCTTCCAGCTTCTCCAGCAGTAAACATGAATGCAGCCTGGTTGGCATAACTAGTAGATAAATTGGGCAATATTTATTTGGATTTTGTTTGTCGTCTGTTTTGTAAATAGAGATCATTATGCCAATGGTCTGGGTATTCTGGTCCTATGTTTACTGTATTTATGTTTGGTTTTTTTTTTGCAGGAACACTATATTAAGTCAATAGTTCATTTTAGCAATACAATTACAGAATATCACAATGTTGGTTACAAACATACTCGGGATGGGGTGATGTGTACAAAGACTTCCTTTTACAAAGGCTTTGCTATCTTAGGGCAGAACTAATGTTTGCAAGAATGCATAACATTCCATAACTATTTTGATATTGACTATTTTTATGATAGCACTTACTACCTGGAGCTTCTGCGTTTCATATGTTCCTCTGACTTCACTGCTTTTAATGTTCCTCGCTGTATATTTACATATGCATATATACTGTATATGCTCATCTCAAGATAACATTGCATGCATCTGATAAGTGGAACATCATGTAATAATAAATGTGTTAAATATTAAAAAGGGATCAAACAAATGAAAAATGAAAAAGAATAAACAGAAATAGCATCAGCTGAACTTTATTGGCATGCTGTCCTGCTTATTTCTTAATCTTTAGAGCTATGAACTCTAAATTTCCTACTTCTGATCAATATTTTTCACTGTGGAAACTGCTGGTAAACCTTCTGCATTTGGTTGAAAAACTGAGACATGTCCTAAAAGGTATACTGGTACTTAGTTAAACTGGATATAGTTTACTTGCCATTACTGTGCGTGAATTCTTGTGCCTTAAATTTTACCTATATGAACCCTGGTTCTGTAATGGAGAAAATCATGGTACAAACAACTGTGTTTTGAGCAATCTGTCTCCATAATTCACTGAAGAATGTAGTTGTGCATTTCAGGGCTACTAAAGAAGGTATGTAAACTTTACTGAGGAAGATGCGGGTATAATGTTGATTCAGTAATGGATAGAGCTGTCCTTGAAAGTAGAATTTGCTTTGTAGGATGTATCTAAAAAAGTTTACAAAGTGGCTTGATCTGCACTAAAAGTCTGTCATCCTGACATACACTATTTTGAACTTCTTAATGGAAAAAAGTAATCACCTAATGTTACTGGACATTGTTTAAACCTTAGATGCAGTTAAATAGCTTCTTGAATATAGCCATTGAACATCATGCTTGTTATTTTTTGTTTCTTATCTTTTGCTATGCTATGCCTCCCCTTTCTTTCAGTACTATACCTGATTATTGTATCCAATTCAAAACATAATTGATTACTCCCAAACCTCACCATAGTGATTAGTGCAAACATTCAATGATTTGAAGCATCTCTGGCTCTTTAAAGCAATTGCATCTTTTCCTTGGATTATATATTTTCCCACCACTTTTATAGTATAATCCCTGGAAAATACACAACTGCTTTCAAGAAATTGTCTCATTTCAATTCCTTCATAATCTGTCAGATGCAATTATAAAATCTATCAAGTAGATCTGTCAAACTCCTTGTACTTTCATTAAAGTACTATATAAAGACAAGTTCATATTAGTATTTAACAATTTTAGTGATTACATATAGAGGTATTCATAAATACAGGAAGATTCTTTTCCTTTTTCAAGAAGGAACAAAGACTTATAAAATAAATACACATTTTTTCAACAAACCTGAAATAAGACTTTGGCTCTGATATATTTTTTGTTAGAGCTATAATTGATCAGATGATAGGGAAATTAAGTTCAGGGTACTACGTCTGTTTAGGGAGTGGACCTCACAAGTTATTTCAAATCTGTCAATTACAAGTGATACATGCTATATTTAGGCTTTTGTTGTGCAAACAACTAATATGGCAAGTGAAATGAAATAGTGACAGAAATATTCCATGGTGCAGACGTAAAAGCATTAATATATTTGTTTTTACTTTTTAAAGAAAATCAGCCTTCAGGTGAATTATGATTAGAGTTATTCATTTTTATTTTTTCCTTTGCATTTGTATCTCAGCCTTCTCTCTATGATAAATAATAAATAGAATAGGCAGCCTCACATTCTGTTTAATTTACACATCACACGAATATATAATTTCATTGTATCTCCTTTCCTTTCTTCCCATTCCTGACTTAATCCTGTTCGTTGCAAAGTTCTTAGAAAGATAGTTTGAAGTTTAACATCTGAGTGACTAATCTTGTATATTTGTGTTGACACACACTGCCTATAGTGTTCCTGTAGATTTTAGTTATACTGTGTTCTATTATACCTTGATATAAGGTTAGAATCAAAATAATTCCTTGGCTGTACTGTACACAAAGGCTTCCAGCATCCTTTAGAATTGTCCTATGTGTATATATGATATTAAAATTCTTATGTCCTTTTGATTGTTTGTAATCTTCAGTTGAGCAAAACAATGCATCAAAGGGCAACAATTTTTGAATCAACATACCTCAGATACTTCCAGAATGCATCTAAAATCTGGGGGCCATGACTCCCACATTTTGGCAAAGTTGTGATTGTTTCGGTGCTGCTGTGCCACCACTTTTCCATGGTCAGCCACAGTCATGTGATTGTCATTTCCAACAGTCCCTGCCAGCGTTCTTCAGGAAAAGGTAATGGGGAAGCCAGCAGGAAGTCACTCCAGCTCCCACAGGCCTTTTTTTTGTTTTGTTTTTTTGCGTGCCCATTGTCATTCTGCTTCTCTGTTTAGATAATGATATATCTCTGAAACAATTAGCCAACAAATCACAGGTTATCTAATTTGTTACTATTTTCTGCATATATATACTCTGCTGTGGGAAATGTAGTTCTAATAAAAAGAATGTTCTAATGATAAAGCATCCAAAATCCCTCCCCTTTCATTGTGACCTGGATCCTGTTCTATGGATTCAGGTAATTTAGGATGGAGAACCTGTAGTTTTCTGGGGTCCCTGGACTAAAGATTCTAGCATTCCTACGATTGGCTGTGTTGGCTGGTGTTGCTGCAAGTTCAAATTCAGCAACTTCTGGAGAGCTATGGATTTCACCTTCCCTAGTATACAGGCAGTGCAAACTTTACACTGGGTAATTAATTGGCAATTTTAAATGTTCTTAGTAAAAAAAAAATTTAATTTTGTCAAAACATGTTTTCTATGTGTGTTCCAAAGGCCTTTTATGTTATACTATAGCAGAGCTTGTACTCTTCTAAAAAGAAGGAATTTTAAAATGTTACTGGCTGGTTCAGTATACTACTTTTGTCTCTCCTTTAATTAGTTGGTCCGTAGCAACATTTTCTTATTCTTTTATTCTGTAATTATGTGATATAGTGTTGATGAGCATGCCTTCTATAGCTATGTTGTATTTATAATTATTCCTTAGTAAGAATATATTTTGAGACTTGTAATTTTCAGTTTGCTATTCAGTTAAGTGATAATATATAATGCAACTGTGGATTTCTACTCTGTTCAAGTGATTGTGCATCTGATCACCAAAAATATAGAGAATTTATAACTTGCATATGTTTATTTTAAAAATACGACATGTACAGTTATCAAGAAATCTGAGGTGTAGAATTTTTGGCAGACTTTTTTAGTGAGAAATGTAATATAGTTTTTAAAAGATCTTATTTTGCACTAGGGTTGCCAAATGCCCTATTTTATTTCCAGTTATGGCAATTCCTTAGAATATAATGAATTTCCCTTACTTGGAAATACCCTGGCTTCACCAATTTTTTTTTCATTTCTACTGGCACATACCTATTTATAATTTATTTAATCATGGTTTATTCAATCCTGCATTAAGAACACACAATAAGCTTGGCTAAAATATAGCTGACTGTATTATTGTGTAGAATGTTGTGCAAAAGTAGCTTATTTTATCTTAAAATGAAACACAATGCAGGAACAGAATATAAATATTCTTCTCTTCCTTTGATTAAGACAAAGAGCAAATATAAGAAGAGGGTTTTTAAGGCTGTTCAGTGTTCACAGTAATAAACACTTTAATCTCCTTTACCTGTATTATTACAAAATAAATCTACAAAATAAAGCCTTGGATATATTGTTCCTTTTTTTTTTGCTAATCATACGATCCAGAACTATAGCTAGATATTCCAATCTGTTCTAATTCTTATTTAGCCAATTTGCATGTTTTGTAATTAATATATGAAGTGATGACAAGAGTAAATTTGTTTTTTATTTGAAAAAGCTTTATAACTTTTTCAACCAGCACTTCAGATAACTAGAAAACAGATACATATGAAAAATCATTTTTTAACACAATTCATGAGTGGAAAATGCTATTCCCCTTACATGACAGAGTATTGAATATACAGTTAACTGACAGAGAACTGGAATTAGTGAAATACAATTACATTATTATCCACTAGCTATTTATGTATGGTATGGCAATTTTTAATACATTTATTTCTAAAATAATTATATGTTGATCTTTTTTAGGGAAGTTTACCAGAAAAAAAGATGATGTCTACAAAAGCATAATAAAATTCCACTCCTTTTATACATCTGTAAAAGGGCAGGGTCCCAATCACACAGTCACATATATCACCTTAAATTTATTTGAGACCTCCCTGCATATTTTGGCTTTATCTATCATTAGATGGATACATATACAGGTAGTCCTCAACTTACAACCACAATTGAGTTCAACATTTCAGTTGCTAGGTGAGACAGAAGTGAATTTTGCCCCATTTTACGTTCATTCTTGTCACGGCTGTTAAGTAAATCACTGCAGTTAGTAACATGATTGTTAAATGAATCTGACTTCCCCAATGACTTTGCTTGTCAGAAGGTTGCAAAAGGGGAACACATGACCCCGGGACACTGCAACTGTCATAAATACATGCCAGTTGCCAAGCGTCTGAATTTTGTTCACATGACAATGGGGATGCTGCAACAATCATGTGAAAAATGGTCACATAAGTCACTTTTTTCAGTGCCTTTATAACTTCGAATTATCTCTAAATGAACTGTTGTAACTCAAGGACTACCTACTATTTAGCCACTGAAAAATGGTCCTCAGATTAAGGAAATAATTCATAAACCACTGTTTTATGGCAGCATGGCTTAAACTCAAGAATAACTCTAATCTACTTAAAGTGAGGAATTCTGATTTGTGATTTCTAGCTGTAAAAAATACAAATAAAGTGCCATTTCAAAATGCATTAGATCTGAGCGAATTGTAGGCTACCACCTAGTTTTACGGCTATGGTTGTTTGACTCAGGCTGAGGTGAGATATTTTGGGGGTTATTAACTTTAAATTACATGCTAGTCACAGCCTATAAATTCAAACAATATACAAATGCTGTAAAATAAAAAAAATGAATATACTGAAACAGTATTGTCAATTTCATTCCTCCTCATTTTGTATTGCCAGCAGTCTTCGTACAGGATTTTTTAGGGTGTCTGTAATTCAGAAGCCACCATGAAGAGATAAGAACTATTTGTAATGAGAAAATTATTCACCTCCAAGCTGTTCTGGTATTTCCAGCTGAATGGTATCTTCAAAACAGTTTCTCCTGAACTGCAGCTGAGCAAGAAAGTATACCAGCTCAGCAACTTAAGAGACAAAATATTCTGGAAACACCTCACATTCTAAATACAATCATTCTTCAACAAGATCTTCAAGGCTTTCTGAAAGCTGAGCAGGGTCAGGTCCAACCTAAGATTGGGCGTTTTCAATTCCAGAAGGCAGACATACTATATAAAGGCAAACTTCTCAAGTCTCACTAGATGACAATCCCTAATTGACAGGACCCAGATCTTGTCCCTCTTGCCATATCTAATTTAATGGATACAAACAATGGGAGTAAGTCAGACCTATGCTATCTAGGGCAATATAGGAAATAGCCAGTACGCTGAATTTTACTCAGTGGCAAATCGGAAGTCAGTGGAGCTGGTGAAGCAAAGGTGTCACATGGGCCTAATGAGGCATGCCCATAATTACCTCCACTGTCATATACTGGACCAATTGAAAGTCTGCATATACTTCAAAGGCAGCTCCCTGTAAATCTCATTGAAGTAATACACTCAGAAGATGATCAAAGCATCAATGACTACTGCCATGCATATTGACTCCTTAACTAGGAAAATGTGCAACTGGTGCAAAACACAGTTGTGCAAAACCATCCTTAGTCATGACTGTCACTGTGGCAGGAGCCATGAATCCAGGAAGACCAGGGGTGGGATTCTACCAGTTATGTCCACCTCTGTAGAACCGGTAGTTCTGAAGAGCAGCAGACAGAAAGCATACATAGAACCGGTTCTATGTCTGCTGCTGTTTTGGCCCACCCGCCTGCCCGGGCTCTTACCTGACCTTTATTTCCTGCTTTTTCAACTGCAGCAGCTTTGCGCAACACAACTGCGGTTGAAAAAGCAGGAAAAAGGGCTTTTCCAACCGCTGCGCGCTTGCACGCAGCGCTGCTCAGCTGTCCGGGCAGCTCAGCAGGTCATAAATTGCACTTGTGCGACGCAGAGCAACAGAACCGGTAGTTATACCGGTCAGATCCCATCCCTGAGGAAGATCCCAAATTGGATTCTACTGTACTTCTCTCTGGAATAGTGCCATCCCAACCAGAACTATGGATGGGAAATCACCGGGTGCAGGAGACCCTAATATCCAAAGGCACTCCACCTTGTTAGGGTTATTGAAGCATGTTTATTCCCAACTGGACCCCACTGCCTTCAGGCCCAGAGACAGAACTTCCAAAACATCATTTGGCCAGCCACGGCAGACATATACAGCTGAGTATCATCAGAATACTATCAGAATCACCCAATGCCATAAAATGGCTTCATACAGTGGCTATACATAGATGTTAAACAGGAGTGGAGAGAGACATGAACCCTGAGGCACTCCACACAAGAGGGACCATGGGACAGATCTCTTCTCTCCATTGGCTGTTTCCTCAAGCCATTTGCTTCTACTTAATGAGTGCACACAAATCAGCAAAAAGAAAGGGGAAAGAAGTGCTGATTGGTGCTGGCATTTCCCACTTTCTAAGGGTTGGTGAAACAATGGTGTTTTTTAATGTTGTAAAACATTACTCCAAAGTTTTATAAAACAATCCAGGTGGCCAGGAAGGCCCAATAGAGACTCCATTTCCTCAGGGTCTTGCAGAAAAACAAGGTGGAAGAACAACTGATGATCTCCTTTTACTGGTCCACAATAGAAAGTGTCCTCACTTCAGTGGTGGAATTCACCTTTTTTACCACCAGTTCTGTGGGTGTGACTTGGTGGGTGCACTTTGCACACACACAGAGGGTTTGCTACTTACCTTCTGCAATCCTGCACTCTCCCTGTGTCTTCCACAGTGTGGAAGTGCAGCAATCCACTGTGCTGCGTGAAGCAGCTGAGCTTCAAAATCAGGAAATAAAGCTCAATATAGAGCCAGGGCAGGTGGGTGGGCCCAGCAGCTGATCGTCGGAGCGAACATGTTCGCTCACAGATGATCCTCGGAGCTACTGGTTTGGCCGAAATGGGCCGAACTGGTAGAATACCACCCCTGCCTCACTTACTGCATCACGGTGTGGTATGCTGGCTTGACAGCCATGGATAGAAAGACATTACAGAGGGTGATGAGCAAAACATCATGGGCTGTCCCCTGACACCACTAGATGAAATCGCTATGACTCACTACCTTAGAAGAGTGAGGAAAATCCTCAGGGATGACTCACACCCTGGTCAGCATCTCTTTACTCTCCTACCATCGGACTGGAGATATAGAAGCATAGCCAGTCGTATGAACAGGCTGAAGAACAGTGGGCTGTCAGACTCCTAAATGCAACATAACATAATCATGTAGTATGGTAGACTTGCAGGGCCAGTGCAACATGCAACATGTTCACACTGGTGCAATATAATATAATGTAATGTAATGTATGAATATGTATAGAGGATTATGTGTTTATTATCATGATTTACTGGGTTAGGGATTTTCTTTCACTGTGAGTTATTGAGATATATTGTATCAGGGGGTGCACTAAGGGAGGCTCATCCAATCTCATTGTACACATGTGCATTGACAATAAAGATTTGAATTTGAATTTATTACTCCATAATATTTCATCACCATCAGGTTCCAGCCCAACCTCTGTAACTTACTATCTTTACAAGAGATCAAAATACTGTAAGTACAAAGCCAGAAAACATGTAATGCAAAAGAGTATGCAACGCAAAGGCAATAACCTGTTGGAACAAAGATTTCCAGGATTCCTTTACCCAAAGTACAAATTATCCAAAGTTAATTAAATTGGTTACCCCAACCATATTTCTTGCAGCCTTTTGTGTCTAAAGGCTGTCAAAGTAACATGCCATCCCAAAATAATATTAGCAGCAGATAAAAAGTTATTGCACTAATGTGTTAACATACATCAACCCACTCATTTCTCATGCCTATTCTAATGTAGTACTGACATTGCAATATTAGTTTCGATATTAAGACTGAAACTGTTGCAATTAATGTCTTACAGTGTTCTTAAAGTCCAGTTTATCTTAACTATCAGGCATGGATGCAATCTAAATCTTAAATTACATACACAGAGAAATCATTTCAGGTCAAGACTGAAGAATATTAAAATATGATTGATATGAACTTTGATTTCAGAATATGTCAAAGATTCAATGAGTTGGCAATAAATTTATAGCTGTTCTCCTATAGCCTCCAGCCTTGACTCTGGCAATTGAAAAAGCATTATATATTACATGGAATCTATTGCTAATAGTAATGTATTTAGCTTGTTTACATGTTCGATGTCATAATCAGGTGCTCTGTAACATAGTAAGAATCTAATTGTGATATTTAAGGATAGTTCTCTTCTCTGTATGATTATAGCCACATTGCCACTATTTCCCATATAAAAGAGTTTAAAAGAGTGCAATTTTCTTTGGAAAGAGATATCATCTATTCCAATTACTAACTGGGCTTTGGATAAAAATTGATCTTATTTACTGCACAATCCAGAGAAATGGAGATTGATAGATGAATAGATAGACAGACAGACAGATAATCCTTTCCAATTAACTCTGTAATGTAGGAATACAGGTAGGTACTGCTGTCTGTTTGACATAAAGAACTGATTTGGGAAGCAATCTACATTTTGCTCACATTGGCAATACTAAACCACATAGACAGAGATTTCATTTCAGCTGAAGGATAAAAAATAAAGTTGAATCTTCCCAATTAATTGGGGGCAACATAATATCTTCTACAGCAACTTAAGAGAAGCCTACCAGAGTGAAAGACAAACATAGTCCTTTTCCTGCCACTAGGTAGCTATTGGCTAAGACAGCTGCTCCTTTCAGCCGAAAGGTATGATCTTGTATAGAGAAGTAACTGCATCAGCCCAAATCCCCAAGCTATATTACAGGGACTCCAGATTTGGTAACTGCTACCTGCTCAAGTTAAGCTTGTTCGTCTTGCTTTTTTCTTCATAAAATAAATACAATGGAAGTTAGCAATTAGGGGAGTGAATGGGAAAGGTTTTAGTTGTACAAATACAACACTTCAGAGATTCATGTATGTTTGCTGAGTCATCAAGAAAAAAAGAGGGAGAGAAAATGCAAAGTCTCATTTGAAAAACATTTGAAAAACTTTCTAAATTATACTGATAAAAGCTTTCAGATTTTGTCCTGAAATACAAAGGCTGTAATTCATGATTTCAGTAGTATACCACTGGATTTTGAGGAGAACAATTTTAATATTGTTCCTATAACTCATAGAAGACAGCAACCAAGCAAATATTTAAAACAGATGCTTACAGGTGAGATTAAAACAATTAGAATATTGTGCAAAAGTTCATTTATTTCAGTAATGCAACTTAAAAGGTGAACCTAATATATGAGATAGACTCATTACATGCAGGGCAAGATAGTTCAAGCCGTGATGTGTCATAATTGTGATGATTATGGCTTACAGCTCATAAAAACCCCAAATCCACAATCTCAGAAAATAAGAATATTACATGCAATCAATAAAACAAGGATTGTACATAGAACAATATCAGACCTCTGAAAAGTGTAAGCATGCAAAAGTACTCAGTACTTGGTTTGGGGCCCTTTTGCAGCAATTACTGCCTCAATGCAGCGTGGCATGGAAACTATCAGCCTGTGGCACTGCTGAGGTGTTATGGAAGACCAGGATGTTTCAATAGCGGCCTTCAGCTCTTCTGCATTGTTCGGTCTCATGTCTCTCATCTTTCTTTTGGCAATGCCCCATAGATTCTCTGTGGGGTTCAGGTCAGGCGAGTTTGCTGGCCAGTCAAGCACAGGAATCCCACGGTCATTGAACCAGGTTTTGGTGCTTTTGGCAGTGGGCAGGTGCCAAGTCCTGCTGGAAAATGAAGTCAGCATCCCCATAAAGCTTGTCTGTGGAAGGAAGTATGAAGTGCTTCAAAATCTCCTGAGAGATGGCTGCATTGACCCTGGACATAATGAAGCACAGTGGACTAACACCAATAGATGACATGTCAACACAGACTGTGGAAACTTCACACTGGACTTCAAGCATCCTGCAGTGTGTGCCTCTCCGTTCTTCCTCCAGACTCTGGGTCCTTGGTTTCCAAATGAGATGCAAATGTTGCTCTCATCAGAAAAGAGGACTTTGGGCCACTGAGCAACAGACCGGTTCTGTTGTTCTTTAGCCCAGGTAAGATGCTTCTGATGTTGTTTGTTGTTCAGGAGCAGCTTGACAAGAGGAATATGACATTTGAAGCCCATGTCCAGGATCCGTCTGTGTGTGCTGGCTCTTGATGCACTGACTCCAGCCTCAGTCCACTCCTTGTGAAAGTCCCCAACACCTTTGAATGGCCTTTTCCTGACAATCCTCTCCAAGCGGTGGTCATCCCTGCTGCTTGTGCACCTTTTTCTTCCACACTTTTCCCTTCCACATAACTTTCTATTAATGTGATTTGATACAGCACTTTGGGAACATCCAACTTCTTTTGCAATTACCTTTTGAGGGTGTCAATGATGGTTTTCTGCACAACTGTCAGGTCAACAGTCTTTCCCATGATTGTGATTTCTACTGAACCAGACTGAGAGACCATTTAAAGGCTCAGGAACCCTTTGCAGGTGTTATGGCTTAATTAGCTGATTAGAGTGGGACACTTTGAGCCTAGAATATTGAACCTTTTCACAAGATTCTAATTTTCTGAGATTGTGGATTTGGGGTTTTCATGAGCTGTAAGCCGTAATCATCTCAATTATGACACATCACGGCTTGAACTATCATGCTTTGCATCTAATGAGTCTATCTCATATATTAGTTTCACCTTTTAAGTTGCATTACTGAAATAAATGAACTTTTGCACGACATTCTAATTTTTTGAGTTTCACCTGTAGATTCTGAGATTTCCAAAAAGTTGAGGGAGAGGGTAAGAGGCAAAAGTCCAACAGTGATATTACTGAAATTGTAAAAAGATGTTAAACAGAAAAATGTGTATTTATTTCTCCCTGTTGAAATGCTCTATATGAATGATACTAAAGATTATATGTGGACAGTAAAGTTGAACAGAGGATTATTTCTTCTAGTTGTTTGGTTAGTTGGTTGGTTGGCTGGGTTTAATAGATGGGATGGGGGAAATTCTGAAAAGTAAAGAATGTGACTTCTGGTTCATTGCTACTGCCTAATAACCCTCCAATTGAACACCCACATGAGAGGGAGAGGAAAGAGTACCCACCACCCTCCATATTACATAGACACAAGCTGACCCCAAGATTGGCCAGAGCAATCAGCAATTATGAAACAGACCTTGTAGAACTGCAATAAACTTTTGCTTACTTAATTTATGGATTTATTTTCATTTTCGATTGCAAGAACAAATGCTTATGGAATTTTCTGTTTCAGAAAATAAAATATTGTCAACAATGAAGGCCAGGATAATGTTGCAGGATCCAATCTGGATCGGTCACCAGGACCAGAGTTTAGTCTTCCAAGCTTTTAAACTCATGCTGGATCCCATCCTCAGGGAACTTCTCTCTCACCAGAATGTTCTCTCTCTCACATTCTGGTGAGAGAGAAGCTCCCTGAAGATGGGCTCCAGATGAGTCTGATAGCCTGGAAGACTAAATCTCTTAGTTCTGTGTGTCTGACCCAAACTGGATCCTATAAAATATTTTTTGACCCACCTTAGGTTCTGGAGACAGTTCTATTTGGCATTTTACCTGAACTTTGTAAAAAGGTTTATGCTAGAGAGGAGTGGAAGATTGAGCTCCAGATTTGCTTTACATATTACAATATATGCAGAATTTGGTAATTAAATCTGCTTTTATAACCCGTAATAATCCCCATTCCTTTTGTTTGGGAGTTTTAGATTAAAAATCGACAAGCAGTGAGCACTCTATGTTATTTGTAATTTGTATTAATTGCTATGAAACACACCAATTGAAAAACACAGTAAATATCTTGTGGGATGCTCTTGGACTTGTCATTTTCATTCCAAGACAGCAACTACTATATAGATCAATCAATAGGTGAATATTCTCTTTAAAATATCTTGAATAAAGTAACTTTGAATATTGGGTTCCTTAGAACTGCATAACAGGATAGAACTTGGCTGGATGGGAGGGGATGAATATTTGAGCTGAGCAGATTGTTGATCAGGGTTGTGTGATCCCAAGGCTCCTCCTCCATTACCCAATTGTCCACAAGAAAGAAGTTGTAATGAGAAGAGGGCAAATTCCACTTCAACAGTTTTAATATTTAAGCCACCTTTCACCTACTTGAGCAGCAGGATGGTAATGGGATAGATTCAAAATCTGAATGGTTGCTGAATGAGTGGTTATAAATTGAGGACCAATTGTGCTTGCTATCAGGAAGTCATCCCCTTCAAAGCATGTTAGATATGTGACAGAGACGTTGCACATGTCAACAGTGTGAGAAATACACATTTATTCCCATTCTGTTTCCTGTTTCTTTTTCGGCGGGGAAGGGGGGGGGAGGGGGAAGCCAGGGGGGGGGGGGGGGGGGGGGGGGGAGGGGGGGGGGGGGGGGGAAAACAATTAAAATAAAACCACCTGTTAGCCTATCTTCTGAAGATCCTTCTTCAAGACATCGGCGTGCTTTCTTATCTCGTTCGGGAGGCCGGCCATAATTTTCGGGGGGGGGGGGGGGGGGGCTAGGAGGGGGGGTTTGTTTTTTTTTTTTTTTTTTTTTGTGTGGTTTTTTTTTTTTTTTTTTTGGGGGGGGGTTTTTTTTTTTTTTGGGGGTTTGTTTTTTTTTTTTTTTTTTTTTTTTTTTGGGGGGGGGGTTTTTTTTTTTTGTGGGTTGTAATTTTTTTTTTTTTTTCCTTTATAATTTTTTTTTTTATTAAATTTTTTAAAACACCCAAAGGGAAACAAAATAACTCTCTTTTTTTTTTTTTTTTAACATCTGTTAGCCTATCTTCTGTTATATCCCATGAAAGCTAAGTAAGCCAGGAGTTGTGGTGAAAGACTTTCTAAAAACAGCAGAAATTAATCTTCAAGGACTCTTGGGGGAATACTGTCTGGACCAAAGGATTTAATTGTACATAAATATGCAAGATTGAGCATCTAAAACTAAATAAAACCTTTTCTCACAATATATCTTATGCGTTGTTGTTAGTTGCGAAGACGTGTCCGACCCATCGTGACCCTGTGGACAATGTTCCTCCAGGCCTTCCTGTCCTCTACCATCCCCCAGAGTCCATTTAAGTTCACGCCGACTGCTTCAGTGACTCTATCCAGCCACCTCATTCTCTGTTGTCCCCTTTTTTTTCTGTTGCCCCTTAATCTTTCCCAGCATTAGGCTCTTCTCCAGTGAGTCCTTCCTTCTCATTAGGTGGCCAAAGTATTTGAGTGTCATCTTCAGGATCTGGCCTTCTTAAGAGCAGTCAGGATTGATCTCCTCTAGGACTGACCGGTTTGATCACTTTGCAGTCCAAGGGACTCGCAGTAGTCTTCTCCAGCACCATAGTTCAAAGGCCTCAATTCTTTGGCGCTCAGCCTTTCTTATGGTCCAACTTTCACAGCCATACATTGCAACTGGGAAAACCATAGCCTTAACTATACGCACTTTTGTTGGCAGGGTGATGTCTCTGCTTTTTAGTATGCTGTCTAGATTTGCCATAGCTTTCCTCCCCAGGAGCAAGTGTCTTTTAATTTCTTGGCTGTAGTCCTCACCTGCGGTGATCTTGGAGCCCAGGAAAATAAAATCTGTTACTACCTCCATTTTTTCCCCATCTATTTGCCAGGAATTGAGAGGACCAAATGCCATGATCTTAGTTTTCTTAATGTTGAGTTTCAAGCCAACTTTTGCACTCTCCTTCTTCACCCACATCAAAAGGCTCTTCAGTTCCTCTTCACTTTCTGCCATTAGAGTGGTATCATCTGCATATCTGAGATTGTTGCTATTTCTCCCGCCAATCTTAATTCCAACTTTTGATTCATTTAGCCCTGCCTTTCTCATGACATGCTCTGCATATAAGTTAAATAGGCAGGGCAACAATATACAGCCTTGCCAGACTCCTTTCCCAATTTTGAACCAATCAGTGGTTCCATATCCAGTTTCCACTGTTGCTGCTTGACCCGCATATAGGTTTCTCAAGAGACAAATAAGATGGTCTGGTATTCCCATCTCTTTAAGAACTTGCCACAATTTGTTGTGATCCACACAATCAAAGGCTTTAGCATAGTCAATGAAGCAGAAGTAGATGTTTTTCTTGAACTCTCTAGCTTTCTCCAGGATCCAGCATATGTTGGCAATTTGATCTCTAGTTCCTGTACTTCTTTGAAATCCTGCCTGTACTTGTGCTAGTTCTCAATTCACATACTGCTGGAGCCTAGCTTGTAGGATTTTGATATCTTATGTAGCTCAGTGCAATTATTAATAAATCATTCTCTACCATGCTTTCACAATAAATACCTTTTGAATAAACAGAGGTTTTGCACCATAAAATAACTTGCTCTTTGGGGAGCCTACAGGTGAAACCCAAAAAATTAGAATATCGTGCAAAAGTTCATTTATTTCAGTAATGCAACTTAAAAGGTGAAATTAATAATATGCAATATCATTACATGAAAAGCAAGATAGTTCAATCCGTGATGTGTCATAATTGAGATGATTATGGCTTATAGCTCATGAAAACCCCAAATCCACAATCTCAGAAAATTAGAATCTTGTGAAAAGGTTCAATATTCTAGGCTCAAAGTGTCCCACTCTAATCAGCTAATTAAGCCATAACACCTGCAAAGGGTTCCTGAGCCTTTAAATGGTCCCTCAGTCTGGTTCAATAGGAATCACAATCATGGGAAAGACTGCTGACCTGACAGTTATGCATAAAACCATCATTGACACCCTCCATAAGGTGGGAAAGCCTCAAAAGGTAATTGTTCTGTACAGTAATTAACATACTCGTAAACCCCGCGCCGTGATTGGCTAAAGCGCGCGGTGACCGGATTGGCCGAGCGAGCCGCACTGATTGGCCCGTTAAGAACCTCCCGCGATTGGACAAGCCAAGAGCGGGAGATTCAAGCGATGCCATTGGTCGCAGCCACCGCGGCTTGGGAATAAATAGCCGCAGTTTTCCCTTCCACTTTAAGTTGTAGCTGGAGCACAATAAAGAGCTGAACTTGTCACTGACTCCGAGCTTCCTTCCTGCGCCGGACACGACAGTAATTGCACACGAAGTTGGATGTTCCCAAAGTGCTGTATCAAATCACATTAATAGAGTGTTATGTGGAAGGGAAATGTGTGGAAGAAAAAGGTGTACAAGCAGCAGAGATGACCGCAACCTGGAGAGGATTGTCAGGAAAAGGCCATGCAAAAGTGTTGGGGACTTTCACAAGGAGTGGACTGAGGCTGGAGTCAGTGCATCAAGTGCCACAACACAGGGACGGATCCTGGACATGGGCTTCAAATGTCGTATTCCTCTTGTCAAGCTGCTCCTGAACAACAAACAACATCAGAAGCATCTTACCTGGGCTAAAGAACAACAGAACTGGTCTGTTGCTCAGTGGTCCAAAGTCCTCTTTTCTGATGAGAGCAACATTTGCATCTCATTTGGAAACCAAGGACCCAGAGTCTGGAGGAAGAATGAAGAGGCACACACTGCAAGATGCTTGAAGTCCAGTGTGAAGTTTCCACAGTCTGTGTTGACATGTCGTCTGCTGGTGTTGGTCCACTCTGCTTCATTATGTCCAGGGTCAATGCAGCTGTCTACCAGCAGATTTTGGAGCACTTCATGCTTCCTTCCACAGACAAGCTTTATGGGGATGCTGACTTCATTTTCCAACAGGACTTGGCACCTGCCCACACTGCCAAAAGCACCAAAACCTGGTTCAATGACCATGGGATTCCTGTGCTTGACTGGCCAGCAAACTCACCTGACCTGAACACCATAGAGAATCTATGGGGCATTGCCAAGAGAAAGATGAGAGACATGAGACCGAACAATGCAGAAGAGCTGAGGGCCGCTATTGAAGCATCCTGGTCTTCCATAACACCTCAGCAGTGCCACAGGCTGATAGTTTCCATGCCACACCGCATTGAGACAGTAATTGCTGCAAAAGGGCCCCAAACCAAGTACTGAGTACATATGCATGCTTATACTTTTCAGAGGTCCGATATTGTTCTATGTACAATCCTTGTTTTATTGATTGCATGTAATGTTCTTATTTTCTGAGATTGTGGATTTGGGGTTTTCATGAGCTGTAAGCCATAATCATCTCAATTATGACACATCACGGCTTGAACTATCTTGCTTTGCATGTAATGAGTCTATCTCATATATTAGGTTCACCTTTTAAGTTGCATTACTGAAATAAATGAACTTTTGCACAATATTCTAATTTTTTGAGTCTCACCTGTATCTCTTAAAAATGAAATTACTTCCAAATAAATTATCTTTTAGCTTGCAGCCTTATATGAATTGCTGCTGTCAGCAAAAAGACAAAGCTTTTTTATGGTTGCAAAACAGGTTCTTTAGCAGTTCCATGAAAGAGGCTGATATTCTATTATTCGCAAGCCAATGCTTACAGCAGCAGCCTGGAATAGGCTCTTTCAAGGCTCAGAAGAAGACATGTAGGAGTGTCATAAAACAAATCCTATACAGGGTTTTTCCCCCACCAACTTTGACTTCTTCACTGTTACATGCCACCATACCAATGTTCTCAGCAGTCCCTCTTTCCAGGTGGTCAATGAATCAGTGAAGATTTTACAGCTAGCCAATGTAAAAAGCTGCAGGTAGACAATGTGCTTCCCATTTGCCGTCTGCAGAAAGGAAACAAAACACGTCAGCCAACATAGACATTGCAAAGCTGCCCTTCACAGTAGGCTTGGTTGATGAAAGTGATTAACCGTTAGTACATAGTATTGTTAGTGCAAAAATCAAGCATAGGCTTTTTCTGTGTTTGAGTATGTTAGCTGATTGGAAAAAATGGCAGGCACAATTTAGGCAGACCTGTTCGGACTAGACAGAGAGCAAGAACAAACAAGATAGCAAACACAGGGACTGCTCTTTGCTACTTCTGTTTGAGCTATGGGCCTAAGCAGACCTTGACTGGAGCAATAAACACATCTTTGCCCCCCTCTGAAGCTTCCCTAGTAAGGAAGAGCAGTACAAATTATGTCCTTGTGAAAGCAGTGTAAACCTGTTAGAGTGATTGTTAGAGTTATTGTGATTATTGTTCAGCAATTAACAATGGTATATCTGGTAAGATCAGCCTTACTTGATAGCAATAGCACGTAGACTTACAGCTGTGTGAAAAAAGTCCTGCCTGCTTTACAGTTTACGGTTTATGACATTTTTTGGATAGGCCATTGATTTTATATTTTATGCTAACTGCTATGCAAATATTGTTGTTTAAATAAATACTGGTGGTTTTTAAGTGAAAAGCATAAGCTTTTTGCAATTTGGTGCTGTTTGAATGGGGATTGTGAATTTTCTTGCCTGCTTACAATGACTATGAAAACAGATTAACTGATGCATACCCAGTGGCATACGTGTTGCAATTACTAAGGCCAATGCTAGTGTTTTGTTAACATTTTTATTGTTTGTGGCCCTGAAAAGGTAACCAAACATGGTTACTAATATGAAATTGGTCAGCCCTTATTGCTTATCACCAGGCGGCATCACTTCGGCATAGACTGTATAAGCCTTTGCACATGATCTTTGGTGACAATGTGGTGCCAAGCTGCAATAATGGATTCAATCAGCCTGCTTGGTCTTTGGATGCTTCTTGCTTATTTCATAACCAATCTTGGCCCACAAGTTCTCAATTGGGTTCAAATCCGGCCAATCCAGGAGTCGAACACCATGCTTCTTCATCCACTGCTGGACGGACTTGGCTCGATGACAAGGAGTGTTGTCATCCTTGAAATAAAAGTCCTTCCCTACAAGTTGCTGAACTGAAGGAGGCATGGTCTTTCCAGGACTTCAACATACTGCTTGGAATTCATGATTCCCTGCACGATTTGTATCCGACCAATACCAGAAGCAGTGATACAGCCCCAGATCATCACGTGCAATGGATGCTTCAGACAGATTCAGGCAGTACGGTCTAAATTCTTCAGCTGGAAATCTTCTGACATACTTATTGCACTGATTCCCAGTCAAGTAGAAATTGCTCTTGTCACTGAAGATGACCTTGGCCCACTGTTCATTGGTCCACTTACCATTCCTGTAACCGTTCTTCCTGTTTTTAGCCTCCAGTTCTTGCTATCGATTCCAAAGGGCATGAACAATGGGAATTGTTCTTAGGAATGGACCTCACTCCGTTCCTAAGAGGTCTGTAAGGGGGCGTGCGTAAGCGCACCAGTGTACCGTCCTTGTCCTACTGTTCCCATTTATTCGTACTCATTTATTATGTATATGAAGTGCAATTTGACAGGCAAGCGCGCTTTGACCAGCTCTGGCAGCAACCAGCTTCGGCGGGCTCTCCTTAAAGGAGCAGTAAGTAAATGACTGGCTGCTTTTCCCTCGACAGAGGAACTTCGCGCGATTGTTCTATTTGAGAAGTTGAAACAACGGGCCACCGTGCACGGGCAGGGAGCGAGCCGACGACCGAGCTCGCCCCTGAGGCGGAGGAGGGTACAGCCCCGTCGGTTTGGAAAACAACAACCTACGCAGGGCGAGGCAACTGGGCTAGGGCCTTGTCACGTGAGCCGTCCAGGCCCGAAATTGTGGGCGGAGCCAATCCCCGCCCCCTTCGCCGCTTGGTTCTACAGCCGTCGAAGTGTGATTGTGCTGTCGCTCTGCGCCTCGTCCCGCTCTTCTTCTCCTCGGCGCTCCTTTGTCGGCCGGCCGCTCGCTTTGGTTTCCCGTTCCCATGGCTACCGAGCGGCCTTTCCAGCTGGTGGTGTTCGGGGCCTCGGGCTTCACGGGGCAGTACGTGGTCCAGGAGATAGCGCGAGTAGCCGCCGAGGATGAGCTGCGAGGCTCCTTGCGCTGGGCCGTGGCCGGGAGGTCTCGGGAGAAGCTGCAGGAGGTGGTCGAGAAGGCGGCCACCAAGTTGGGTGAGAGAAAGGAGGGCAGGTCGCGTTGCGGAGTGCGGGCCTTCCACTCGCCTCCGTCCCCAAACTCTGCAGTAAAAAAAAAAAAAAAAAAAAGAACTTCACGAGGCGTCCGCGCAGTTTCCTTGGCTGCAGTCGGAAAATCAATAACGCTGTGTCCGACGTTGACCTTAATATTGTGGTCCTGTGGGGCGGGGGGAGGCCAGGGGAGGGGAGAGAGAAGCCTTGGACTGCGTTTCCCAACGTTTCGGTTAGCGCGAGGTGTGCCATTTGGGTGGGGCACATCTGGAAGGGGAGAAAACCTTGTGTAAATGATTCCCTTCATCGCCGAGTTGAACCCTGGAGGCTTGGATTAAGAATGTTACAAGAGTTGCTGATTCGGATCGAAGTTTCATCAGATCAAACCGCTTGTCTGTCTCTCACGGTGCAATTGCACTTCGACTTATATACCGCTTCACGGTGTTTTACAGCCCCTTTCTAAGCGGTTTGCAATGCATCTACTTGGACTCAGCCTTCCACCCTTTCCGAGGTCGGTAAAATGAGGACCCAGATTGCTGGGGGCAATGTGCTGACAGAGAGGAGGGGGGACTGAGTTAGCACATTGCCACCCACAATCTGGGTCCTCATTTTACCGACCTCGGAAGGATGGATAGCTGAGTCCAAGTAGACGCAATAACTCACTTCTCTATCAGAACCAGTATTTTATTTATTCTTCTATTCTACCTTAATTGCCCTAACTGTCATTTAAAATCATATAAAGGGCGTGTCATTGTATTGCAGCTCATTGACCAAGAGTCTGGCATGCCTATCTCTATGCCTCCCATCCTGTTTGGGGCCAGGGAAATTGAGATTAAATTATCTGCATTGATTTAGGTGTAGCCAGAGAAGTTGTGCAATTTTATACTGCAATTTTATAATAATAACACTTTTATGGTGGTTTTGCTTTACAGCCTTTTTTACAACACTACAAGATCTTTGGAAGTCAGCAAGCTTTTTTCCAGAACTAGATTTGTTAGTGAAAAGAAATATTTTTTGCATTTTTGTCCTTGTGCATTATCTCTCTTTTATATAATACTTATTTTTTTTTCTAATGAGCTTTTGTAACAAGTGACTATCTTTCCACATGTTCACTTGCTTGTGTAGAGAAACCATATTTGGGAGATAGAGATGGATATAGAAGTAATATAATTTGTTTACTGAAAGCAATTGGAAAGCTAAATGTAAAAAATAGCTTTAATAAATAGTGATTGAGTAAATGGTGGATTGAATAAAAATAATTAAAGAGAGGTTTTCAGAATAACATGTCAATATTAAATTTGCAGGGAAAGCAGAACTGAAGTCAGAAATTGGCATAATTCTCTGTGATGTCAGCGATCCATCTTCTCTTGCTTCTATGGCTAAACAAACGAATATTGTTCTAAACTGTGTAGGCCCAGTAAGTGCTTTCTTCTAGTTATTTTTTATGAATAAATAAAAAGTGTGCTTGTCCCAAAGCAATTACTTAAAACATGACATTGTAAGATATTACCAGAAATCTATTTGATTTTTATGTTTTGTAATTAGTACATTTTTGTTATTTCTTTAGGAAGATTTTTATCTGTTAAAACAAAATGTTTCCTAATTAAATGCAAATTAAAGAGAAAATCCTATTTCTTAACACTGAAACCGAAATTCATAATATTAATTTTTATTCATCACTCTTCTATAATGTTAAGCACATTTTTAAAAAAACTTGTGCCGCAGTTGGTACCAGAAACAAATGGAAGTTAATAAATTGTTAATATCAAAACTAGTTTAATATACCTTATTTTATGCTAGAAAATGTAATTCTCAAGCAAATTTAAATCATTAAAGTATTATATTAAATGTGTTTAAGTATTGAATCTAGAGAAAGTTATCTCAATTCCAGATCTTCATATTTGCAAACTAGGAAATTATCAGGAGAAATGAAACATTCTGAGGCTGTTCTACAATAAACTACAAAAATACTAGACTGGATAGTATTTTATCATCAGTACATTACTCCATCCTTGATTGCCAAAACGAATATCATAATTCAATAGTAAGGCAACAATTTTGAAACAAGGTATCTCAAATGAGCTAATTTAAAGACTGTTTCCAAGTCCAGAACCCATGACTTCTGTGGAATTGAAATTTGGCAAATTTTATAAAATCTTTTATGACATAAAAAATACCATAAAGCACTTTATGTCAGGCTAAACCTAAGAATAACATGGAATAATTCATCTAGAGTTCAGTTCTTTATTTATTTACACATAGCAGGCAGAATCTTACCAGACTAAATCCTTCCTACTACTAGCCTGCAGATATACCCTGTGAGATTCTATGGAGTGGCCATCTTGTACTCTATTTCTGTCTTCTATCTAGCTCTGAGCTGGGCTGCCTCTTGTCTCCCTCCCCTTTCTGGAATGTGTGTCCCCCTTCCTGGGAAACTGCCATTTCACTGTAGTTCATCACCCCAGCTTTCCCTTCTGCGTGGACACCACCTCACATTTTATGATGTAAAATGTCAAAACATTTCTTGTGGTTGGTTCTGTGTTTTACTGTGCTATACAGTTCAACTTGAGCTATTTTCAAGGCAGATGTATCTCTGAATTTTTAAGAACTTTTCCAGTGAAGGCAACACATTAGATACTCTTCCATTGTTGAAGGCAGTGAGGCATCTGGTAAGGAAATATCTCTGAAACGATCACTCAAGGGCTCATGGATTGCATAGTATAGAAATAAAACTGGATGGGGCTTCAGCAGTTAAAGATGTCATAAATAACAAATCAGAAGAGTGATTTAGATAATTTTCCTAATCTGTATGTACAAAAGAGATCTGTTAAAACTTTGATGGTTCTATAACAAGAGGCAAAGTAAAAAGAAAACGAAAGAACTCTGTTAAAATGTTCGAAGTCAGAAAGAACAAAAAGAAACCAAATTCTAGGGCTTTATTTGATGGGACTAAAGACTAAGATCATAGGGAATAAGGGAAAAGAATATAAAGTTGATTTATTTGATCAAAAATGAAGAGATGTGTTATCTTCAATAATTATTGACTTTTCTAATTAGGGTTGAATGATGAGGTTTTAAGAATCTGTTTTCGGATACGATGTGTGATATGAGAAGAAATGTTTTAACTGTTGTACAGTTATTTATTTTTTCTGATAACATTTAATGGATTTTGATTTACTATAGTTGCATGTTAAAATTTTGAGGATTTTGTTATAGGTAAAGCTTGGGATCTAGAAGGAAAAGAAAGGATTATAAAGTGGGTTTTTGGATTAAGTTTATAATAGATATATTGATATTACTGGAAACCCTTAATGGATTTTTGCTGATTAGAATTGAATTATGAAGTTTTAAGACTTGTTTACAAATAAGGAATTAGATAGGATGAAGAATTTTTGTTGCTTTTAAAGATAATGTGATGAGTTATTAAAAAAATATACTTGTGTCAAAGGGGGATATTTTTTCTTTTTTTGTTTGCTATATTTAAATATTTTTAATATAAGTTACATTTTTTCTTTTTGTTTTAATTTTTTATAGTTTATATTCAGGTTTATATGTATAGCTGTAATCTCTAAATTATTATAAAATAAACCCAATTTTTATTCACATTTAATTTAATGTATTAGCTAAAACATAATTACATCATAACTTTGTTAAGATTCCTTTATTCCTTTATTCTTATTTTTTAAATGGAAACAAAACTTCAAACTAGGTCTAGTAAATTATTCCAGATTAATATAATTTATTAGTCTTTTTTCATTCTTGCAGTACCGTTTTTTTGGAGAACCTGCGGTAAAAGCTTGTGTTGAGAATGGCACAAACTGTATTGACATTAGTGGAGAACCGCAGGTATGTAAAATTAAGAAAATGAACCAGACTTTGAGGAATAATATTTGGATTAAGTCACAATCCCTTTTATCTTTACTCCTTATCTTAGTGCAGGATAATTATTTACTTCATATATCAAACTTTGTATTGGTGCTCTGCATACCATGTGATGCAGCATCCATGCAGGGTGGGTTTTTGTTTTTTTTTTTTTTGATGTCTTTGGTTTTCTCTCTACTCACATAAGAATCTCAGATTACTCATCTCTCATTTCCATAAATTAGCAGTGTGAATGGACATTGGTAGACAGGAATTGTGTTTAGGATAGTAAAAGTATTTTATTTATAATTATATTTTATACTACCTTTCCTCTGGGAGTCACAGAAAATACACAATTGGGATTTTTCTTCCTATTATTGTCACCATTTTATAAGGTAGGTTGGACTGAGAGATGGTAAATGGGTTTGCACCTGAGTTTTCTTAGTCCAGTTCCCAACAATATAACACACCATATTAGCTTTCTTGGGTGAACTTGTAAAATTCTATAAATCTGTGCTTAATATTAAACATAACCAATTTTAAATTTAACTGTAAAATACTGAATGGTTTTGATGGTTAATAACATTTAATAAAGATTTATAACTCTGCAAGATGACACAATAGCTAAGAAAGCAGTTTAAAAAAATGTTAAGAAATTTGTTATTTTTGCTTGAATGTTAGAAATGCATTGTTTTATATAATATTGCATTTTTATTTTAGTATCTGGAAGGAATGTATCTACATTATAATAGCAAAGCTGAAGAAAAAGGGGTATATATTGTTGGAAGCTGTGGTTTTGATTCTATTCCAGCAGATATGGGAGTGTTGTTCACCAAAAACAGCTTAAAAGGTGATTTTTATGTTTGATTGATCTTTTGATAAATGCTAGGGGAAGTACAGTAGCTACTTTATTCATATGTTTAAAGATATTAGATTAGTTCATGGTGAAATGATAGCCTGTATTCTAAAAATAATCTGTTCATTAATTATTTAAACCTGTCCCACCCTTCTCCATCTCTTTAGCACACAGTCCTTTAGATAAGCTTTCATTGATCAAATAAAAATCAAACCCTGTATGTAAACAAAACCATATAAATGTATGTAAACAAAACCATATAAATGTATGTAAACAAAACCATATAATAAAATAAAAGGGAATAGAGGAGAAAAAAGTAATCAGTTCTGAAAGTTAAATAATGTTAAAAATAAATAACAGTTCAGAGAAAGAAAATTTCTGATGGAAGATCTGACCAAATATCTGGCAGTCTTGCTTCCCACACATCTCTCTCTTGTTGAAACCTAGCTGTGAAATTGAGGGAGAGACCTCCCCCAATTCCAATCTTTCAACAAAGTCAGTGGAATGCCTCTATTTCTAATTTCTTCTGCAGTAATTACACTGCTTACATGCACACCATTACACTTCATTCATTCTAAACACTGCGCTTAAAGTAAGTTATTTACTTATTTCATTTGTGCTATGCTTTTTATTCTGACAAGTACTTGATGATATAGATAACAAAATATGAAAGCAGAATATAAAAAGCTAATTAAACTCCTGATAAAGAAGACATTTCTTTACAGATTTTGTAAATATTGAGAGAGGGGACCAATATAATTCTTTTAAGAAGTTTTAACTACAGCCTGGGAGCTACATGCAAAAAGATGGCCTCTGACAATGGAGACAGTGTCAAAATATCAATAGGAAAAGTTTCATAAAAAGAGAGGCAGATGCATATGTAGTTCTAGGACTTATTTATGTGCCAGTACCTTCAGTTATATTTCATTTGTAATTAGTAGATAACAGGTATTTCCTAAATACAACCCTCATTTGGTTTCTGTACCTTATACAAATTTACCACATTTTGAATCAGTTGCATTTTTTGCATAATTTTCATGCAGAGATTCAATTGTGTTTCGTTTAGAGATTCAATTATGATTCAACACAATTGAATTGTATTGTTCTCCTCAAGATAGGGTGTAATCAAGATGTGGATAAACATCAAATCTATCCAGCTCAGAAAGGATATCAACTGGCAGACTAAGCATAATAAAGTAAAGTCACTCCTTACTGCAGCTGTCTGCACATCTGGTGGTGTTTGAAAATCAAAGAAAATATATAGACTATGAACCTGGTTTTGGGGAGAATGGAATCCCTTTCACAATTGGTTGAACCTCAGTTCCCAATTCAGGTTTCTATTTCTAATAGCAGTTCAGTTATTTTTTGCTTCATTTTCAATTTGTTTTTCCTCATTTATTCCATTATCAAATTTAGACTTTGTTCAAGGGTATCAATTCTTCCTTAAAATTGATGGTGTTTCAAAAGTTGGATTATCTTCCTCAGATTCACATCAGTGTTGAACAACATGACAGACAATATGAAAGTATCCTGAGGGACAATAGAGGTCAGTGGCCTAGGTATTGAAGAATAGTCCCCCAACATCAGCTCCCTTATATGGCACAACAGGGAGGAACACATCTTCTGCTAAAGAACTGTGTCTCATAGACTTGATTCCACTAGAAGGTTTAGAAAGCTACCATGGTCCCTATCTAATTTCCAGACTTTCCAATACATAGGAAAATGTTGTAAACCAGAAAGGCATACCTTATGTTCCTAAATTGACTGGAACAGCAATAGCCAAGTGTTGTGGGAAGATCACAGAGATAGTCTTTCTCTTGAATTTTTCAGTGAGCTGCTCAGGTGAAACCAGGATCTATTACACCCTTCTTCACTCATGGCCAAGAACCTGAAGTAAATCTGATTTGCAACCTGTTCAATCTTGGAGCACTTTGCGGCTGAAGTTGTATATTTCAGTGTGTCGAGTAGAAATTGAAATCCTGGTGTCTATATTAAAGGAAACAAGTGAAATGAACATATTTGCTTTCTTTCTCTTTGCAAAAGTCATTATGTGCCTCAATTAAAACAGATATGTTGTTGAATGTATGAAATGTGTAAAAAACTTACCAATACTGTATGCCAATTATCCAACAATAATAAACATTAACAAACTGTTGTTGAATTGACATTTTTTTTACAATATTAACTGTTCTTTACTATCACCTTTCTTTAAAGGTACCTTAACTGCAATTGAAAGTTTTTTGACTGTAAAATCGGGACCAGAGGTTGGTTAATTTCTTTTTTTTCCCCTCTAAGTTTGTTGTGGGCAATTGCTAAATTATAAAAACTATAGCATGAAGCTGAATATGACTATTAGTATATTTTAACTATTGACAGATTCTTACTTATTTGTTTCATTTATTTTTTGCCTCAATCTAATAAAACTGAGCAGTTCACAGCAAGATATAATACTGATAATTTTGAAACATTCACAGGACATTATATATAAAAACAAAAGCAGTACCAGCAATCAGCAAAATAGCAAAAATATCTCTTAATGCTTGTTCTGATCTAATTAATTGTTTTCATGCACTTTCTGCTATGGCTACACTGTTCACAAATAATATATGGTATTGAGTACATTTTATATTTATTTGTTTATTTCTTTTCTGCTGTATTCCAAATGGCTGCAGCAATATAAACAGCTCCTTAAAATGTATTATATATGAAATAAAATATTACCATTGACAAAAAAAGCTTGTAAAATTTATCTAAATAAAACAATTAACAATAGAAACAAATGCAATTATAGAGCATCTCTATCCAGGAAAACAGATCCCTAAATAAAAAAAAATTCTGACTACCCATAAAGAATTTTGAAAAAGGAAGGAAAACTAGACATTTTCCAGAGGGATCTTTTAATACTATTTTCATCAGTTCTCTCAATTTCTGACCTTGTTGCTCTATGAATAAATGTAATGCTCATGTTCACAAATTATGGATTATGTGACCCTTTCTCAAGTCTCTGTAACAAAATAATTAAGCAAGAAGAAAGTAAAAAATGGCTGAATGTAAACACATAGCTTTTTATTTATTTTATTTGATTTGTCAATCGCTTACAAAATTATAAGTATAAACATGACTAAAAATATAGAAAACAGGTACAATTAAATGGGGACAATAGGACAGGGACGGGAGGCACGATGGTGTACTTATGCATGCCCCTTAAATACTATACATTAATATTTCAATCAGTTTTGGTATATATATTTTTGTGTGTATGTTGTGTGTATTCATGGTTGGGTTAATTGTGTGTGTATGTATGTATATGTATATGTGTGTATGTATGTATGTATGTAAGTTTTCGCAGGTACTTACATGTATGGTATTCAGCTTTGTTCAGGTATTTTCCCACGTCATTGTAGTTGTGCTTTTAAAGTTGTAGCAACGTTTCGCAAAATCTCATCTGCCATCATCAGGCTTCTGTGTGTGTGTGTGTGTGTGTGTGTGTGTGTGTGTGTGTGTGTATGTGTATGTTTTCTTAAGTTTTCACGGTACTTGTATGGCATTGCTTTGTTCGGTATTTTCCACGTCATAGTAGTTGTGCTTTTAAAGTTGTAGCGACGTTTCGGCAGAATCTCATCTGCCATCATCAGGCTTCTGTATAGTGTTCATCTGTGAGTCAGGCTTTTACAGGTCATAGCATCAACTTCAATGGCACCAAAACCCTAGCCACTATAGAAAACCCCAGCCACAGAATCATCAGAGAAGCCATAGAGATTGAAAAAAGACCAGAAAGCATGAACAGAAGAGATGATTCCACCAGACTGTCAATCATTTGGAAGCCTGCACTCACAAACAAAAAAATCTCCACACCACAAGCCAGGCAAACACCTGGGCACAAACAGATCCCCCCTGATACCTCCAGCTCAAACACACCCCAACCAGGCACCCAGATGAAACCTAGCTTCCTAACTAATGATAGCCGTCCATTTACCAGGAGCCAAGCTGCACTAAAGGCCTCCAATAAAGTAACACAATGTTGCCAGCCAATCAAGATACAAAAAGAGCCAAAAAAAACCAGACAGAAGATATTAGAAACACCAATCAAGCAGAACACAGCAAACTCCAAGACCAATAAACACAGACCAAGACTCTCAACCAATCAGGATGAAGAAAAAAACCATTCTGGCACAGCAATAGGCTGCCCCAAATTCAAATCTGAAACCACTGTAAAAGCCTGACTCACAGATGAACACTATACAGAAGCCTGATGATTGCAGATGAGATTCTGCTGAAACGTCGCTACAACTTTAAAAGAACAACTACAATGACATGGGAAAATACCCGAACAAAGCCGAATGCCATATATATATTCTGAGGTTCTCATGGGTATTTGTATGTGGATCTTTAGTTGTTCGGGTTTTCTCCTCGCGTAAGATTGGAAGTATCTAGGCAACGTTTGATGAAGTCTCATTCATCATCTTCAGGCTTGTGTCTTCAGCTCTGTGCTTCTCAAGCTCACATCACTCTGAGAAGCACAGAGCTGAAGACACAAGCCTGAAGATGATGAATGAGACTTCATCGAAACGTTGCCTAGATACTTCCAATCTTACGGGGAGAAACCCGAATAACAAAGATCCATATATATATATATATATATATATATATATATATATATATATATATATATATATATATATATATATATATATATATATATATTTGTTTTCTGAGGTTCTCGTGGTATTTGTATGTGGATCTTTGGTTGCACTGGCACTAAGCGAAAGCACCAGCCTGAAGATGGCGAGTGGGACCTCGCCAAACGTATACTTTGATCTCCATATATATATATATATATATATATATATATATATATATATATATATATATATATATATATATATATATATATATATATATCTTTGGTTATTTGGGTTTTCTCCCACGTAAAATTGGAAGTATTTTGGCGACGTTTCAATGAAGTCTCATTCATCATCTTCAGGCTTGTGTCTTCGGCTTTGTGCTTCTCGGAGTAATGTGAGCTTGCAGCTGCTTCTTCCTTTTAACTGCTAGTGTGGGTGTGACTTGATTGGGTGGGGGCTTGGCTGTGTTCTGATTGAGAACACCCCCCCACCCAGTCAGATTAGAAAACACCCCCACCCAGACGAACACAATACAGAAGCCTGATGATGGCAGATGAGATTCTGCCGAAACGTTGCCACAACTTTAAAAGCACAACTATAATGACGTGGGAAAATACCTGAACAAAGCTGAATACCATACATGTAATCGAAAACTTAAGAATAATATATATATATATATATTGTTTTCCACGCATTAGTTGTTCTTTGTTTACAACGTTCAGCAGAATCTCATCTGCCATCATCAGGCTTCTGTAGTGTCCCTGTGAGTCAGACTTTTACAGTGGTTTCAGATTCAGACACCAATCAAGCAGAACACAGCAAACTCCGAGACCAATAAACACAGACCAAGACTCCCAACCAATCAGGATGAAGAAAAACCATTCTGGCACAGCAATAGGCTGCCCCAAATTCAAATCTGAAACCACTGTAAAAGTCTGACTCACAGACGGACACATACAGAAGCCTGATGATGGCAGATGAGATTCTGCTGAAACGTAAACTTTAAAAGAACAACTACAATGACGTGGGAAAATACCCAACCAAGCCGAACACCATATATATATTTGTTTTCTGAGGTTCTCGCGGTATTTGTATGTGATCTTTTATATTCATATATATATGGGTGCTGGCTGGCTGCTGCAGCCTCTGATTGGTTGATGGAGTGATGTCATCAACTCCATCACCAATCAAGAGGCTGCAGCACAGCCAACCAGCCCCACACCATCCCCACCACTTGTATATAGAGAGATGGCAGCTCCGGTCACACACTGCGCACTGGCACTACCGAAGCACCAGCCTGAAGATGGCGAGTGGATCCAAACGTTGCCTAGATACTGAATCTTACGCGAGAAACAATAACAAAGATCCTATATATATATATATATATATATATATATATATATATATATATATATATATATATATATATTGCTATTTTAACAGGGTGCCTGTATTCATGATGGAACCTGGAAATCGGCTGTATATGGCTTGGCAGATCAAGACAACTTGAAGAAAATTAGAAAACAAATTGGACATAAACCACTTCCAGTATTTGGAGCAAAACTCAAAAGAAGGTATAGAAAATATATGTCTTTTAGAGTTTTAAGTTGCAAATATGTTCACTTTTTTTTTAAGTAAAGGGAAGAAAATGACATTTTTAAATAATTTTGATCTGTAATCTGTTATTCAAGGCCTTTCCTGAAACAAAATGTGGTATTGGAAGTTATCACTAAAAAGTGAACAATTGTCTAGACTGGAGGTACTATATTTTGCAGTCCAGATAGTGATTTTCCACTATTCCCCAAAATTGCAAATCTATTTTGCAATTATACTTACCCAAAATACAAAAACAAACTGAAGATGTTAATATCCACCTATTAATATCATTGGACTATCATCCTTGAAAAAAACCCACTGCCTATCACTACTGTAAATATTCTTTTTTTTTTAGTGGAAATCCAAGTTATGTTTGTCATGCTTCATTCATCTTCTCTTCATCTTTTTTAGAGGTACAGTATTTTACAGTAATGAATTCAAACAGTATTCCATTCCATTCATGGGATCAGATGCCTCTGTAGTAAAGCGAACTCAGCGGTATTTGCATTCACATTTGCAGGAAACACCTGTAAGTTTATTTAATATGTTATAATGTTAGTTTTGTTTCTTTTTAACAAAGGTGTACAAGCTTCCATCTTTCATGTAAGCTGTCCATCAGTGATGTTTTTACTTTTTAATAATAAACCTTTGTCCGTATCTTGTTAAATTTTAAAAATCTGTATGTAGGGATTCACTATCTAAGTTATTCTTCAGAAGAGGCAAAATTTCCACCTGCTCCTCTTTAGCCAAAATTAAACTTTCAGGCATGAGTCCTTATTTGTAAGACCATGTTCAAACAAATAATAATTGCTCAGACTTATACTTCAAATTATTTCTTAAATGGCAAATAGGAGGAAGAATATAATCGTTTCTCTTATAAAAATGTCATGGTATTCCATTGGGATCCTTGATTACCTTCTAATGTTTTGTCTGTAGGCTGGCCATCCTTTAATTTCAAGGATTTCAGAATACGTTTCCTTTATATTGTCTTTAGAAAAGTACATTACTATGTCTTCTTATTGCTTTGACCACAGATATGTTACTAATACTGTGTATGTGACAATGTAGACCCAGTATTAGAAGTGTTTTCTTCTGTCTGCAGCTGTTTTAACAATGTCCTGATTAAGAATAGTTAGTCTATTTCCTAGATTAACTGTTTAAATAACTTTGGCTTGTTTATGAATAAATTCTGGGTCTTGATTTTGTTTTACTCAGAATTCATTTAAATGTTTCATGGAAATGGATACTAAACTTGATATCACTGGCCTCTCCTATTCAGGTGCAGTATGCTGCTTACACCACCGTGGGTGGCCTCACGTCTGTCATAAAGCTAATGTTTGCTGGTCTTTTATTTTTAATGCTTGTGAAATTCAACTTTGGAAGAAAGCTCCTGCTAAAAGTAGGATTTCTTTTAAATAGTTTTGAAATTTGACAAATTTTGTCAATTGTTCAATTATTCTGAATCTTACTATAAAACTGCTTTCTTCAGTATCCTGAATTCTTTTCTGGAGGACATTTTACAAAAGATGGGCCAACAGAAAAACAGGTAATTTTTACTTTTGTTCTTACAAAAATATATATTGGAATTATTGTTTTCTGCGATATTACTAACTGAATCCTTATCTACACTTTATGCAGTAAAAGAGGTCGCATCTTTATTATTCTATTTTTACTCTGATATCTTAACATGAGACTGTTATATGTACTGGATCAAACACATGTTCTGCTCTATAGCCTATATTAGAAAATGTTTTAATCCTATACATGGATTATGCATTTTAGTTCTAAAAATGCAGACTAAATATCTCAAGGTTCTGTAAACAAATTGAGTGAACAATGACAAATGTTCCGTTTGGGAATGCTAGGATACATTAATAGTGTTGAAGTCCAATAGGCAAACTTAACTTATTTCACCACTGATTGTTTTATTCAGATTTGCATTGGATATGTTCAGGTTTGCTGTATTGTATCAGAAAGCACATCTGAATGTTGAATAAAAAAGGCAATATGTAATCCTCCTGTAAACATAAATCTTGTCTATATGTTGTATTATTTATATACATAGCATCTCAGGATTTCAGTCTGTGCAAAAATTCTTTGGCTGATCAGTAAGAAATAAATCACAGTACTATTTTCTCTTAGCATAGCATGCATATCTTTGAATCTAGTTTGCTGTGTTAGAAATACTAACCCATAACTAAGTTTTTCTCTTACCTTAAGGTTACATATACATTGTTCTTTCAAATCAGATTAGAAATAAAAATCATTGTAACATAATTTGATTTCATTTCCAAAATGGATATAAATTAGGATGCAGGGTAATTGTATAGATGTATGCTTGATGTACACTGAGATGCTTTCTGGTGATATAATACTGTTTATTTCTTATTTTTGAATGACAGATGGAAGAATCATCTTTTGAAATGACCTTTCTTGGAGAGGGATATAGCACAGGACAAAATCCAGAGGAGGGCAAACCTGATGTTAAAATCTGCACTCAAGTGAGGGGACCAGGTAATATTGGAGCAAAATTAATATTATTAATTATAAAATACAATTCATCTGGCATTAAATATACAAGTAACAGTTCCACATGGTTGTGCGGGTAGTGATGTCTGAAAGTATGTCAGACTGACAAAAGCAGTATCATAGCATTGCAGTGCACAGCCTGCCCTTTTTTACATGCATTGTAATTGTAGATGTGCACCCAAAAGGGGTGGAGTTTGTGATACAATAGTAATTACTAGTAATTAATAGTAATTACAATACTAATACTTTCGTTTTGGATGAATGTAGCAGGATTCTGTGGTTGCTGCATGTGAAGGAGTTCTATCAGATAAAACAACAAAATTCCTCTTGAATGTTTATTTAGAGAACGATTGTCACCAGAACTATTATATTTTTATTTTCATACACAGTACACACAAATGTGTTAATTGCTTTTTCCTTTTGTTATTGTGTCCAATGGTTAACTCTGAACTGTGGTGGCACAATGGTTAGAATGCAGTATTGCAGGCTACTTCTGCCGACTGCCAGCAGTTTGGTAGTTTGAGTCTCACCAGCTCAAGGTTGACTCAGCCTTCCAGCCTTCCAAGGTCAGTAAAATGAGAACACACATTATTGAGGGCAATATGCTGACTTTGTTAACCGCTGTAAAGGGCTATAAAGCACTGTGAAGTGGTATGTAAGTGGTATTGGTTCTCTTGACTTTCCTTCTCTCTCCAAATTCTTGTACGCTCTCCCTGTCCTTATTGGCATTCAAATAAAGCAACTACTGTATCTACTGTATTTCTACTTAATCACAGTGGTTTCATTTTCCATCTTCATCTCAAATTGTTCTGAAGTGATGAGTGTAATGATATATCTTTTTCTTTACAGAGGCTGGTTATGTTACTACACCTATAGCAATGGTACAGGCTGCTGTGGCGCTTCTTAAGGACAAGAATTCTCTTCCCAAAAAGTGAGTGTTTATCTTCTAATCATGAAATGTCTACCTTATTTTGCATCCCATGGTTACTAGATGAAAATAATCACCAGAGAAATTTCGCAATATTGCTGGTGTCAGTTTTTTCAAAGAGGTTGAGTGAAATATACAGATAGTCTTCGACTTACGACCACACTTGAGCCCAAAATATCTGTTGTTGTGAGACATTTGTTAAGCGAATTTAGCTCCATTTTAGGACCTTTATTTGCCACAGTTGTTAAGTGAAACACTGCAGTTAATAAGTTGGTAACATGATTGTTAAATGAATCTGGTTTCCCCATTGATTTTGCTTGTCAAAGGATTGCAAAAGGTGATCACATGTGACCTTGGGACATAGCAACAGTCATAAGTATCAACCAGTTGCCAAGGATCTGAATTTGAATTACATGATCATGGGGATGCTGCAAAGGTCTACCTGCATGTAAGGATAAGAAACTAAATGCCAAAATGCTATTGGCAGAACATACAGTTCTGTGCTATAGTAACTCTTTCTCCCATTTTATAAACCCTCATTATCCACATATTTTGAGCTATTTATAGAAAGCTGGCAGTGAGGAAAAAACATTAGAAGCAATACACTACAAGCAGTCCTCGACCTACAACCACATTGAGTCCAAATTTTTTGTTGCTAAGCAAGGCAATTGTTAAGTGAGTCACACTCCATTTTTTGACATTTTTGCCATGATTGTTAAGCAAATCACTTCAATTAAATGAATCATGTATTCGGTAAGCAAATCTGATTTCTCCCATTGATTTAGCTTGTTAGAAACTCCCTAGGAAGGTTGTAAATGACCATTCCAGGTCCCCCAGGATATTGCAACCATCCTAAATACTTTGCATTTACCAAGCACCCAAATTTTGATCACGTGATTGGGAGGGTACTGCAATGGTTGCAAGTGTGAGAACTGATCATAAGTCACTTTTTTCAGTGTGTGGTAATTTCAGTCACTAAATGAATGATTGTAATTTAAGGACTACCTATATAAGGAGTTTGATTAATTTTATCTTAATGTTCAATTGTATGATATTTGGGCAAGGGAAACTCACTACATTTTTACAGGATCTTGCGAAGTACAGTTCTTGTAACAAGTGGTAAAATAATCTGTATAAAAACTCTTTAAACTCTGTTTTGTATGCCATCCAAACTTGGTTTGTGAATAAGAGTATAATCATATTACTCTTTGAATAGTTACTAATACTTTTGGTTTGTGAATAAGAGAATAATCATATTACTCTTTGAATAGTTACTAATACTTAGTTGGAAAAGAATGTTACCAGTTTGTTCAAATCTGCTTATCATGTTTATGATTTGAACTGCAGTCTTATGTATCTGGATATGTTTTATTGAATTCAGTAAATTTACTATTGTGTAATCATATCTAGGGTTGCGCTGTCTATTGCATTAGTTACCCCACAGTTATTTCATGTATCCAATTTATAAAATCACTGGTATGTTTTTTTCTTTTTCTTTTTTTTAATTACAAACTATTCTCATTAAGATTTTGGGGTTATGTCAGAAGAATACCCCAACTGTAACCCCCAAATTGGAACATCATTCCCCCAGAGATTAGAATGGCCCCCTCTCTAATACTCTTCCGGATGGCACTGAAGACCTGGTTCTGCCAGTGGGCCTAGGGAACCCAGAGTGGGATGGAGCCCATCAAATGGCTCGTGTGATCTGCTGTCATCAGGGCGGGGGGTGGGAATTGGGGGTGGTTTTTTTTTTCTTTCAGATTTTGTTATATTGTACTTTAATTAATTTATTTTATTCTTTTTTGTTAGTTTTTATTGTTTTTATTTTAAATATGGTTTTATATTCTATAAGCTGTCTTGAGTCGCCATAGGCAATATAAATTAAATAAATAAAATAAAATAAAATAAATACATAAATAGCATTAATATTGGAATTTGCAGTAATATGGTTTGTTGTAAAAATGTAGGCTTCCTTGTATTTGTGTGTTGCTAACACAAATGTGACTTGTTTTTACAGAGGTGGTGTCTATTCTCCTGGGGCTGTGTTCTATAATACAAAACTTGTGGAGAGACTGAACAAGCATGGAATTGAATTCTCTGTCATAAGCAAGCCTGAAGCCTGAAAAGAAAACCCAGATACAATATGACCAGCAACTGTGTGTGTGTGTGCTCACGCACATTCGAAATGAAATAATAAAGTTGATAAAATTAATATATATAGTGTAAAGATACTATTGCTTGAATGGTTCACATGAGAGTTAGGAAGATGGACTTATTAGTATTGGAAATAGGTATCAACTGCCATTAACTAATTAGCAATGGTTAATCTATTCTAACAGAATGACTCATAGAGCCCTCTTGCTTTTTAGAAACAAACCCAATATTTGTTAAATTTAACTCTGATCCATTTCATTTTTAATCAGTAACGATACTTTTTCCTATTTGATTTTTGAAAGTTATTGCAGATTAAATTGTGAAAACCGTGTCAACTGATCAAATATTGAAGGTGGGAATAAATTCCATTGACATCTTGTTTCTGACTAACAGAATAAAGTAATTGTCCTTAGCTTAGGTCTTATTGAGTCCAGTCATTTGGTATTTTTCTATATTTGATTGTTTGCTATAGCATTATGAAAGCATTTAACCTGTTAAGTTAAACTTCATATCTTAAGTATACATTCCAGCTGAAACATACCTGAGTATCTGGCATTTTAAAGAACTTAATCTCATACTTAGTTGCTGTTATTTTCTTTGTTATTTTTCAATGCAATAAAAGGATTGAAAAATCTGTTTTCAGTTTCATAAATATTTAAAGCATAATTCAGCTATAGTACTGTATAAGAATTAGATGATCCAATAGGTCAAGAATGTGGTATATTTCATCCTGCTATTTTAGATAGTATGATGGAAAATGTAATCTAATTTCTTTATTAGCTCAAATTAAAAGCAAGATTATGAATCCTTATATTTAATGCTGAAGGCCTTTTTTTACATCCGGTACAGAAATGGGATGTTCTGGAACTGCTTATGTTTATTCACAATTTAGGAGGCAATAAGATCAACAACATAAACTACATGGATATATAGAAATCTAAACTTTTATTATGACTTGTGGTACTGATAGAGAACTAAGAAAGTTTCATTCCAATAAAAGAGAAAGCTGAAACGAGCAAAAAACCTTACGAGAAAACCACATCCCCGCCAATACTGGCAGGGCAAACTATTGAATATAAACTGAGCAAACCCCACACTCACATGCACTGATGATGCCACCTAGTTGGGTAATGAAATGTCTGCAAGCAGACACCCAAGTTCAGAGAGCATTAAGAACTCCATAAGTCTCATGTTTGGAAAGGAAAGTTCATAATTAGCAACAGTAACAAAAGCTTTCTTATTACTCTGTTGTTGGGAAGAGTTGAAGATGATACACAGTACTATCCCTATTACAATGAATAATGAATTCCGGTATATTTCCTTCTTTGTTGTGAAGAAATTCAAAAGCAGCTGACATATAATGATATATGTAAGTACTGATTTAATTTCCAATTCACATATTTTCTTGGTAAACCACATTCACTTAATGCCTTGCTGTAACCTAGCCTCTCGCTTCTTCTTAACTATTAAGGCAACATCATTTTTCAATTTACTTATACTTGACTCAAGTTGTTCTCCAAAATCCTTCAACAAGTGTGATTGTCTCTCAGTAAAAAGTCGAAGTAGTTGGATGTTATCTTCATCCTAAAAATAAAATAAATAGCATTCTTTCCTGCAATATTGTATAGTATAAAAATGTTTTAAGTTACAGTGTGGTTCATAATACCTGTCAAGAAAATGGGAACTTTGATATGGAAACAACAAACAGGCAGCCTATAGAACAAAGCTATTTCAATAAGGTATTTTAAATAATTACTGTTGGTATTTATCTCATTACTCTCCAACAATTTTGATTTAGAATAGACTAGTATTTCTAGTGTCCTAAATTTGAATAGCAAGAGTGCATATTTACAGCAGGAGAGAATAAGGCTAAGCTAAGTGTTCAATATTGAGGCCTCCCTGACAGCAAGTCAAGGTACCCATTTTGACCCTAATCTAAAATTGGCCCAGTTCAGTGGTGATCTCCGGGCTATAAAGGACAGTTGAGAAAGTACTAGGTATGAAAACCTGAAGAAAGATAAACTTCTCAGACCTTTGTGGAGATGATATCCAGAAAACAAGACAAAACAGTTTAGAACTAAGGAGAATGTAATCCATATCTTCCCAAGAAAATTATAATGTGTACCGGGGCTCTGTAGTGATGTAGTTTTAAGAACTGTCCTCTGATCACGTTCATTTTCTGGTAGAAGGATTTGAGAGCTTTAGCAAATTCAGCATCACAGCTGACCCGAGAACTGCACATTGTGCGGCTATCTTTCGATGCTGCTGAAATTATCTTATTAACGTGGAGTTTTGAAGGAGATTTTAAGATCTTACCTATAAGAAGAAGATTTAAAAATCAGTGTCAATGGGTTCAGAATAGGAATGCATTGCACAAAAGGGGACCCACCATAAAATGTTACAGCAAAGAGTGTTGGTTGTTTGGAGCTCTGTTTGCAATCATTCCTAATATCAGGAAATTTGGGATACATTTGTTAACACAACAGTTTATTTAGTGTAGGGGTTCCCAATCTGGGGTGCTAGCACCCCCTGGTGGTGCAAGACGGTATCCTGGAGTGGTGCAAAACTTGAGTTTAGAAGTTTCAAAATTATATGCAAAGTATATGATATAATTATTTTTGTAAGGGGTGTGAGAATATATCAGAAGTGTTCTAGGGGCGTGGGGTATAGAAAAGGTAGGGAACCCCTGATTTATTGACTCTTCAAAGTTACAGCAGCACTGAAAAAAGTGACTTGTGACCATTTTTCACACTTACGACCATTGCAGCATCCCCATGGCCATGTGATCAAAATTCAGACCCTTGTCAATTGACTCGTCAGGTTGCAGTGTCCCAAGGTCGTGTGATCACCTGCTACGATCTTCTGACAAAGTCAGTATAAAATCCAGATTCACTTAACAGCCATATTACTAACTTAACAACTGCAGTGATTCACTTAACAACTTTGGCAAGAAAGGTTGTAAAATGGAGCAAAACTCACTTAACAAATGTTTCACTTAGCAACAGAACCTTTGGGCTTGATTTTAGTCATAAGTGGAGGACTACCTCTAAAGTTCTTATCTGTATCCTAATTTTATGATGTTTGCAATTATGCATCATAGCTTGGAAAATTCTGATGTGGTATTTATGTTGTTTGACTGGGTAAACTGGTAAAATCTAGATTCAAATCCACTCTTAGCCACAGAATCTCATTGGATGACTTGAAGCTAGTAAATCCAACCCTCATCACAGGGTTGTGGTGGGGGAAAATACAACGAAGAGTATTTATGTACACCGCTTTTGCTCTTGAATGAAGGTTGGAAAACAGATGTCATAAATAAATAAATGATCTTCAGAATACCATCCCACTACAAAGTCAAAAATGAAAATATTTCACTTCAAACCGGTTGGAACATTCCATCCAGTTAATAAAATAATTATTTTAAAAGTTCCTGTTCTCAGCAATTTCAGATGGGTTTAAGCAGTAGTGGGATTCAAATTTTTTTACTACTGGTTCTGTGGGCGTGGCTTGATAGGCGTGGCATGGCTTGGTGGGCATGGCAGGGGAAGGCTACTGCAAAATCCCCATTCCCTCCCCACCCCGCTAACCTGCTTTCCAGCTCCGTTCTCCTGTGCAGGGCAACAAAAGAAGACCTAGCCGATCAGCTGGGACTCAGGAGGCAGAGAATAGATGGGGGTGGGGCCAGTCAGAGGTGATATTTGCCAGTTCTCCGAACTACTCAAAATTTCTGCTACCGGTTCTCCAGAATTGATCAGAACCTGCTGAATACCACCTCTGGGTTTAAGGAATGTTCAACATTGTACAGTGCTTCATCAAATCTGGGGGGCTACTAATTGCTGGCTTATTAATTTCAAAGCAAACATAAAGAAAAGTGAAGAATTACAATAAGATACTTACTGAAATGGGTTTCTGCCTCATATTTTTTCAGTTTTGTCTTCAGATGTATGTTTTCCTCTGTCAGAACTCTATTAACATCTCTAAGTAATTCAGTCTCTTCTTCTAGTTTTAATTGCTTTTGGTAAAGTTCAGCAATATGGCTTTTGATATCCTAAATAAAATATATTGTTTATGATTTAGGATGTGCATATGCAGTTATTTAGATGGAAATTGCTATTAATGCAAGCTTTTTCATTGAATTAAAATGTTTATTGGCAATGTAAAAGCAAAGTCCAGATCAATACTTTAAGCAATGTGCCATAATAGGAGGACAGGGGCACTGGGGAAAAATAAAATGTGCTGATAATTTATAAATCATAAAGTACATAAGATCTCCCTTTGAAGTTTGGTTACTGATGGGTATATAATTCTTTATTAATAGAATAGAATAGAATAGAATAGAATAGAATAGAATAGAATAGAATAGAATAGAATAGAATAGAATTCTTTATTGGCCAAATGTGATTGGACACACAAGGAATTTGTCCTGGTGCAAATGCTCTCAGTGTACATAAAAGAAAAGATACATTCATCAAGAGTCAAGAATCATAAGGTACAACACTTAATAATAGTCATAGGGTACAATAAGCAATCAAATCATACTAGGAAACAGTCAATATAAATCCTAAGGATACAAGCGACAAAGTTACAGTCATACAGTCACAAGTGGGAGGGGATGGTTGATGAGGATTGATGAGAAGATTAATAGTGATAGTAGTGCAGACTTTGTAAATAGTTGGACAGTGTTGAAGGAATTGTTTAGCAGAGTGATGGCGTTCGGGGAAAAAACGTTCTTGCGTCTAGTTGTTCTATGTTGCTGGAGAAGCCTTCATATATTTGGGGATCTCTTCCTCAAGAACAGGGGTGTCAAACTTGCAGCGTGCAGCCCGGCTGCGTCACGTGCTGGCCCTGCCCCCGCCTGGTTTAGCGAAGAGGAAAAAAGTCCCAATACTTCGTATGACACCACCATGACCACATGAGTTTGACACCCCACCTCAAGAACAAAACAAAACAACTGTCCCATCAGCAAGAAACAATTACACGGATGACTGCAGATATTCACATCATAGAGACCTAGAGTTAGGCCATTAAATCAATGCTAATTCATAGCAACCACATACTGTAGGTTGACCTTCTCCAGGAGGCTCTTCCCCCCATCCTGGCTCTTCAGAACTTCCAGCCTATTGCTGCTGTATGGTAATATCTGAAAAGGCTGGTCTAATGAGATAGTTTCACAAAATAAATCATTTATAATAATGGGAATCGCTCTCCAAATAGCAGTTCAAAGGGGAAGCTGATCCAGATAGGAATATTGCATGGATTAAAGGCTAAAATCTCATCATACAGTCCTAGGATATCCTTGGATATCCTTCAAAAGCGATAGCTGCTCACTTCTGAAAAACAATTCCATAGTTGAGAACTGTATGTATAAAGACACGTCTGTTTAAAGCAGAGGTCTCCAAACTTGGCAACTTTAAGACTTGTGGACTTCAACACCCAGAAGTCCATAAGTCTTAAAGTTGCCAAGTTTGGGGATCCCTGGTTTAAAGTATGCCAAGTTAGGAGCATGACTGTAAGTCCCGCAGAGTTATCCTGTGGGAAGATAATCAGCAATAAATCTAATTAATTAATAGCAAGGTACAGCCCTAGTAAGTACACGAAAATTTCGAGAAACCACCTGGAAAGTTCAGACCTCAAGCTAGAGCTGAAAAGTCGTCTTAATCTCTTTCTCCTTTTCAATCATTCTCATATTTCTATTTTCCTAACAGAGGAGGTAGCCTTTTCTGGTTTCCTACTTTTTCCTTTCTGCTGTTTTTTTTTGGGGGGGGGGGATTTAGGGCAGAACTCGTGATGTATTTACTTTTCACTCCTTTCTTCTAGCATATCAATAGGATTTTTTCCTTCCTTTTAGTCCTGATCCCTTTATCATCTATTCTACAGTAATCCTGGCAACAGTTCTGTATTGGTTGCTCTTCCAAAGCTCTGGGACAGATCAGTTTTGTCAACTTATGGCACGTTAGGAAATCTGTTCCTATTATATTACAAGGGAGCTGTGATGCTATTCCTACAATAGTGCTGTTTCCCCTTAAATATTTGTGCAAGACTGAATATCTGTCCTGAGGATATCCCAAATGAAATGACAGTGCAATGACATAAATCTACACTCTTCAGCAAATCGACCATTCTCCCATTAACTCTTGCCACAATTATCCTCTCCAACCTTTGAAGATTCTGAATAGTGGCTAGAAATAGGGTCTTTCTGTTTGGATGATCCAATTCCAGGCAACATTTCCAAGCTTTATCAACCACCTCTCGACGAGTCGACATGCCATCAACGACAACTGCCACACTCAATCCACAGGCAGCAGCATTCCTGCACAACCTCAATACCAATGCCTGCTCCCAGGCACCACAAGGTAACCGTGCCCAGCCTACACAGCAGCATGATGCTTGAGCATCGTCCCCAGTATGGGAGAATGACATCCTCCGTAAGTACTGGGAGGAAGACTACAACCAGTCATTGACTTACAACGCAAACACACCCAACGAGAATCCAAGGGGAGAACCCTCTACGTCAGTACCTCCCCCTAACTCAGCAAATGCTGAAGATTACTGGAGAAACTTGGCTGTACAGAGTGGAAAGCTAAATTTGCACGCCAACAGAGTTCACAGATTCTCTGACAAGCCAGGCAGCGAGTATCTAGTATGGAAGAAACTTTTCCTGTGCCCCGTTCAGGTGGCACGCCTGAACCCTAATGAAATAATCAGACACTTGATAGCATGGCTAGGGCCACAGTCTGCTGAAATATCGAGGGCACTTTTGGCATCCCACTTAGACGACCCAGCTGCTGCCCTACGGTTATCATGGAAAAGGCTTGACGAACTGTATGGCGCTTCTGAGGATGTAGAAGCAACACTCTTGGATAGCCTCAACAGATTTCCTAAAATTCCTGTCGACCAGCCTCGCCAAATCATAGACCTCACTAACATACTTGTCCAGCTGAAAACGGCACACGGGATCCCAACTTAGTGGGACTCGCCTGTCTCGATCACATCGACACGCAGAACAAAATTGTTCGAAAACTTCTGCAGGTGATACTTGAAAAATGGCTCCAGTTGACTGACACCTTCATGGCCACGGGTCGCCACCACTTTATATCCTTCACACTTCTTGAAGAATTCGTGGCCCACCAGGCTACAGTGTGCAACACACACCGGGCCCATGGACTCAGAGCTGTTAGTCCTCCTAATGACAGAAGATACAACAGCAACCATATATCACCCTCAGGCCCTATGCACACTACCAGGGAAAGACCTTTCATGGTTGTCCATAACACCGAGATCAACTCCTCATCCACACACAGTTGGGGAGAGAACTCATCTAATACGACCCAATTTAGATCTCCGAACACAAGGAGAATACAGTTTTGTCCTATGCACAACACTCGTCACTCACTGAACAGCTGCACTGATCCAACGAAAAGAGTTGCTTAAGGGAGTACCAATACTGCTACAAGTGTTGCAAATTCAAACACCTGTCCAAGTACTGCACAGCCAAGGTGTAATGCGAATTATGCAATAGTGACCAGCACCTGACCATGCTGCATCCAGACTCCGAGCCACTACTGCAGATATCCCGTAGCCCTCCTTCAAACAAGGAGCCTCAATGTAACACAGAAGCATGCAGGGCTCCTCGGCAGATTGCCAAACCGCAACCAAAACCAAGGATGAGTGTCAACTGCACAGCACTGTGCGCCGACTCACCATGCCCTCATTCGTGTCTTCCCATCTGTTTAGCCAAAGTGTACCCTGAAGGACGCCCTGAAGATGCCGTGAGAATGTACATGCGGATAGACACTCAAAGCACCTGCACCCTGGCCAGGCCTGCATTCTTTGACCTCTTTGAGGTGCAACAGAATGAACTTCACTTCACTGTATCAACATGCCATGGACCAAGAAGCATGGTGGGGAGGAGAGCTTTTGGACTCTGCATAGAGTCATTGGATGGAAGTTCCCGGTTCCCACTACCACCCGTATTTGAATGCGATGGGATACAGAACGACCGCAGTCAGATCGCAACACCTGAGGTCATAAGTAGCATGCCTCACCTACAGCACCTGGCTCATCACTTTCCTGCTCTAGATCCAGAGGCTGAGATCCTACTCTTGCTGGGAAATAATGCCCCACGCAGCTTTCTCTTCTCCGAGTCAGTCGGGCGGCCCTGTAGATGGCTCAGTGGCCATCAAATCTCCACTAGGATGGGGGATTGTAGGAATTGTCAGTGACGATCGGATGCAGGCTCCAACCCAGGCAAATGCCTTAGCACCATCCATTCCACTGCCTTCCGAAGCCCTTTAACACCATCGAAAACAAGAATGACGTTCCAGCCCAAAAGGCCGCCGGCGATCAGTACACCTTTGCTAGGACACCCTAAATGGATGCCAACAACCACCAGACGCCCACTAAGACGCTCTACACGGGCATATGCCTCCGCAACACCCTTTCCAACAGCTTCCCAACGCCCTTTGACACTGTGGAAGCCAGAGTACCATTCCAATCCTAAAAGGCTGCCAGAAGCAACCACCAGACTTTCACCTTTGCCACCCAAAGTACCTGTATACCCTAAAAGGCCACCAGAGGTGACCAGCAGACTTGCACCAAGAGGCTGAACTTGAAGATTGAACCTCAAGCTTTGCATGCTTTGCTTTGTTAGATGCTTTATTAATGTTTACTGTTATCTTAGTTATAGAGTTATCTGCTATTCATATTATTACTATTTACTGATTATCTTAGTTTATAGTTAATTTTTCTTCTCTTCTTTTAATAGTGGAATTTACAATTACAGGTGGGGAGTGTGCTGTCCCAGCCAGTCTATGGGAATTGGATAGTTACTTAGGAATTATGAGCTGTCCCCTTAAGGGAATGCATCATGGTAAATGTAGTTAAAGGTATCCTGGGAAATGTAGTTCATGTCACGTGGCCACATCTGTAATCCTGATTGGTCACTAAATTGACCCTCGAAGGGTTGGGGGAGGTTTTCCTCACTTTTGCTTGAACTCCCTAACTCATGGGAGCTACTTTCTATCGCTACGAGATGGGTTAGGAGATAACCATCTTTTACTACAAAACAGATATACAAAGGATTGGTCATTAAAGAAGAACTTCGTCACAAATGTGAGTTATGAGGATACCTGATGAACCAATAAATGTAATTTGTTATGGACATCTTGTTGAGTTATCTATCTGCATCTGTACAGCTTCAAATCCACCTTTGTGCAGAAGGCAGAAAAATCATACATATAACATGTTATCTCGCCAGTACCACTGTCCCACTCCAGTATAACTTCGTACTTGTTTCTCTATTTGCTTTTTCAGTGCTGGCCTTTTCCCACAACCCTCGATGATCCTTCTCCCTTTCCCTGGACTCCCTCCTGCATGTTTCAAACTCCTTCTCTATTCAAAAGCTGGCCAAATACATAAAAGCATTCATTCTTTCAGCTATATGGAAATGAAAAATAAAGTGTGTTTAACTGCTGGTCACATAACTCACCAGATCACCTTGTGTTAAAATCTTCTCTTTTGGATTATCAATAATATATGAGCCTTCGCTAATGACAGCCATGCCTTCCTCAGTAGAACACAGTTCTGCACATCCTTCTGCAGGGCCAGGAAAATACCATTAGTTAAGAAACATGCATTATTTTCTAGCTGACAACAAGATCATTTTGTGTCAATATTTATTTTTCTATCAGTGATCCTGACTAACGTTGTAATGTTGGATTGATATATCCTTAGGCTTCAGACTTCTATTTTAAAGATTCTTTACATCATGCTTCTAAACAGATTGGCCTCAGCTAACGCAAGTGGTCCTCCTTCACCTCTCACCTGATGGCATATTCTGCTATAGCCTTCAGGTGCCTGCAGGTATCCCACTCCTAGCCAACAACCACCATTATGATACTGCTAATGCACAGTATCCTAGGGAAACAGGAAGCATGCTAGAGGAACCAGTGTCACCCAAGAAGACTAAGCAAGTCTCCAAGTGATGTCATCCAGAGTCACTGCATCAAGGAGATGGACAGCATTAAAATTTAATAAATAAATAAACTATTTCCAACAGAACAGTCAGAATTTTATGGTTGTGTTAATCTAATAATGAACAAGCAAGATGAACTAACCAACAATAAAAGGAATTGTGCATTTGATCCAAAGGGCAACAGTACAGCTTTCTACACTGAAATTGAACTTGATCCAGTATAGTATATATTATTCCAGCTGCTTATAATGCAAAGTGATCCGAAATGTTTAGAAGTTACAGCTACAAAGGTAAGAATATTATATTATTTTCTTCCTTTCAATTATTGTATTGTTTCTGCTTAGTTTGATATTTCTTAGGTCTATTTGGCCAATAAATTCATATATGCAGGCATAATACATATATCTGTACACATACATACATTTTTATTACTTTTTTGCAGGTTTGCAAAGACTGGCTCTTTATATCAACGAGCCAAGGTAGGGTGGGGAATCTTTGATAGACTCTTGATATTCTGGATACATTAAGCCTGGCTAAAGGTGAGGCAAGATGGAAGTTTAGTGTACCAACATTTGGAAAACTACAGGTTTTGCATCCCTAAATAAACTCTATATCCGTATACTGCAAGTACTTCTTAGTTGAGGGGAATAAGGAATAAGGGAATAAGAATAATCTGTTGGATTGCATGGTGAACTGTTGATCAGAAATCTCTTGCCTAGCAAATAATAGTTTTTGAGCTTTTCATGAGTAAAGTTGGACTTGATAGCATTTGTGTCATAGCAGCCAAAGGGTATGCAACTGACCAGTACTCTTCCTAGTGTTAGCAGAGAATTCTGCATACAGAGCTAAAATACGTAAACTGTCTTACTAAACAATATTGCGTGAAAGCCTTGGCAGGCCAAAGTTATGTTAAGTGATGGATCTACTGTATCTATTGTAGGATCTACTGTATGAGCCCACCTGGTGACAATCATGGCATTGGGAAGAATGCAGTTTAGAATATAAGATGAGATGATTCTGAACAGCCTGAATGAATGAGAACAATGGACACACACTGTGTGTTTCCGAAATGGAGACTGATAGATCAGAATACGGCAGTGTCCTAGAGAGGAGGGAGGCAAGGAGCATTAAGAAACTTCCTAACAGTGAGGACAATTTAATCAGTGGAACAGGTAGCCTTCAGAAGTTGTAGGTGCTTCATCACTGGAGGTTTTTAAGAAGAGACTGGACAACCACCTCTGAAAAGCTATGGGGACTCCTGCTTTAGATAGAATTAGATAGAAATCTTTGCTAATATTTCATTCTGATTTATGAGTCATATGCTGCCCAATTTAGTTAATTATTGAATATTAAATTTATCAATAACAGGTTTTGAAACCTATAACTCCAATATGGGTATTACAACTGCAATTGGGACTGGAAATCTGGTCATAAGTCATTATTGTTGAAAGTCATTCCTAACAGAATGAGTGGAATACGTGGAAAGTCCTGTGAATAGTGAAAAAAAACCCCATCTGGATTAGATAGTATAATATCACTGCAAGAAAATAAGAAAGGAAAATTGCTATAGAATTAACAGTCAAGTTTGTGAAGTTATGCTAATGAGAAATATGAAAGTTTGCTGGAATGATAAGTAGAAAGAAGCTGTGAGTGAGAAAACAATTGCAAATAGGAGCATGATTGCAGAAGAAAACAGAGGATGAGAGAAAGCTATCCACAGAATGTGTACGGAGAGAAAAAAGAAGGTTGCAAATAATGTAGCCCACAGAAGCAAGAATCACTAAGAAAAAAAAAGAAGCAAAGAAAACTCAGAGTGGAATAAAAATTAAAAAAATCATTTTGGAATTGAGTGAACAATGCTTAAGAAATCAGTAAAATGAACGGAATTTAAAATAAATGTTATGAAATTATCCGGGACAAACGTAAGTTCTCAATACACATACAAACAACTAAGTGATAAGTCATAGATCATAAATCATTATCCAATAATAAATCATAAGATATAAACAATTGAAAAATAATAATACACCAGTTGGAGAAAGTAGTAGGAAAGATGAGAAGACAACAAGGATAACAGTAATACAGGTAGCTCTCAAGTTACGATCACAATTGAGCCCAAAATTTATGCTGCTAAGGTGAAAACTTTGTTAAGTGAATTTGCCCAATTTTATGACTTTTCTTGCCACAGTGAATCTTTGCATTTGTTATGTTAGTAGCATGGTTGTTAAGTGAACCTGGATTCTCCATTGATTTTGCTTGTCAGAAGGTCCCAGAAAGTGATTACATGACCCCGGGATACTGTAACCGTCTTAAATAAAAACTACTTGCCAAGCATTTGAATTTTTGGTCATGTGATCATGGGGATATTGCAAGGTTATAAGTGTGAAAAATGGTCATAAGCCACTACTTTCAGCGCCCTTGTAACTTTGAATGGTCACTAAATGAACTGTTGTAAGTCAAGGACTACCTACTACGTGAGTAACTATCTTGAGGCCTAAGACAGTGCTGAGGGAGTTGTGCTACCATGCTAGGTAGCAAATCAGACAGTAAGGTCTGAGATAATAAATGGGAAATTTAAGGAAAGGGTCGATATTGAGCAGGAAGTAAGTCCAGCATGGATGATATCCCTTGATAGAATGTTTTGAAGCCTTTCTACAAGCTGAGGTTGCCAGGGCAGGCTCGGAAGACCAAAAGTAAAGGATTTTTTTTAATGTTAAGTCTTTCAAAAAACAATAAAAGACAGGTTTATGCAGTACGTTTGGGTATATAGGCATGAAACTTATCAAGATGCAAATATAATTTAATGAAGCTGAAATTAAAATAATACCTTGAAGTCCCCACAAGTCAACAATTAAAGCATTTCTCTGTAAATAGTTCAAAAAATCCTGGGAAACCTTCATGGATGAAAATTGAACCAATTCTTCTATTTTAGGATTTGCATTTTTCCAAGCAGGTTTTGTGTATAATACATGTGGGAGATCATAAACTTTATATCTAAATATGCAAAAGAAGCAATAGTTCAGTGGAAATTCAGTTATTTTATTATTATTTTATTTTTGCATCCCTTTCCCTCTGAAAGAAGCCCAGAAACAAAGCTAAAAAGAATCAAAGCAATCTTTTAAAAGAAAAAAAAATCAAATTGAGCATTAAACAGTAAAGGCACATACCTTCAACAAGACAATAAAAATGCGAGACTCCAAATACATTCATTATTAAATAACAGATATATATATATAAAAAGAATACCCAATTTGAATTCCCCTTTGGGCAACTTCTTTAATCCATTTAACTCCAAGGCACTGAAAAATGTGAATCTGGAAATCAATTCTTTTACCCAGCAATTCCAAAGGGTCGATAATCATATCATCATCTGTCAAAGGTCTGTAGAGTGGAAGAAGAGAAAAAAAGGGTAAGAGTGGCGCTAAGCATATAAGAGAGTAATGGCATTCATTCTGTTGGATTGTGAAGACCGCTATGAACCTGTTCTACCCCTCCCTCAAGGTGGCTGCATGGAAGACCATCAAAAAGAATGCTTCATTTATCAAATAATCATTTGTCATTCTATCCAAATCAGGACATGTTAACTCTGAATTCTGAGTTATCCTCACTATTCAGGAAAATGCATTATCTCATACTTATCATATTCTATGGGCCTTTCCTGAGGCAATTTTTATTCTACAGTCATGATACATAAATGCTTACCTCCCGTTTTGCATACATGGGATAATGTTGATCAATAGGATTGCTTCCTCCATTCCTTCAGAATTCAGAAGTTCTATTTGTTCCTCAAGTTTCATGCAATAAGCAAGAGATTGGAGCCAGATATGAGCAGATCCTAGATGAATTGCCTCCACAGGATCCCAAAATGGATCACTCTCTTTGTCAACTTGTACATCTTCCCCATTTAAAAACTGCTGGTAAAGCTCTTCCATTATAAATTTTCTGTTGATGAACTTGGGTTTTGACCAAATCCATACCTACAAAAACCAATCCTATTGTTTATACTCTGAAAACCATATGTATTGTTCAAAAAGATAGAGGCAGCATAGACAGAAATTTCTACTTAGATGAAAAGTCCTGGAAATTATTATAAACATATGTCTTCACCTCCAGCCTAATTGGGAGAAGACAGGCTGAACACATAGCATATGATTAACTTTTTGCTTCTGTTAATAAAAATAAGAAAGGATTAAGAAATAAATAATCTGCCTTCCAAGTGAACAGTCCCTAGAGGTATTTGGCATTTTATATTCAGAAGAAGAAGGATGAGCATCAGAGTTCAGTTTTATTTGAACTAGGAGAGGTAGGAGTTGAAATGTGTCTGAAGTTTAATATCTCTTCTTTTTTTTAAGGGCTAACTTGATAATTATGCATGTATATTTGAATTATTTTTCCTATGGATATATCTCAACACATATGCTTTAATAAATAAATAACATGGAGAAGAAAGAAGACAGAAGCAGCATAAGTCTTTGTCTGTGAATACCAACAAAATCAAATTTATAAAATATGTCTTTACATTTGAACAGCTAATTTGGAGCTTCAGCAGTAGCACACCTCATTCAAAATAAGACCAGTCACAGCACCATAAATGCCTTTAGATGGGAAAAGAACATTCACAAGAAACTCACTGCAATTCAGTGCACTCTTGCAATAATGCAATCTTTTACTAATGCAGAAGTTTGTTCGTACCTGGTTAGTAACTTTGTGTACTACTTTAATTATGATCTCTTTTTGCAGGTCATAACCTCTGGAGTCCGAGGATGCTAGATTTTTCACTTTCAGTTCTAACTTTAGGTTCTGTTAAAGAAAAGCTCAATACAATATTTTTGTTGAGTAGCACTTTGGCATAAATGTGGAAAGCTACCAAAAGAAAACTCATGGAGATTCTTGCATATTTGTGTGTCTGCATAATTTCTAAATGCTTTTCCTTCCTTTTCAAGAGGTTTCCAATGTTAGGTTCCTTTAATTATTCTGCAACATTACTTACTTGAGAGCATAAGTAGCCACAACAATACCCTATTCTGTGAAAGAAAAATTATTGTTCTTATTTATTGGATGACAATACAGAAACAGATTACACAACTAAATCAAGAGGTACCCTCAAGCTACTCATGTTTTTATGTTCTTTCTAAGCACATACAACTCTGCCAAGAATAGATTGTGCCACAGTTGCACATGAGACATGAGACTAATCTATGCACAAGATTTCCATCTTGTGGTGACTTAGTTTCTCCGAACTGTTCCCACAATAATAAATCCTTTTTATAGTCAATAAATTTTAAATTAACTAATATGTCTATTTCATTTATAAACTAGCTCTAACCCATTTTTTTCCTTACATCATGAGATACCTTCAATAAATGCTGGCCTGCAACTCCCCAAAATATAGTATATAATAAAGAGAGAAGCATGTATTCAAGCCATACCTTCTTCAACTCTATACTCATTTGATTTGCTTCAGCAACCAATGGCATCAACTTAATATAATCATGGAATGCAGCAAGGACACTGGGGTCTGGCTTGCCATCCTTCCTGTTTGCAGCACCTTTCAGAAAAGCAGCCCAGGGTCAAGACTAAACAAATAAAGTTGCCTGCATTTATTCATTTTAGGGAGAAATTAATAACTTATTGGAACATATGTAGGATTACAACTTTTTCTAGCTTACATTGACTATCATATTGTGCAAACGCCCCTTTGTTGATGAGACAATGACCTAAGCACAGAATTACTTTAAGATTTTGGATGGTGCCCATCAACTTCAAGTTCATGTCCCAGTTCCATACTTTGCAAAGTGCTGCTTAGAATGGAGGGATGGGTCTGTTAGTCTCTCTGATTGTTATTAATGGTGGAATCCCTTCAATCCACACTCACTGAACAGATTTTCAAACAAGTTTATAATGAAAGAATAGCACCTTGTTACAAGTTTAAAATTGCAAACCTCGACAGGGGAATGATTACAGTAAGATGCTTACCAAGTTTGTCTACACTGAAGCCTTTGGCAGCTGCCAACTCTGATTGAATGAAATCATAATCATATCTGCTCAGATCCTCGCTGGTGCGGTTGATTGGAGGGCCAATGTAGAAGTATGCACTGTTTGATCCCAAAATTAGCCGGTCCTGAGGGATTGTATACACTATGCATGCTGAAAGGATTTCTATTTCATTGTAGTTTAAAAGCTTATCAAAGACCAAAACTATCAACTGAATATTATTGTTTTGGAGCCAGGAAGAGTGAGAGAATTGTTATTTAAAAGGGACTGAACTGTTGTTTTTAAATTTATTTATTCTTTTTTTTTTTTGCTTTTAAAATAATGACAGAGCCACAGAAAAAATAAAAACCCCAAATAAAAATGCATACATTTTCAAAGAAGAAATAAAACACACATAAATGCACTGAGCTCTTAAGTGAGAAGAATTCTTTCAAATGTCTTAACTACAAACTCAGTATGTGGCATTAAGCCGCTTGTTCTCTTACATTAGCCCCTTTTTCTAAAATACACAGATAACACTGATGCAATATTAACCTACTTAAAAGTAATTTAAGGGGCTTCTAATAAAATAAAGTAGTGAAGCACTTTGTGCTCTGCACAATGTACAATACAAGGGTTCAGTACATCCAAAATGAAAGATTCAAATCCCCAATCTACCCTGAAATGATTTTGCTGTTTCTCAGTCTAGCTTCAGAATTATTGTGAAAATAATACAACAGAGAAGAGGGAAAAGAACCACAGATCACATATTGGATGTCCTCAAGGAAAGTGAGACTAACAAACCAATGAGTAAGTGTCCTGTCCAATTTCGGCTGCGGTGAATTTGATCTGGGAGACTTTAAAAATGCTTCCGAAGACAAGTTTTACATTCAAGAGGAAGAGTTGAAAAATAAAATTGCCCGTTTCAAATGTAGTCTAATTTCCTCATTACTTGGACAAACTTTGTTTCACTGAAACAAGATACTGGGTCCTATAGCAATGCCATCATGTGGTTTGTTTGCATACTTACCCTGCTTTTTGAACTCAAATGGTGTCTTAGTCAACAAAATATAGTTAAAGAATTTACAGCGGGTGTGAGCCCAATCTACTTTCCCTTTGATGGTTATACAATAGCCAAAGTAATAATTTTCTCTCCAAAGTATAATATTCTCTTGTGCTCTAGATTATGCAAGTTGTGAATTCAGTTGATGTCCTCTGGTGTCTGCCAAGATCGATAAATGTCTTGTTTATATTGCCTGTATAAAATACAAAACTGGAGAGGCTGCCAAAACATTTATTAGGCCATAATGTTCCACAAAAATGTTCAGCTTGGTGGCCACAATACTTGCATTTACTCTCTCTTAATGGACACTGAGTTCTTGCCAAATGATCCTAAGCCTCAGTTTGAAAAACCAGTTTGCTCAGTAGGTGTAGCAGAGTTGACTTTCAAGAGCCACCTGGTTGTATTTTGGAACAATAGCATTCCAAGGTAGGAGACACACCAGGACATTGGAGAAATGACAAATCCACACAAAACTCACCAGATGCTGAAGTTTAGTTTTCATCACAATGGGTACTCCATTCACAATGACCTTACATTTATCCCAAGGAGATATAGTAACTTTGCCATCGGTGTACGTGAATGTTGCGTGCTTATCCAAAATGCTGGAAAAAAGCAAGGCAAGCAATTCATACCACAAGTCAAAGGTTTTCTGCTATAAATCCAGGAAATATAACAGGATGTCTAGTAACACAATCATATATGGAACAAAGAAGACATCACTGGAAATGAGGAGGACAAAATGAAGGGAGGATGTTCAAGTTCAGTGACAATGTCCTCACTTTGCATATCACACATTTCTATTTCAGTCTCTACCAACACTTTCAATCTCAAAAGATTATCTACTCCTATGATAGTTTCTTATTTAGCCAGGCTTAAGATTTTTGAAAGGGTAAGGGCTGAAAAAGACAAAGCAATGTGTTATGTTCGCTGTTGGAAGACGGCTTGGGAGTCAGTGACTTGGTTTCAGCTCTTTATTAGTCCCGAGATCGACTCGGGGTTCAGGAGATCAGCGGCGGCTTATATTGTCTGGCCGCGGCGGCCGCGGCCAATGGCACCACTTTAAATCTCCTGCGATTAGTTTCCACCAATCGTGGGGATTCGCGGCGGGCTAATCAGTGCGGCTTGCTCGGCCAATCAGGTCGCCGTGCGCCCTGGCCAATCAGGGCATGGTGTTTACAAGTATGCTAATGGATCGTACAGAACACAATGTTTCAAAATGTTTAGCACTGTATCTGGGAGGAAATGTTTTGAAGTTTTTAATTTTCTTGCAATTATATAAAGCTCATGTTACAATGGTTATATGACTCCTGCCTCAAAATGACAGCAAGAAATTGTACACAAATTGTAGTTGAAAGATACTGAGAAAGAAAGGGCCCTGATAATCCATATGGGTTTGGAGGCTTGTTATGATCCAAAAGAAAGGAATGGGTACTAAGACAAATAAATATGTTACACATAATTTGTCTTAGAGTGTCTATTCCTTTTTTACACTAAGAAAAAAACTTCTTAAACACTAAGCTATACAGAGAGATGCCTGGAATATCACAGCTGTGAGACAGGGAGGCAAAGGTATTAATAAGCCTCTTATTTAATGAGCCTCTAATTATTGTACAAAAATACCCATCAATTACATGCACTCTAACAGTGAGCACTGAATTGTTCTGATACATACCCCAAACCTCTGAGGATGATTGTGTTTGATGGAGATTGGCCAACCTCAGTAGACCCTGAAAGGAAAATGTTTGTCTTGCATATTTCTGCCACACTGAATGATCAGTCTATCTCAAATAGGCTCTTTCCAGATGCACTGGAAATGCATTTCCTAGACTGCCAAGCCAGAATGGCCAATATTTTGCTGTTTGTAATTCTGAGAGTTGCAGTTTATTCATATATAAAGAGCATCAGACCAATGAAAGTTACCCTAGGGTGTCCATAATAGAAACACAAAAAAACTAACAGCTAACAGAAAATTAACAGAACTAATTAACAGAAAAAGACCGAATGGTCCATCCAGGGATGGGATCCGACTGGCATAACAACTGGTTCGGGGAGCGCACACATGCGCGTCAAACGCGCGCTGCATGCACATGCGTGCTACCAGCTCGAGTAAGCATTTAACTTCTCCAGCTGATGAGTGGCACTCAGCTGGGCCGTGCAAAGCAGCTGAGGAGGGAAACGCAGTCACTAAAGGACAGCCTAGAGCCCAGGCGGGCAGGAGGGCCAAACAGCAGACCAAAACCTCGCCCCAGCAAACCGGTTAGGTGTCAGCTGCTCTTTGGAGCTACTGGTTCTATAGAACCAGACCGAACCGGTAGGATCCCACCCCTGGGTCCATCAGATCTGCCCTGTCCTTAAGATACTTGCACAACTTTCAATAAAGAAAAAACAGGCTATAAGCTCTTACATTTCTTTGAATGACATTGTTTATGCATCAGATGCTTCATACAGGTTGTCTTCAACTTATGACCACCATTGAGCCCAACATTACAGTTGCTAAGTGAGACATTTGTTAAGTGAGCTTTCCCCCATTTTACGACTTTTCTTGCCTCATTTGTTAAGTGAATCCCTGTAGTTATTAAGCTGTAAGAAGGTTGCTAAGTGAATCTGGCTTCACCATTGACTTTGCTCATCAGAAAGTCACAAAAGGTGTTCACATGACTCTGGGACACTGCAACGGTCATAAATATATATTTGAATTTTGATCAGTATTTGAATTTTGATCAGATGACCATGGGAATTGCTGCAATGGTCATAAGTGTGAAAAACAGTCATTAATCACATTTCAGGGCCGTTGTCCACTTTGAACAGTCACTAAATGAATTGTTGTAAGTCAAGGACGACCTGTATTACAAAATGAAATATTATAGTTAACAAAATAATACCATCTTGAATGAAATACTTCAGAACTCCTGAAAGCTGAGAGTCTTCATTAATATTCACAAGATATGGAAAGGTTTCCATCATCTGTCTCTCCTGCTGAAGAATCAAATCAATCTTATTTCAGCAGATATTCTTCTCCACATGCTGAGGACCACATGACATGTTCCCTTTAAGTAATAAATACATTTGATCTTTTCCCAAAGGATTCTGAAAGAGAGGGTTATTATAAATAATGGTGCCATTGTGTACTGTATTCCTCTCAAATCATCCTTCTGATTTAAAAATCCAGTACGACAACAAAATCATACTGATTTGGCATTATACTTCTAAGATATCGGAAACTTAATGAAGCAAGAGTCTTTGTTATTGGTTTTTTTTTTCCTGTTACAGGGATAGTTTTCAGGATCTGAGTATTAACAGTATGAATGTTTGCTTTTATATCCTGGAACCCCCTCACATACTGTACACTATGAGCAGAGAGGTATTGACAGCTATTAAAGGTATGTTATCATCTATGAGGATTTAATTTTTTGCACCATTATTTCTTCTGCTCTCAGGCCAGTGTTTTCATTTGTTTACTTTCTTCTTACACTTTTCCCTGCCCGCAACACACAAGCACAGTTCTACAGCTCAGTCCAGAGATGAACTTCTGGGCTGAGTGAGGACTATATTTGGTCTTGAAGTTCAAATCCTGGAAGCTGTCTTCCAAAACACTAGGTAGGCCCACAGCAAACCATAACGTAGCTTTTTATCACTTCCTGCCATTTAAAATGAAATTAATTAAATGCAAATAGCATTTCTCTTTTGTCAAATACTGCTCAGGAGTAATTCAAAGCTTCTAGAGGCCACCTGTGTCCTGGAGACTTGAGGTGATGCACTTTTGGCATGAAGACTCTGAGTTGCTAAACAAAATAGTTTATCCTGCACACTAGATCTGTGGAAATTTCTCAAGGAAAGTAAATGAATCTTATTGGAAGCAGTCTTTGTTCAGCCCACTTGAAAAAGCTGTTGCAACTGTAAAAGATCTGGCATGTTCAGAAAACAATTCTACCTTCCCTTCCCCAAGATTTCTCTCCTTCATTGAAATAAGAAGGAAATTATAAGCAAATGTTGACTGTAACTACTGAACCAGCAGAGTAGGAGGAATAACACACCACCTATCTCCAGTCTACAACGCAGCCTTTGCAGCCCTTCCAAGAAGACTCCACAACCAATTGCACCCTGATTCAGTAGATCTTCAGGGCACAGATAAACGCCCTCAAGTTGCCTTAACAGCTTCCAGAGAGTGCCAATGACTAGTTGACTGCAAATAATTACAATCCATCCATCTCCCCCCCCCCGCCAATTTTATCAGAATCTGCCATTCCCCCACCATCTGCCATCAGAACTGATGAAGCTTCTTAGATGAGAAGTGAAACATCTTCTTCTTCAATTGAAAAAACAATTCCGTTGCCTTTTGAAGAAAAAAGTGACAATTGCTTTATAAACATACACGTTGCCTTGTTGACCCAACTACTAAAAAGACCAGTTGTATTTTGTTCTAATAGTGGTAACCATAGTGAGAAGCCACTAGAGGGTGCTTAGGCTCCAGACAAATGTGACAAGCTTTCTGCATCACAAGCCATGACCTGAGTGATTGCTGCATATTGCTGTTCCCATTCTTTCCGGGCTTCTTCCAGGTGATATTCCCAAGTTGCTTGAATAGCTTGAATCCGTAATTCATTTTCCGCCAGCAGGGAACGAAGCTCTTCTGCAAAAGACAAGGAAGCCAAATTAGGATACGAAAAAAACCAGGATAATTTAATTAACATCCTCACTCAGCTTACTAATTAGGTATCACTGAAGCTATTGTAATACTTTAGATCTGAAATACAGGACTTCTGGTTTGAAGGGCTTCGGCGACAGACAGAAATCCGCGATCGTGCATGGTTTCTGTCTGGGCTCGCCGCTGGAGCGCCCCGAGTCGGCTGGTTTCGGGGCTAAGCCAACCCGTAGAGGTGGTGAAGAGGGGGGAGACCGCCAGCAGGGTCGAGGAGAGCCACATCTCTCCTCCTCAGCTGGCCATTACTCCCTTTCCCGAAGGCGGTTGCAGCGGTGGTCAGAAATGGCCACCACAAAGAAGAACTTGACCAGAACAGAATGTGCAGGAGGAAGATAAGAAGTGAAAGTTTTGGCTGACCGGGTTAAATTGTAAAAGCAACAACCAAGGTACCCTGGAATTTAAACTTACAAAAAATAACATCGCTCCCAAAGAAGAGTTGGAAGCAGCGAAGGAAAGTGAAAAGGGAAAGGTTTGGCTTTTTTCCCCTTCTTCTCTCTCCTTCCCTATACTGACAACTAAGAGAAATAAGAAATCGGAAAAATCTGCTTTGACATCAATAGGCAATTAAGCTGAAAATAAAACAAAATGCCAAAGGGATAATAAAGATTTCTGGACATTAAAAACTTTCTTTTTCATAAGCAGGAAGGGAGAGAAAAAGAATAAGGGCAGGATCTGGAAGAGGGAGGAGACTGCCTGGAATTAAAAAGAATCTACAGTAAAACTTCAACAAGACTTCTAAAAGATACATTTTAACTGAAACTTTGCAACTAAATAGTAACCCCAGGAAGAGAAAGTGAAAAAAAAGAGCAAAAAAGAAACAGCTTGTGTGTATTTGGATTATTTGGTGATCTTTGGATTTTTGGTTATTATATTTGAATGACTACAATCAATCGGCTGGTTGTTTAAAAATTTATACAATGGCACCACTTCTGGATGAATTGAAAATGGAACTTAAAAAGTACAAAGAAGATGCACAAGAAGGGAAGGGTTCTTTTGGCTTCGTTTTTCAATTCTTAGAAATGGAGATTTGGAACTATGAGAAACAACAAGAAAAGACTGCAAAACAAGAAGACTGGGACAAAGAAGAAGCCATATTTAATGAACAAGTAATTCTATGTGGGGAAGAAAAAGGAAAGGGGGGAAAGAGAATGGAGAATTTAAGACTTAAAAAACAACCAAAGAAAAGAAAAATAATTCAAAAAATAAGTATAATACTGGAAAGCAACAGAAAAGGGGAATACAGAAGAGGGAAATAGAGGTAGAGAGACAAGGGGGTAAAAAGGGAGAGAGAAGAAGAGAGGGAAGAAGGAAAGGAAAAGAAGTTACAAAGGACCGGGGCAAGATATAGAGAAACAGGATCTATTTAGAGATAATGGGTGAAAATCTAACTGAAAAAGGGATTCTGTAAAGGTACATAAGATTGTATTGTTATATTAGTAATAGAAATAACTTTAGAAAATTGGAAACAACGTATGATTAAAATGAGGGAAAAAATAATTAGTATAATTTAGTGAAATGTTTGTGAATAAAATAAGTGAAATAAAATAAATGAGAAAATTGAATTAGGAAGGAATGGGAACATTTTAATTAGTTAATGTTTTATAAAATATAAGTGAAGGGGGGGAATTAACTATGGAAAGCTTATAATTGTTCCCATAGAAGTATGATATTTAATTGAAAAGTAATGTTAAAGATGTTAAGACTTTAATGAATATTAATATTAATGATAGAATTGAATTGGAATGGAATGTTGTTTTAATTATATACATTTATAATTTTTTTCTTTTTTTTAAAGAATACAGTGTGTATTTTAAGAATGTACCAAGCAGAATCCGAATGGAAATTATGTATTATATTGAATGTTACAACTTTAGGGAAAAGATATAAAGGCGTCATCCTCCAATCAGTAACTACAGGAGAAATTTTGTTTAATGAGAAAAAATAATAGATAATTGAAACAGGACAGACAAAAAGTATAAATACAATGATTTGAATTGAGATGAGATAATTAAAATAAAATTGAGAAAATTAAAAGAGGGAGAAGCTACGCAGAAAATGTAAAATAGTAATAAGATATGGAATAGAATATAAAAATGAGCATGAACCTGAATTTGTGTCTATACGAAGAAATGTAACCGGGATTATGCTGCTTTCAAAAAGATGTTTTATTTGTATTTTTTTTTCTCTCTTTGTGAAGTTATGTATTATATTGAATGTTACAACTTTAGGGAAAAGATATAAAGGCGTCATACTCCAATCAGTAACTACAGGAGAAATTTTGTTTAATGAGAAAAATAATAGATAATTGAAACAGGACAGACAAAAAGTATAAATACAATGATTTGAATTGAGATGAGATAATTAAAATAAAATTGAGAAAATTAAAAGAGGGGAGAAGCTATGCAGAAAATGTAAAATAGTAATAAGATATGGAATAGAATATAAAAATGAGCATGAACCTGAATTTGTGTCTATACGAAGAAATGTAACCCGGGATTATGCTGCTTTCAAAAAAGATGTTTTATTTGTATTTTTTTTTCTCTTTGTGAAAACTCAAATAAAATTTACAAAAAAAAAAAGATCTGAAATATACAGACATTTCTGATTCCTATATATTCAGAAATTAAAACAAACATATTTAAATACTGATGCAATCTTTCCAGAAAGGAATTATATCTACGTGTCCCTGAAGGGATTGTTGGGACATACAAAAGTGCCTCCAAAAATTAACTTAAGACTGCAAGAGAAAGAAACTTTTCCTACATTTTCCTACTCTGAAAGGATATCACCAAAGTTCCCAGGCCTATATATGATCTCCAAAGTTGGGGGTGTCAATCCTAGAGACATCTAAAGATTGTTCCCAAGTTTAATTTTTAAGGCAGAACTATCAAACACATGAATATATAATATACAATATTATAGTATGTGTATGTGTTCAAATGGTCAAAGTTACTTCTTCTGGAAATGGATGACCTAATCCCCACTCAGGAAAGTTATTCCTGGTCATCACTGACATCTGAGCTATTCAGGGGTCTAGTTCTTGTATGTGATTAAGGTTTAGATCAGGGGTGTCAAATGCATGGCCCGCAGGCTGGATGTGTCACGTGCTAGCCATGTCCACCCCGGGTTTAGCAACCACAATGTGAGGACATGAGTTTGATACCCCTAGTTTAGACTATCTTTCCCATGCTAATTGTCTCTTTAATGAGCTGCTTCAGAGGACTCTTAGTGATTAATAGCATGTGTGTTTAGGACAGACAGGGCAGGGCTCAAGTTAGAAAAACAATCATGGAAAGAAATGTTACTCATGGTCAAGCAAAAATACTTTTATGTCTGCACCAGGCAGTGTTGAATCTAGGCCATCTCCATTGCGTGAAACCTTCCAGACAACAGAAAACATAGAAAAGAGTCTAAAATCCAGTAATTATGGTATTTTTGCTGCAAAATACATACTTGTTTCATCTACAACTGTTTTTCCAGAATTCCCAAGGCTGGACAATCTGGACAACAAATTACAATTTTCCATCTTGAGATCATTTATCAGTTTTGCTGTTGTTCCTGAATTTATCACAGCTTGGTTTTTTATTTTTTTTGTTCTTTTAGAAGAAACAAAACAGAAAAAAAATACAAATTACTGTACTGACTTGAAGAAGGAAAGAATCCAAGTAAATATTGATACTTGGCTTTCAGATCTGATCTACAAAAATTTGGATAACTGCTACATGCCAACGAAGAAGGACCAAAACTACTAGATTTTTGCAGACCAGACATCACAGTCAATTCTAGTCCAAAAGATCTTCCAAAGATTTTGAAAGATTGGGGAAAGCTGGTTGAAATTGTGTGCATTATGACAAGCTGGCCTGCATAAGTTGACCGTCAAACTTGTGCTCATCTTAAGTGTGTCTCTTGCAATACTTCAGTACAAAATCCCATGGCAATTTATTGTCTCATCCCACGTGGGTCAAGAGGAAACTTTGTGGAGAGAACTCCTTGCTCTGAACCTACTCAGGATAATGTAGATTATTGGGGGGAAGATGCAAAAGTGGGAAGCGGGGAGACAGCAGAAAAGTCTACAAAGTTTTCAAAATTAAAATATTCCTGAGAAAATATCTCAGTCTGTTTTGTTTTATCATGCTTCTCTTTTTTTCTTTTCACATCTTTATCATTTGGCAACCATATATTTTGTGTTATTAGACTTGGCCTGGCCTGAAGTAAATTAAAAATGGATAATTCCTAACTCAGAAGTAAATCTTTTGAGTGATGGCAATATACCAGATACTTTGCATAAAATGGCATGTGTCATAAATAACAAGGTTTTTTCTTCTCTTCAATCATATCCAATTCTCAGAGACTACTTTGATAAGTCCCTGCAGTTTTCTTGGCAAGGTTTTTCAGAAGTGGCTTGTCATTGCCTCCTTCCTAGGGCCTCTCCAGAGAGTGTGACTTTGTGCCTAAGGCGGAACTAGAAACCACGATCTTCTGGTTTCTAACCTGATACCTTAACTACTACACCAAACCAGCTGTCAAGTAACAGTTTATCAATAGTTAATTCCGTGTCTCAAATTGGATTCTAATCCTACCCCTTTGGTTTACAGGATGTGAAATCAATCTACCTTTCAGCATACCGCAAAGTTGACAATGTCTCATCATAGTATATGTCTGCTGGACTAATTGCTGCAATCTAGAAATATGTAAACATATTAAATGTGAATACATTTTCATGGAACATATTTTATTTGTTATTGAACGTTACTCACAGAATAGAAACTGCTAACTGGCAGTGTCATGGTTACCCCTGGAGAAATGCTATCCAATCAGTATTTGTATAAAAGACACAGATTGAAATATTGGTCCACTGTGGAAAGAGTAGTCAAAATCTTTGATAGTACAACATTTTTATGTAAATAAAAAAGGCAAGCAAACTTTTTAAGCCAGGGGTCCCCAACTCCCCGACCACGGCCTATTTGGAATTGGGTCATGTGAGTAGTTGACTGGAGCATGTGCGCAACTTGCATGAGCTGGCCAGTGGGTACTCGCACCCGCCACTTGCACAAGTCGGGCTGTGTGCGAATGCCTCTCCCCCCACAACCGGGCTGCCAAGCTGCAAAGGTCTGTCTCGTCTCATCTCATCTCATCTCATCTCATCTCATCTCATCTATACCTTGCCCACAACTGTATGCATATTCTAGTTTGGGCGTGTCCAAATATGGCAACTTTAAGACTTGTGGACTTTAACATTCACAATTTCCCCACCTCAAGAGTAGATAAAAATCTATGAAGAATTAAACAATTAGTCTTAGATGAACTAAATTATGATTGCTCCGTTGATCAGAAACCTGCATACGGATAGTCCTCGGCTCACAACTGTTCAATTAGTGACTGTTCAAAGTTATAAGGCACTGAAAAAGTGATTTATGACTATGTCATAAATGTTGCAAAACATAGTCATAAATCATCTTTGGTCATTTCAATCAAAATTCAGATGCTTAGCAACTAACTCATATGTATGACGGTTGCAGTGTCCCGGGGCCATCTGATCACCTTTTGCGGCCTTCCGACAAGCAAAATCAATGGGGAAGCCAGATTCACTTCACAACCATGTTACTAACTCAACAACTGCAGTAACAACTGTGGCAAGAAAGGTCATTAAGGTAAAAAAATATGGCAAAACTCACTTAACACCTAGCAACAGAAATTTTGGGCTCAGTTGTGGCCCTAAGTTGAGGACTACCTGTATTTCAGTCAGGTGATTGTGAGTGGATGATTGAATAGGAACAAAATGCTTGGCAAGTTTGAAGGAAACAGGAGGGACCGTCAAGGATTAGGACATGGGTGTCAAACTCGCTGCGTCACGTGATGTATCACAACTTTTTTTTCCCTTCACAGAGCTGGGGTGGGTGTGGCCTGTGCATGACACATTCAGCACGTGGGCCACCAGTTTGACACCCTGGATTAGGAGGATAGATGGGATCAAAGAGATGACTACAATGTCCTCCTAATTGCTATGGGTGCTAGGTGAGATGACATATTCTCATCAAAGGCTGAATCTTGGACAATGCTAACACCTTACCTTTATTCTTCACTTTTTCCAGCCTTTCTGAGGGCTCCTTTTGAACTATTGATATATATATTTTTTGCCTTTAATGCCCATATAATCTGAGAGTTTACGACTGCTGACGTAAGGATCTCTCCTAACTTTCTCTCAGCGACAACCATCTTGTAAAGAAACTTTGGCTAAGAACGACTAATTGGTCCAAAGTCATCCAGGGAGTTCCGTGGCTGAGTGGTAACTTGAACCTGAGCCCAGCATCTCAAAGGGCACACTATTTTAGCATTAGAAACATTAAAGACATTTCTTATGAAGAGAACAAAACAGTATGTTTTATTTGGGTGCTGATGGGAAGCACACCAATCCACCTAAAAGAAAAATCCCTTCCCTTTGAAATTACTGTACCCTTGTGATATGGGATAGACATTCACTTAGTAGTAGCTCATATGATTTGAAAGCTAACAAATGCACATTTGCTTTGCACAATGTTAATGCAAAGTGGCTAAAACTGAGCTGGGGGGAGAAGCTTCAAAAAGAATTCTGCACTGTAAGCTAGTAGACAACCTCTTCTAACCAGAGAGTCTCTTCACCCAAATGAGTACACACACACACACACACACACACACACACAAAATTAGGAGCTGCAGGTGGTGGGAAATCTCCCTGACTAGAGAGATTCATCTGCAACACCTGGAGAGGAAGGAGAAGAGAGAGAGAGAGAGAGAGAGGCCAGCATGCTGACTGATTTTCCCAAAGCTATCTGGGAGTAAGAATTACTGAACTAATGGGACTTCTCTAAAGTAAGCAGCCATGCATTTCATTGGAACAGTACTTCACTGTATTTGCAGCTCAACGCAAAAGTCTCTCTTGGCTTGTTTACCAGTTCTGTATTTCAAGAATCACGTCCACACAGCCTCATCTTAGAAAGAGTAAACTGGTTTAAACAGATCCACCCCAGCATAGCAATAAATGGTGCCTACTTATGTGAGCATTGGAAGTACGGATTCAATGGGAATTACTACAGGGTAAATGTGAATTTGTTTATGCATTTTGTTGATTGGCAATCAGTCTCTGAAGAAAGCCCTAAGAAGCAGCTGAAATATTAAATAAGGTAGGGTTGGCTGGAGTACCTTGATAACTCCTTCAGGAGTTTTGGCATTTTATTCTGTTACAGTTTTAGCTTTGGCTTTGTTTCCAGGTGCATGGGCTTTTATATTTCTACTTCTGAGAAAAGCATAAAAGATTGGTAGAAGTCCAAATAGAATGCCTTGCAGTTGTATATTCCTTTTTGTGTGAGACCATTGTGCATATATGTTTTTGTGTGATACCACTATCTTATACCATGACGCTTTTGGAGCACAAATAGCTCCTTTTTTTCTTGCATTTGTAAACTTGGGTATTAGATAATGCTTTGGGTTTTCATTCAGTGGTGAGGGGATTACTTTTACAAGTGTGTCTTATTTTACGGGCAATTACTTTTAATCACAAAATATTAATATAAGTTTTGATTTGGTTTTGCCTTGTATGGCCTTTGGGTTATGGATATCAAATCTAACCAGTTATAAACACACGCAAGCATACAGAGGAGCTTGTTACAATATATCATGTATATTGTGGGGAAAATAGGAGGAAGGTGTAGTAGTGGATATATTAACCGCCTTGAGTTATTTGTAAAAATAAGAAAGGTGGTATACAATAAATAATAATTTACTGAGAGGGAAAAGTAACCCTTCAGGATTATTGCAGTAGGGTTTTACAACCCTAGTTGACAGAAGGAAGCAGTTTCTCCTCTTCACCTCTGTGTCTGATATTATATTTTAATGAGCTATTTTAGGAAGCAGAAAATGTATATAAACATAAGTTTGGAGAATTCATGATAGTCAATTTTGGCTAGTACCAGTAGGAAATGGCATGATTGGGAAGTAAAGCAACAAAATTCCCAAAGGCAGCAATGCTAGCCATTTCTGCACTGTCATTTAAAGAAAACCAGGTGGATGCCTTCATGGAATCAGCAGGAAACAAACATTGAGATGGGAAGAAAGTAGATGCCCCCCACACTCCATACACACAATTTTCAACCTCCACAGGACAGGGTATGTGGAATAACATATTACCATTATAGTTCTACTGTTTCCTCCCAATGCAGATTGCAAAAGTTTGGTGAGAACTGAATCTCTATATGGGACATGCAACACTTTCTTTCCCGTGGCAGCTTCAGCCAGAGCACTAAAAGGAAGATGGAAGATGGGAAATGCCATTCAGAGTTCTTTTGTTGAAACATAATGCAATTGAAGATCAAGGGGACATAGGCCAGACCAAGCGTTTTTGTACAGTACCCAATGACATTCAGTGAGCACATGAGTAGTGAGGCATTATCTGATTGAAAAATATTATACTCTGATTTTAGCTTATCCTTTACAGCAGGGGGTGTCCAACCTTGGCAATTTTAAGCCTTGGGGACTTCAACTCCCAGAATTCCCCAGCCAGCATGGAATTCTGGGAGTTGAAGTCTTAAAGTTGCCAAGGTTGGACACCTCTACTTTAGAGATTCCCCCACCCCCACCCCAATAGATAGAAAAAGAAGCATCAGCAGAAGGTTTACAGATGGGAGAGGACAATGTCTGGACTCCCCCACCCCTGGCCCTCCAATGAGGTTAGGCAACAGAAAACACCAAAAGCTAAACAGAACAGAACGTTTCTAAGGTAACTTCATTTACGAAACAGCATCTTCATCACAAGGCAGGTGAGAGCAAATGCTCTATACAGAAAAGCCTAACAAGCCTGTTAATAGTTTTAATAATTAAGTTAAAAAGATTGTTGTAATTAACTAAAAAAAAGAGTAAAAATTCAGAAGTTACCTCAGAGGAGTATTATGATAGTATGTTCTTGAATTGTATTGGTGAAATAAGGATTAAAGTAATAGTAACCTGCTGTTTGGGAAGTGAAGTTTTCTAAAAGACTACCTGAACTTTCAAAATCTAGATTAGTATTGGTATGTTAATAGTAGCACATTAATATTATTATATTATCAATTAAGAGGTAAAATTATACTTCTGTATTGTAATGTTCGAGACATGGGTTTCATCCTCACATCTGTTAATCGCAGGAAATATTAACCATTTTTAGAGGAGATAACCTGATGATGTCACTTTTAAGACCTCTCCAGCCAGTGGTGGTATGCTATTGTTTCAGCAGAACCGGTAGTTTAAAAAAAAAAAAAAAGATCAGCTGAGAGGAGGAAAAAAAACTGACAATCAGCTGAGAGGAAAAAGAAGAGAAAAGCACAGGATCCGGTCCTCCTACCCTGCGCTTTTTTCTTCTTTATCCTCTAAGCCAGGGGTCCCCAACCACCGGTCCGTGGACCGGTACCGGTCCGTGGAACAAGTCCTACCAGGCCGCTGGTTTGCTGGCGCCGCCATCTTGTTTTGATGAAAAAGTGCTTCCGGTGAGCTTTTCCGGGTAGAAAGCTCACCGGAAGCACTTTTCATCAAAACAAGATGGCGGCGCTAGCTCGATGAGCTTTTCTGGGTGAAAGCCATTTCTACCCGGAAAAGCTCACCGAGCATTGGCGCCACCATCTTGTTTTGATGAAAAGTGCTTCCGGTGAGCTCACGGAAGCACTTTCATCAAAACAAGATGGCGGCACCCAGCTGATGTCGGTACTGGGCCGCGCCATAAAAAAGGTTGGGAATACCGGGCCGCGGCGTAAAAAAGGTTGGGGATCACTGCTCTAAGCTGATTGGCGCTGCAGGTCTCAGCTGTTGGGAAAGCTGTGTGCCGGTGTTAGGCAAAGCATGCCCACCAAGCCCTGCCCACCGAACGGGTGGTAAAACAATTTGAATCCCACCACTGTTTCCAGCCCACCATGGATGCAATTTAAGTGCATATTTGTTCAATTCTGAAGTGACATTTTTCCTCTTCTCCCAACACAACTCTGACTCTTCGAATGATGCGCAAGGCCTTGTGGCGAGACATGATCAGAGCCTGGGATGTGCCCAATCCCTGTTGGCTGATGCAGTCTGCCCCTCTATGCCAGGGGTGTCCAACCTTGGCAACTTTAAGACTTGTGGACTTCAACTCCCAGAATTCCTCAGCCAGCTTTGCTGGCTGAGGAATTCTGGGAGTTGAAGTCCACAAGTCTTAAAGTTGCCAAGGTTGGACACCCTGCTCTATGCGTGTATTAAAAAAGAATACAAAACAAAACATACATTGAAGTAAGTTTTTCAAAAAGAACACTAGATCCATAGCCTGAGTGATAAGTGGCAAGTTGCACAGAGGAATGACGCTGCTGGTGACTTATCATTTAGGTCAGGGCTGTCAAACTCCTGGCCAGTGGGCTGGATGCATCACGCCCGGTTTAGCGAAGAGGAAAAAAGTCCCGATACATCACGTGATGCCGCTGTGATGTGAGTTTGACACCCCCGATTTAGGTAATTTAAAAAGTGGCTAAGGCTATGCCACCTGTAATCTGAGCCCAGGCTGCCACAGGCTGACAGTGATTGTTGGTTACTTTTCCCACCAGAAGGTGATTCTGGATGGGCAACAATAATGCAGCCAGGGAATCCAATGATTGCAACCCTTAAGTTGTTTTGCATTAAAACTGGACATCACCAGTCGCTTGTACTGTGAGAGGGGCACAGTAGCAAGGCAGCAAAGATTATGTCAGCATACTTTTTACTGGAACAATTAATGTTAATGCAACTGTGAGGAAGAGCCAATACATAGGTCAGATTACTACATAGGTTTTGTACCTGATGACATTTCCCAAGGTGGTTAAACTCAGATTTACACGTGTTCCTTCTTTTAGTCTGTCGCCTTCTGATCCGGGGGACTTTTGCCTTTCACTCCCTGCCAAGTCCACTAAATTGATAATGGACTGTTTTGTGATTTCATCTTTCAGAAAAATCTGCAGGAAATAATATTTAGAAAGGAAGTGGGCAGAGTTGAAGTGGGCAGGTATTTCAGAAATGCCTCAAGTTTTCATTCTCTTATTGATATTGGTGTAAGAGACGTTGCTGTACTCAGTATATTCATCAAAATATACAACAGGCTGATATTATCAAATATTAAATATAAACAAAAATAAGATCACACATACAACAAATAATGACATTCATCATGTTGTGGAAACCCAACCACTATTATGTAAACATAGTAATAGTACGTCATTAATTTGGATTCAGGTTTTAGAAGTCAGCTTATGCGGCTCAACTTACCATTCAGACACCACTTTTAAATTTAACATAAGACATACATAAATCCATACTATAGGTCAAATGTCCATGGGTTAAGAAAACAGTCTTTGAAAATACATACATTTTTCATGGAACAGGCAAACATTTTCTCAAAATAGCTGTAATTATCTGGAATCAGAAACTCCACAGTAAGACCCTAGTAAGAGCAGTAAGAGCCTAATTTGTTGCGTATGCGTCAGAGGTGGTTTATTCAGCAGGTTCTGACCCGTTCTGGAGAACCGGTAGCAGAAATTTTGAATAGTTTGGAGAACCGGCAAATGCCACCTCTGACTGGCCCCGCTCCCATCTATTCTCTGCTTCCCAAGTCCCAGCTGATCGGCTGGGTCTTCTTTGGTTGCCCTGCACAGGAGAACAGAGCTGGAAAGCAGGTTAGTGGGGTTTGGAGGGAATGGAGTTTTACAGTATCCTTCCCCTGCCACACCCACCAAGCCACACCACGCCCACCAAGCCATGCCCACAGAACCAGTAGTTAAAAAAAAAAAAATTGAATCCTACCACTGGTATGTGTGCCATATTTGGCTATTGTCTGCAACTGTGGCTTCCCTGTACCTGTTTAAAATGAATGGTGATGACCATATGAGACCTGCTGCTGGTGGTATTCATGCTGGTTGAAGCTGTGGTCCTTATTTTTGTGCCTTGCTCCATGAGTCTCTCAATTTGAGCATAACTGTCACAAGGCACCAGTTTTAAACCATCCACATAGAAGCCTTGCTGCTGGTCTTCTCTAACTTTGAGTCCACCATACTTTTTTGTTTTAGACAGCAAATCTATTACCTGGAAGGGCAGATAAAGTTTATTTTAAAACGGGACAAAGATCAGCTGTCATTTCAGTGGAGAGGCGAATGCTTAAAATTTAAAACCCTATTTGTAAGAGAACACGGTTGATTGAATGAAATTACAGAGAAATGTAAAACGTGTCTTAACATTTTCAATGGTTATAAGGCCCATATATTTCCTTCTGTTGGGTGCACATGACTGTGCAGCAACGTTCAAGCAGCATTCCCAACCTGGTATCTTTCAGATATGTTGGAATTCCAACCCTCTTTGATTCTCCCTGTGAAAATTCTAAGACTGCCTAAAGATATTTGGATCATATTGTGAGCGTTCTCTAATATTTATGTTGTTTTAAACTTGCAAAATAAATGACCGGCAGCAATGGTTCAGATGGTTTGGTTCATATACCAACGAAAATTATTTTAATTACATACAAGGGACTCTAATATAGTAACACTTGAAGAAAGAAAGTTGAAGATGATTTAGAGTCAGTTCTCCTCTCTCTGCCCCTATTTGGCATGTTCAGTTTTGTGTTTTAATCCTCTATCTCCAACATGTTGATCCTTGAATTGTTAAAGGCTGCCTTGACTAGAATCAGGCATGATATTCCCCTCTGAAAAAAAAATCGGGGCCGGCCAAAAGAGACCTCCCCCCACCGCGCGCCAAGAAATCGCTGCCCAGCTCCCTTTTCCTGCCGCTCAGCGGCCTCCGCTCGCACCGCCGCCCGCCCACCCGGGCTCCGCTCGCCCCGCCTGCCCGCCCGGGCTCTGCTTGCACCGCCCGCCCGCCCGGGCTCCGCTCGCACCGCCCGCCCCGGCTCCGCTCAGGTATCCGGCTGGGGCTGTCAGGAGTTGCTACCGGCGCGCTCCGCGCGGCTCCAGTCCCGCGTTGCCTCGGGAAGGGAAAGGCAAAACCAGGAGCCGCTGCTGCCGTTGCAAAGCGCCGCCACGGCTCTTCCTTTTTGCCTTTCCCTTCCTGAGGCAACGCGGACTGGAGCCACGCAGAGCCGCGCCAGCGGTAGCAACTCCTGACTCGGGCCTCCGAGGGAGGGGAAGGAGGAGAAGAAGGGGGGAAAGGGGTGCGAATCCCAAAAAAATCGGAATTCCGATTTTAATCGGAAGAATATCATGTCTGTAGAATGTAATATGTTAACAGTTTTCTCTTATACTCAATATTTTATATTTGATTTGATTTGTGTACAGTAGCTGCCCAGAGAACCTTTCACAGTGTACACTTATAAACCAGGCTGCTCCTTGATAATTCAACCAAGAATCAGTAGGATGGTGTATTAACCTCTAGACCAGTGGTCCCCAACCTTTTTTGTACCATGGACCGGTACAATCCACGGACCGATCCACAGACCGGTACCGGCATCAGCACTCATGACCAAGGCAAGGCGAGATGAGCGACCGGCCAGCCAGCCATCCCCCGCTTCTCCCCGCCACCTTCAACTCCTCCTTTGTACCTTCTCGCGGTCGATGGGCTTTTCGGGCTCTTTCTTAATCTCCTCCTGAGTAACGCGAGACTCCACCGCCATCGGGACGGCTCTTCGTTCGAAGCCTCCCCCCCCCTTTGACGAAACTAAGGTGCGAAGATTTCTTCAGCACCCAAACGCCGCTTTCCAATCGACGACCGACAAGCTCACCCGTAAGCACTTTCTCAAGCGCCGTCGAAACAAGATGGCGGCGCCCGGTACAAAATGATCCACGAACCGGTACCGGTCCGGGGCCCGGTGGTTGGGGACCACTGCTCTAGACCATTTCTGAGTTGCTGGCTAAAACCAGCACTTAGATCAAGCATTGTTCTTGACTGTGCAAAGGAAAGTATAACATTTCCCAAATAAAATTGACTTTCACTTAGAGAAGCCCCCACATTCTGTCAACTTACAAATGCATGCACAGACCGGGGAAGAAGAGTTCGCTTGAGACCATCCAAATGGAATCTCCAAATAATATTTTTCCTGGTGAACATATGTTGAAATGTATCCGCATATTCATATTCAGTAACCTAGTAAGTAACTAATTAGGCTTGCTGCATAGAGTTGAAATTTTATGAGAGCTTCTTTCCTTCGTGTTTCCTCTCTCCTCTTTCCCAATAAACCCTTTTCACAATCTGTAGGGAAGACTTCATTTGTAAGGGAATTTCTCATAAAACCTTCCTTGTGTTAAAGATTGCCTAGAAGATACTTAGCTATGCTAGTGTCTCAGGATTGGCACAAGACTTACTCAACTCTATGTTATTAAGAGTACCTTCCTTTTATTATTGTACAATCTGAAGGGAATTAACCTGCATAGGCTATCCTTTATTGAGGAACTGCTGGAAGAAGGGGCTTGCTAGGAATTTTTAAAAATCATTTCCCCAGTTTATGATCATATTAACTAGCTCTTATGAAAATTATATTCCCAGACAACTACAGAATTGCCTAGATTTTCAGATTTTTTTGTGCTGAGATTTTTTTGTACTGCCATTGCGGATTGAGATGAGTTGTGAGACCAGTAACTTTGGTATAAGCATCAATCCTGTTTCTGAATTGTTATAAAGATCCTCTGAGGAAAACTCAGATTCTTAAGTGTCTACAAATGTTACCTCCCATATTAAAATATATCACAAAAAGAAAAAAGGCTAAATGTCATCTGAATACAATTACCTGTTCATTGTAAATTTCCAGCATACTAAATGTAATCTATAAAAGGGAAAATGGAAGATACCACAAGATAAATTATTAGTTCCATTATTAAGTATTTAATTAGAGTTAGAAAAATGCAACTGTATATTCTATAGAGTTCTGCATTATTGTATACACCTAGCTTGTATTCTGTAGTTGTATTTTATCCAAGTTCCCTCTTGTTCGGAAAGTAGCTGTTTAAATTTAAGATTTAAAACATACCAACATACTATCTACACACACACACACACACACACGTCATCCAAAGACTGTCACCACATAATTTTTATTTTTTATTATGAATGTATAGTAAAAGGGCAGGGGGAGTCAAATTACCTATAATTTCCTCTTCAAATGGAAGATACTTTTTCTTAAAAAAGAGATGAACCCTTATTGATACAATAGAAATTAATGGGGATGACCTGAAATATTTTTATGTATACAATTTTCACAATAATGTTCTTTGTCCCTCAAAAATCTTATTTCTGACTATGTGTTTATATCTTAGTCTGATTGTCATCAATATTAGCAATTATATAGATTTTTCCTGTGATAAATTGTTTCCATCCAATTCCTTCAGATCTTCCAGTGGTGCAATATCTCAATACCTTGGGATATCATGTCCATTTATGATAAAAATAAACCAGCATCTCAATATACGTATATTTTTGTAAATGGGTCATAGTCAGCTATGTTGCAATGCCTGAACTTTTGAACATACCTGATATTGTTTGTTTGTGTCTTGATTTTGAATCGTTTTAAACAGTTCTTCACACATGACTGGAATTATGCCTCTGTTTGCACCATGGCCTATCATTGAGTAGCTCTTCCCTGAGCCGGTCTGACCATAAGCCAGAAGAGTGGCATTGTAACCTTGCCAAGCATTGTCCAGAATTCCCTCACCAAGGTCATGAAAAATGTCCCTCTATAATGATAGAACAGTTTTATCAGATTTAACTGCACAAATGATAGTGATGTTATATCTTGATCTGGTGATACTTACAAATGTCTGATCAGACTTTCAAGAAAAATACATCCAGTAAAGGAAATTCTAGCATACCCAAACAAAGGTAACTTCTTGAGGGGAGATGTGGTTGCCTTTCTCCCCCCCCCCCCACACTGTCCCCGATATTAGCTTTCAGGTCCCACTGGGGTTCTGGATGGGTTTTCCAAAAATGCCTCCAGAGCCATCATTAAGACAGTCTCACCCCTTTAACTCTGATAGCATTAATAGCACCGGCTAAGGAAAAGATAAATGAATAATGAAATACAAAGTTTACATCACCCATCACATTTTTATTCAGATAAGAAGCAGATGAGAGAATAATGGCAGCTGGTCTTGTTGTATGAAGGATCTCAATTATCCTCAAACTTCCACATTAATGACTAAATTGCATGGCTATGCTCTAGGTGGTGAGGTTTTTAAACATGTTAAAAGTGGCGGTCCAAGAAATGAATGTTAACAAGACTTAAACTGGGAAGCTCATATTTTTATTCAATTTAGACTGCAATCTAATACCCACCTATTGTGTTGTTCCTAGAATTGGCTGGTTTACCTCTCCCGTCAACCAAGGAGGAACTCGTCTATGAAACGACAAATTTGAAATTGGATGCTACACTTCCATTTCTCAGTTTCTACAGCTGTTGGGAAAACTCAGCCTTAGGAAGCTCTGATACGAAAATGGTAGGAAGCGTTGAAGAACCAAAATCCATCTGCTTCCACATCCCTAATCTGAAAAATTTACTTAAACCAGTTTGAGCTGAATTAAATTTAAATTTCCTTCTCATGGTTAGAGAGGGAGAGGATTTTTGATTAAATCATGAAGTATAAAAATAACTGCAATCATTTACTTTTGCACTAAAACTTTGCTGTGACTGGGCATGTGGATTGTCAGGCTTACCTATTGGCTAGTCTGTACAATCTATTTTTGTCATTACAACTGATGGTGGAATAATTTTTTTTTCTCAATGGAAAATACTAAGGTACTTTTTACCTGCCCAGCATATCTGCTGTTTGGTCCAGATGAAACAAGCTTGCCATCTTTGTCCTTTAAAAATCCACTGTGTGACCAATATGCCAGGTCAAAAGTAAAGGACTTTACATGACTTGGATTTTTTGGATCATGTATGCTTGTTGTGCTGGAATTCACAGAAATCACACATCTGCTGCCTGCATTTTTCTCTCTCTGTTGAAGTTAGTCAGTTTAAATCCATTAAAATTCAAATTGCTAACTTGATCTTTTTTTTTCAGTTTAGACTATAGCATATATATTTGCATTTTTGAAGAAGCTGGTTATTTTTTAAACGTAGCTTTTATTAAAAACTTTAAATACAATAGTAAAAAACAATACAGAGAGGTCCCTGGTTATATGAGATGTTGTCTTGGGTTTCCAAATCTTAAATGGAAGATTTCTATAGGTGCATTATCTTCTACTGCTTTTAGAATAAGAAGTTACAGCAGGTAAAAAAAATGTTTTTAATGCTCTCCTCACATACATGTGTATGGGAATTGTCTCTAAACGTGAAATCCTTGCTAGCATCTGTGGAACCTCTGGGTTTGCCAGCTGAACAGGTAGTTGAAACCCATATTTTAAATGTCTTGTTAAATAACATCCATTATTTTACTTTATTTATTTTAAAAGTTTTGTTAGGAATAAATGGGCAATTAAAATCAGATTTACAGATGCTTATTGTATTCAGCCTCAAGGGCTTAACACATTTCCAAGGCAGAACATATTTGCAAATTTAACGGAACCACCTAGTATATCAAGCATTGATAGACTCAGGCAAAAATGCCTGAAAAGTGAAGCTAGGCCTGGTACCACAAGCAAGGGATAGTCTATTTAACTTGGGTAATATAAATATCATGGCCAAGTTTCGCTCTGTCTCCCCATTTAACACATTATTTTCTGAGTGTTGATGCCATTATCACACTCAAGTTCCCCATTTTTTGCCTTTTGTTCATCTCTCTTCTCTATAACACAAATAACTCAATGACTTAAAAACAATACGATTGCACAAAATGAACAACTAACCTGGTTGAAAGGTCTGACACGTACTGCCACTTTCACACTGTCAGTGTTTGGCATCTTAAACTCTTCAAGGAATTAAAATATAGCATGCAAGCACCAGTTATATCCAGGACACTGCTTGGATAAATTTTTTAAAAAGATGGTCTGGAGCCCAATCACCTACTGCTTTATACCTAATACATTATTGATATCTTCACTTGTCACCTGTATAAGGTTACTGATAAATTATTTCTAAGAGGAGCTCCATTAGATTAGGTTGACCGCTACTATGTATTGGTTTCCAAATATACATCTGAAATGTTGGAAAACTTATGTAAAATTCTATTTGAATTATTTATGCAGTTTTTCTCTTAAACTATAATTTTAATTCAGCCTCTATTCATCTTTTTTATGCTCCAATGATAGATAGAATACTACAGAAGAGTATTTCCAGACAAATTTTATTTTAGCAAAATTGTGGTAACATTTCTCTAGTAACCACAAAATCTATAAAACATGCATCATCTCAAAATATCAAATTTGAACTAAATTTAAGTAGATGAAATCCCTGAAATGCTGTCCCTTGTTGAATACTTGTGACAATAAATACCTTGAATGCTAAGAACATTCTGCTGATGCATCAAGTTAAAAAAAAAAAAAACATTTGAGGTGAGATTTTGTTTTCTAAATCAAAGAGCAGCTTTCCCAAGTTAAAACAAATACAAAAAAATATTGCACAGCTTCAGTACAATGGTTTACATTCTGACTTCTTCAATTAAATACATGTTGAATAAAGAGAATAAGATTTTATTTATGATGGATAACTCCTAGTATTAATTCCCATGAGGTCAACATGTTTTCTAAAAATTCTAAAAGTGTGAAATTTTAATTTTAAAATTTTTTTATAAGATCAAACTGTTTTTTTAAAAAAGAATGCTGGCCTCCCATCCGAGAGGCACCAACAGTGGAAAGTCATAATTAAAATCCCCTTTGGGTCATTTGCATTCTGCATCCATATTATTCTCTTCCAAAATGTAGTGGACAATAATCATTAAGTATACATTTTTATTTAACATTCCTAAAATATTTATTTACATATTATATAAATGTACGAAGTATATTATAAAATACAAAACTGCATTGACTGAAGAAATCACACTCCATACGGAGTTACTTATTGAAGATCTTTAGCTCTCTGAAAATTTACAATAATTTATATAAATTATCTTCCAAATTAGATGATTTTTTTTCTCTTAATATTCCTCACAAATGTGATGACTTTACAAACACTGGTGTACATCACACATTTTTAAAAGCAGTTATAGCATCTTCTTCCGTACAACTGGCTTTGGGTAACTAGACAGTCTCTTCTCCTTCCTACGCGCGTTTTTTTGAACAGCCTTTTCTGTTTTGTCCACAGAATCTCCTTGCTTTTGTTTGGTTTCATCTGCAGGGGTGCCAAAGGGTGAAATGAACTTGATTTCCATTGCTGGGGGTGACCAACTACTATCTTTCCCTAAGATTCTGTAAGAAAAGAGAGCATTTTTAAGCTAATTTAACTATATTTGAAAACACAGTAACAAATCAAAATCAGAATTCACACTGCAATAAGTAAATATTAAATGTATCAACGTGCCATCTTTCATACATACTAATTTTGAAATATATTTTTTCATACATACTATTTTCAAAGCAGGATAGGAATCATATTGATCTATGGTATTAATGAAGACTCTTGAGAATACAGTAAAAAGCAAAAAACAAACAAACAAAAAACACCACAATTATTGAACAAATCACCCAGAATTCTCACTTGAGTCACAAATTATCAAGCTCAGATTATCCTCTTTGGATATATTATATAAAGAGTCATCAACAATCTTGAAAAGATTCTAACTATGGAAAAGATGAAAAGAAAGAGAAGGAGAAGACAATAAATAGCAAGGAGGATGGACTTGATTATAATGGTGAGGACTGTTCCATTGAAACAACAGGTTAGGTAGGAATAGGCTGCTGTGGAGAAAACGTATGTGGTCTCTAGCAGCTAAAAAGGACTTAATGTGATACAATCATTTTTTGAAACAACTATTTTAGAAAAGAAATCATTACATACTTTCTTGTTTTTGTTGTTTTTGACCTTGTAGTTCTGCTTTTAATATTTTGCTTTTCTAAAGCGGCTACTGAAACAGCATGCTTTTCTTCTTTAACTGGTAATTCCTAAGGACAAATAATATTAAAAAGGCAAAACAAGAAGGCACTGTCTCTGTCCCCCAGCTTTTAAGTTTACTTTAAATCCAAAATAGGTAAATCCCACAAGACTCTTAGTGATACAAGATAAACAAAATGAAAAATATTTTCCAACTATTTGATGAAGACGACCAACTGTTAGCAAATTGAAAAATCATAAATAGTGCTTTGGAATTGTTGTCATACTATAAGTGAATATTGAGAGGTAGGAACTAGACATTCAATGAATTGCCTGCTATGTAAAATGATACAATGAGCAGTAAGTTAACAAAATTTAGTTATCAAGTTGCTTACTCTACCGGAAATATAAGAACATTTGAATATATACAGAAGAAATGATCAAATTACTTACCAGGTCTTCCACAATCCTTGAAATATTAGACATCTGCTTTTTCCTGGACCTCAGAACAGGGGGTGAGAACACAAACTTAGAAGCCAAATCTGAATCTATACCCTTGAGTTGAACAGGTGTCACTGCTTTTTCACCTAAAATTAGAAACCATAAACTGACTTTGGAAATAAACATTTGAGGCACAAACCTTTAACTACAATGCTGCATCCAGCAGTTTATCATGTGAACCAATTACAAGGATCCACATTTAGTTGATATTCTTAGCTGCCCCAGGATCTGTTGAATGGAACAGAAAATTTTTAAACCCTGGATACTGTAATACTTTATAACTCATTCTTGCATAGGTCCCATTTGAACTGAAAACCAAATAATGGCATCTTATTGCTATCAAGGGAAGTCTGGCAGCAAATTAAGCCAAACCATATTTCCTACGTAGAAAATTAATACAGGGAGGAGTAATTATTCCCCTGAATTACCACTGATGCTTAGAACTATTTTATACTTCAGAGAAATATTAGGCTTCATGTTTTCTCAATTTAGCTTAGAAGCACTCTCCCTTTTATAAATAGAGGTTGCCTCTTTCTTCATTCACAAAAAAAAAAAAAAAAAACCCAACCCACAAGGGTTGGTCAGTGGAAAAAAACAAAACCTGAGACAAAGAATCAAGAGGCATAGTCTCTTAAGTTCAATCCTTCCCTTTTTCTTAACATTGGGGTGTGGAGGTTTTGGTTAGGATCTCCCCGCCCTGTTCCACAAACATCACATCTGTTATTTGTTAACTGGGTGGCTCTTTTTGATCAATTTATTTTTTTCACCATCTCAAACTTAGTTTGAATCAGCACCCTACTTTCTGTTAACAGATGTTATGGTATTGACAAGAAAAAAACCAAGATAGCAGCCTGTCATGGTTCTTCATAGGTTTTGTGCAATTTTTCTATTAGAATTCTGGATCTCTACCATTAGCAAATGTATCAACAGAAACACATTTTTATTCTATGAATATGCTTAAGAAGCAAATACAGGTAGCCCTCAACTTACGACCACAATTAAGCCCAAAATTTATGTTGCAAAGTGAAAAATATGTTAAGTGAATTTTGCCCCATTTTACGACTTTTCTTGCTATATTTGTTAGGTGAATCACTGCAGTTATTGAATTAGTAACACAGTTGCTAAGGGATTCTGGTTTCCCCGTTGACTGTGCTTGTCAAAAGGTCGCAAAAGGTGATTACATGACCCCGGAAATTGCAATCGTCACAAATGTAAGTCAGCTATCAAGCATCCAAAAGTAAATCACGTGATCAGAGATTCTACAATGGTCATAAGTGTGAAAAATGGTCATAAGTCACTTTTTTTCAGTCATTAAGTGACCTGTAAGAACTACCTGTACAATTTCTGTGAATTTCCTCTCCCCAAACCATTTTTATGTGTAACTGCTATCTCTTTCTAGACTTGGATCAACCCTCATGCACAGCAATTTGATTATCCTATACAGAATTTCTGAAGCAAAATTTCAAATACCTTGAGTTTTTGCTGTGAGTTTAGTAAGAGGAGGAGAAAAAAAGAAGGTTTTATTTATATCCAGGGAAAGTGACTGTTTTACTTTCTTTGGGGTTAATCTTGTCTTCTTAATGCTATCAGCACGGTGTGTCAAAGTTTCTTCTATTTCGCCAAGCCTCAGCCTGGCTACCTCTGTAGTCTCTGATTCCACTTCATTATCAGTTGCTAGCGGCAAATGTTCTTCCTCTCTACTTGTTTCTGAGACAGAAGACAACGTAGACTTCTTTCTAATTCTAGTTATCCTAGACCTCCTGTTTTCAGACTTCTTTTCTGAAGCTACTGCCTCAGTTGGCTGGATAACACATTCTTTTAGGTTAGAATTTTCTACATTTGTTTTCTCTACACTTCGAGATGTCACTCTTGAAGATCTTCTCTTTGGGGTTTCCATTATAGAAGTTTCTAGAGAGGGTAAACATGCCAAGGTTTGTACAGCCCCACTCCTAGTATTTCGCTTATGGACTGAGGATGCAGCATCTGGAGAAGACAACAGTGACAAGTCCAGTTGTGATTCTGCTGAAACATTCAAAGAATTTTTTCTTGGTCTACCTCTTTTACGACGTGGTGGTTCAGTAAGTGATGATTCAATAAGACCACTTTCTTGATCAGAAATTAATTCTGATGTACCTATTCTTTGTATTTTCCCCTGTTCCGATAGCTGTGATTCATTTGGTTGCATGTCATGTTTAAAAATGGTTTCTGACACACTGGTCTTTCTACTTCTACTCTTTCGAACTAGACTAGGTGATGGTAGCTTCTCAGAAATGGTTTCTGCCTGAGTCACTACTTTCAATATGCCATGCTTTCTTCTCCTTCCTCTTTTTGGTGATACAGAAAGCTGCTTTCCTTGAGGTTCTACCTCCTGATCTGAAATTACATTTTCTGCAAGTTGCAAGGCGATAGCTTTTAGTTTTGTTGCACTTTTAGGAGTGACTGTCATTTGGATTGTATGATCAATAATAAATTGATTACTATTTTGATTTCCTACTACACTTCTTGTAATTCTAGGAGTCCTCTGGCGAGCAGAAGGAAGATCACTGTGTGGAGGCCCATAACGTTTTGACACACTTTTGTTTGGTTTCCTAATTCCACTCCTTGTAGTAGCATTTGCCAGAAATGTCGGTGAAACAGGATGAACATTTGCTGAGATTTCTAACTCATTCTTTGTTTCCTTCACATCTCTGATGGGAGAATCAGGAATTTGGAGAATCTGTTGTTCTTGAGGTTCTTCAGAATTATGTGGTAGATTTTCAGAAATAACTGTTGACTTCTTTGCTCGCCTAGTACTTCTCCTTAGAATGGGGGTTGCCAATATAGTTGATTTATTTTTCTTTGTCAGTGATTGATCATTACATGAGATATTTAGACTTTGGTTTGCATGATCTGTTGAACTTATAACAGGTGTCAAATTTTCAATTCTATTTAAGTCTACATCATTATTTGTGTCATGAACATTTTGAATAGGACCCTGGGATAAATTTAATACTTTCTTGCTTATGCTTTCATGAAAAGATTGTTCTATTATCTCAGCTGAAAATTCTTTACTTCTTGTGTCTTTGATTACATCTAACAGATTTTCAGCAATAGCCATTTTAATTGGTTCAGGTACATAAGGTAGTACTTCAGCAGTATTCTGTGGTATTTCATTACTGGTTACTGTGGACACAGAATTTGTAGTTAGTTCTTGGTTGTTGCTTCTATCCCCGGATTCTGGGCCAGCTGATTTCAGAGAAGTATGCAAATTTGTAGAATCTTCCAGCTCAGCTTCGTCATCACCTTCTAATATTAAAGAAAAATTATTCTGACACAGTAGAAGTTCTCCATCTCTTTCAGTAAATGAAGATTCATCAGCATCTTTTTCAAGCAATTCACAGGTAACTTCTTGTTCTACATTGTCACAGTGACACTGAAATTTGAGATTGCTTGAGGAACACAGTTCATTGTATGGGATTTCTTCTACTATAGCTTCTGAAACTTGTATCTCATGTTTTCCGCCTCCCATCAGCTAAAATAGAAAACACATAAGTTGAATTCCATTACACAGCATTTTTCAAGAAATATAATACCATGAATACTTCAAAATTTCAGATTTTCTTAAGTTACACTTCACTGGCCAATTCAGCAATCCATGCATTGGTTTGCAAAGTAACCCCAGCAAAAAAGTTCAAAAAGAAATTGCAGACTCTGGCTTTCCAAACCCATTGGAAGCTATCGCTTCCTATTTATAATGATCAGGAAAGTGTTTTTTAACTGTATGCACATACACCAGTTACTTCCTTTTTTCTTTCCTAATATTCTTTTGTACAGGTGCAGGATCTACTTTTTTTGGATCAACTTATTGTAAAGGAACTGACTGGCTTTTCACCTAAGTCTGATGTCGTAGACCGACAGAGTGACTGGTCCAAAGTCACCTGGCTGGCTTTAATGCCTAAGGCAGGACTAGAGTTCAATCTCCTGATTTCTAGCCTAAGGCCTTAACTACAAGACCATACTGGCTTGTCGTCCATGGTTATACTGTAGTATAGAAATGTTATTGATTTTTTTTAATTGATACTATAAAAGAGACATAGATTATACAATTGGGTCAATTGTTTATATATGAAACTCTTTAGGAAGAAATTTTGGGACCCATACTGGTAACATAAGAGTAAGTGTGATGGCAGTTTTCTAATCATGTTGAAGAAGTTAACTTACATCCACGTTTTGATTTTCAGAGTCAATATTAGGCAATGTTTTTTCTTGCAGGACTATTAGATGTTCCTTTTGGATTGTTTTTTCCAATTCACTTTCATCTATTGCTTCTTTTTCTTCCAGTTCGTTTTTTGAATGGATACTGGCAATGTCTTCACTATCAGGAATACTGATGACAGCTGAAAAAGTGATTTTCTGACATTATTTGATTTTATTGTTTCTGAATGAAATCTTTTACTGCTAAGTACTATGACTAGATCCTTTAACCATATTTTTCATCTTTCATTTACAGACATGTTATAATAAAATTTGTTCTTGACCTTTATACATCGTAAATACTAATATTAAACTATTTCTCCTCAAGGGATAAGCAGAAAAAATATTTATTGTGCAAATATTCATCCAACAGCAAGTGGTATTGAAATATCTGTTCCACCCTGTAATCACATCTTTTTCAAAAAACAAACATTAGACCTCTTCTAATTCTTTGCATTAAGATTACAATGACCTAATGGCTTTGTCTAATTTTTGCCTGTTTATACAAGTTTGACAGTCTGCACACATACAGCAAAGCTTTAGGTATTTTTAATCACCAGATTTCATTTCTGACTGAGTAGAGATCCAAAATCTCTTGTGAGTAAAAAAATAAAGAAGTAAGAGTATCGCGGTATGCAATTCAGTATATTACATTTTTCACCTTTCATTTTTACCATTTAGGCTGTGGTAGGAACTACAAAGCTGATGGCTGGGTTGCTACTGATACTGGCACTGAGTATGCTGTGGATTGCTCTTGCACAGAGAATGGCCAGGAACAACAAAGCGGAAGAAATTCCATTGTAAGAAGGAAATACTAAACCTCTGAAGTTGCCTAGTTGAAGACCTCACAACTGCCCCCCATGTGGGGTCTCCCTACAGCCTGAGGTGCCTTTGGAAGGCAAAGGAACAAGATCATAAGAGCCAGGCCTGTTAGTAGTTGACAAGAAGTGGGGGAATGCAGCCCTGTGACAGTGCCTTAGAACGGTTACCTGATCCCAAGCATGCAATGTTTTCTTTCTAAGGGAGGGGTCAAAGCATCTGATATCAGCAAGCTGCACAATCACTCTTATACATATCTGTGTGTGAGATGCTACCTTTTGGTCTGGGATACTGGCAAACTCTTCTTTCACCTTTATTTTTACATGAAGTAACACGGACAAGCAAAATTGCTATTTTCTTCAGCAATATTTTTTGCTAGCTTACTCTTTCTTAAAATCTTGTTGTGCTACCAAAAATGTTTTGAAAGGCTGCATTTGGCCCATGGAATTTAAGATCCCTGATCTAAATTATGCAACAGCACTGTAGAATCTGAACAGCATCAATAGAGAAATTAATGATAGAAACAATTAAAATACTTCTTTGAGTTATGTTTGCATTAATAATTAAAATAATGAAATACTAAAAAAGCTGATTAAAAAAAGCTATTACCAAGATAGAAATGTTCAAGTTAAAAGATTTTAGATATATGCTTCAGAATGTTATATCCCCTGAAAGAAGATGTGAAAAGAACCACTTCATATTGCTTGTTCCATTTGTTTGATATTCAAAATACCTACATTCTCCATCTGCTCCTTCCATCTTCTGAACTTGGCTGTTTGTTTCAGCAAGGAATCTGTTGTCTTCCAACAATGGTAGCATGTTGGATTCTAGGGTATGAGTTGCACTATACAAAAAGCAGAAACAGATACATGTATATAAAGGTCCATTCTTTTTAAGATTCTAAAAAAGATAAAACTTTAAAAATGTTTTTGTTGTATACTATTTTGGCATCATGCATGACTATTAAATCATATTGCAAGGAGTACCCCAAAACACCAGCCTGGCCCTATTGCATAGAAATTGTAAACCCACTGCTATTGTGTAAAAGTTATGCCTAACTGATGTAACTATTAAGACTCTGCACATTCACTTAAAGTTTGGATATTAATAAGCATTTCCATTAGGGAAAGTAGCCAGATAATTGCACCCATGCAATCTTCTTGTGGTCTGCCGTGGTCTTCATCTGGAATCCTTTTTGAACTTCCAACTGTAGTCCAATATTCTGGAATTCTCAGCTAGTTTCTCATCTACATACTGAGGCTAAATCTGATAAGCTTCTGAAATCAGTGATCAACTACATACTGCTGTCTGCTGAGGCATTATTCAATAGCAAATAAGCCCCAGTCAGTAGTTTAAGAATATAGGCTAGGGGCAACTACAAAAGAAGTCATTGCAAGAGGAAGTTTTCCCTTGTCTGCTTGACAACAGACCACTGTTAACAGAGAACATGCTTAAGAGTCCAATTTTATACCCAGACAACAGTCCGAGGACTTCATAGATTAACCTCTTGAACTGAATAAGTCAACTGTCAAGTTCTGCAGAACTTTCAACATAGGATAGCAGACTAGTTGCTGTATTCTATATGAATTTAAGCACTCTTTTAGAGTAATACTATGGTGAGCACATTGCAATAGTCTAACTGGTGAGTACCTCAGATTAATGGGAAACCATTATCAAATCTGATCCATGAATGATTGCAGTTGGGTACAATAGACACAAATGTGCAAATTACTTCTTGCCGATGAGCTAACAGGAAGTGTAATGATATCAGGGAATTCAAGCAAGAGTCCCAGATGTGGATCTGCTCTTTCAAGGGAAAAGCAAGCTGATTCCCAGTCCTGGAGTTTGGCTCTCTACTAGAAAATAGCATTCAATTCTATCTGGATAAATCATAATCATGAAAGATAAAGTGGGAAATACATGCAATTTAAATTTTAAAGCAAACTACTTCATCTAAAATTTTGAAATTATACGGGACATATTTACCATTCATTAGAAGGCAAAAAGCAGACTATGGTGTCTTGGTTAACCTTCAAGTGAGCCTTTGGAAATACTTCATTCTCAAGAAATGAGCCACATTTCCCGTGATCCTTTTCATCGGTTTCTATGGACAGTAAAAGTTAAAAATACTGTATCCTCAATAATGATTTTTTTCCAAATACTAATTCATCTTTTTTTAAAGACATAAATCTACCTCTCATTTTCCAAGCCACAGAAGCTCACATAATACTGGTGGAACTTAATGTTCTTACTCAAGTTACAATAAAAAATGAATGGAAGCATTAAAATGTTTATCTTGGCTTAGCTGACAAACCCCATCCTGAATTGCTATTGACCCTTCCAAAACCTCAGGAACATGCAATGAATCAAAACTGAACTGGCTGTAAAAGACGGAGGCCCAAACATCAGACCAATCATGCTGAATTTATAGTTCAGCTGGACTATTTACTATGCTTACTGGTTTCTAGTCCAATATTCCACATTCAATTTAGTAAGCATAAAATTTGTATAGAGGTTAAAGCTGCATTTGATTTTTCAGAGCTGCACGGAGGATTGCATCCCAAGTAATAGAGCCAAATTATTTTAAATGTAAGGATGATTAGAATTCACATGTTCATTTTAATTAAATAGATCAAAATAATATTTTTTAAATTTTGGTTTTAATTTCAGCTTGAGATAAACTTTGAAGAAAGCAGGAACACTATATAGCTGTGTCACTGCTTTTGTCTTCTTTAACACTTCAGTGGTTTATTGTGGGTGTAAACTCAGAAATTTCTAAACCATGGGACTGTAATTTAGCATTATTGTATGACCTACTGTTCAATAAACTATGATTGTGTTTTTAGCACAATGTCAGTTCAACCAGCCTAGAGAAAGTTCTGTGTGTGCCAAATATTTTACTGAGAATTTGATCTCTTACACAGAGAAGTGAGCTCTTTTTGCTATGATGTACAAATAACATAATGAATAATGCTGTATCAAATTAAAATACTGCTTGTCCCCCTAAGAGGACAACCTATTCATGTCTATTAACATAGGTGATCTACTATCATGGGACACTGAAATGGCTATTACTTGATTTTATTAATAACTTGTTATCTTAATAAATACAACAAAAGGCTCTTAAGTTTCTCTGCACATTTCCAGAGAAATATTTTTATTTATAGTTCAAGATAACAGAAAAGTTGTATAATGCATTTCAGATGTTTTGAGAGAAGGGGAAGAAAACCATACCAGAGGTCTGTTGCTTTTCCTGAATTTTTTTCTCTCTTAACCCTCAAGTCATCTACTATTGTGCCCCATAGTATTTTAAACAACTTGCTTTAAATCAAAGTACTACATGTCTATGTAATGGTGGGATACAACACATTCCCTGATTCTCATATACCTTCTACTGGTGTAAATTCTCAGGAGCCTGAGTGTTCCTTCCTAGGCCCCCTTCCCTTTTTCCTGACATAAAATGCTTTTTTTTAAAGTTTAGATCCATCTGAATTCCCCAGGCAATACTGCTATCAACATTTTCTAAAAACATATTTTTCTATTAGATATATTGTTTTAATTCAGACTTTTCTGCATTCCCGAATACCAAGAGTGTAAGGATCATCAGCTTACTACTGAGTATTTTGTTCCACCTCCAAAAGTTCAAATCATAATACCAGTTTTACCAGTGTTCAAAAACCAGGGAAAAACCAGATGGGATCTCTGCTGATTCAATATGACCATCCTTCTTAGCTCCTTTCCATCATACCTGTGGACAATCAATATCATTATACATACCAGCTGATTGGTCTATATTTGCCGATGTTTGCTGTTCCATTATAGGTTCATTTTCAATTACTTCTCTCTCACTTGATCCTGGTAGGTCTACAATTTCTCCAGAGGAAATAGTAGTTTGTTGAGAGCCCATGAAGTTACTGTTTCCAAAGTCAACTGATTTTGCATCATGACATTCTAAAGTAATGTATGTTGGTTTCATACCAGTGTCATTAATTTCTTTGGAGACTTTAGTTTCATTCAACTGATCACTTGTTATGCACTCTGATGATTGGTCTCTTTCTTCAAGCTCTTCCTGAAGGCTGTGATCTGAAATGGAGGAAGTCTCTCTATTCTTAACCCAATTTTCTTCCATTTGAGCTTCAAGAATATATCCAGATGTATTTGCATTGTTTATTTCATGATCTGTCTCCTAATAAGGAAAAGAAAAAAAAATCAAGAAAATCTGACCATACAATAATGTGAGATCCAGAGTACTCCACTATCCACAATGTAAATATGTGTGACTTATTTGCATAGGTTGAATTAAAAGTTAATAAGTAAATTACAATTTATTTAAAGGACTGCTGATTTTAACATGGAACTCTGTGTCATGTGAACATATTGCTTAGTGATGACAATCCTGGCATCTGTCATAACTCCAGATGTGCAGGTGGTTAAGTATATGAGGAGCATTGGGGTGCTAAAGGAGATTAGGGGAAGCCCCGGGAGGACTAGCAGAGGCCACACATTGCTGGAGTATTGCTGAAGTGAGATGGCGGGGGGGAGAGAACAGAGGGGAAGAATACGCTATGCTCAAGGTTTTCTCTCAGTGCGCTGCAGCCCTGGGGTTGCAAGGACCCAAGCTGCAGCATGAAGTCCTTCACGGTGCAAAGCCCAGTCCAGCAGAACAGTGTGACGGGGCCTCTTGGGTACACTGGGAAGCCATAGCCACCCCAGTTCAGTCCCAGCTGTCCTCCAAAGTCTTTTGTCACCCTGCCTCCACTTCAGCTGACTGCTGCCATTTTATGGTCCTGTTGTTGACAAGGCGTGACCAGCCTGTCCCATTGTAAGGCTGCTGCTGGCCATCTTAAGCCATCATTCCAGGGTCTTGTGAGGAAGCTGCTGAGCAGCTGGAAACTCTGGAAAGAAACCCTGGCCAGCAACTGCCTTGCAAAGGGCCAGGCTAGGCATGCTTGCTCATTAAGTGGGAGAAAAAAGATAGCTAGGGTGACAGGGACTGCAAAATTCAGGGAGCCAAAAGGGCATGGATGGAGAGGAGATACATGGGGGAATTGAAGCACCCCTATAGTCTAATTGCAGGAAGGCTGCCAAGTGCCTGAATTTTGACCGAGTGATTGTGGGTGCATTGCAACAGCTGTAACTTTGGGGACTAACCTTACGTACCCTTGTACAACACACTGTATCTTCAAACAATTGCTGAAGAATGGTTGTAACTCAAGAACTATCCATATGTCAAGGGGGGATGGGGATGTTTGTTATTTCCTGTTGTATTTTTATCTCCTTTATTTCAGCCAACTCCTATTTAGTTTTCCTCAAAGCAATATACAGGGTAATTATTACCCAGAGCACATATAGTTCCAGTTGGGCAAATTACATATATTAGATGTTTATATACTGAGCTCTATAATCACATCCCTATCAGAAATTGCAGATCTGAAGTGAATTCACTTTCTCTATTCTATATTCCACAGGATAAAACCCCCTCTCCATTTATTTATTTTTTTCTCTGTATTATTGTCTTGCTGCCTTTTGCACTGGCTAGGTTTTGATTTATATTTTTTCTATGTGAGCTGCCAAAACTCAGATTGATTGCAGTGATATAGAAATGTTTAATAAATAAAGATGACAAGAGCAGAGTCCTGCATAAAACTCGTGTATTTAATTTTGCAGCACTACTGCCAACTTACCCCAGTCCATTGTGAAGTTTTGCTTTCTTCCATAAATGATATTTTTGTTTCTTTTGCACGCAAAGGGGGTGTAATAGATCTTCCTGGAGATGCAGTTGGAGTTGCTAAAGGAGTAGTGCGAACGCTGGATCTCAATATTGACTGAGGAGTAAAACCAGGGAAGACTGAGGATGATGTGGATGCCAAAGCTTTAGCTCTCTAGGAGAGGACAAAACATCTTAAAAATGTGTAATCTAAAGCTCCGAGTTTATAGAAAGTCATTATTACTTCACTTTTCAGCCTCAGAAATACAGGTTTCTGCAACCTACAAAAATCTATATACCTTGACAACAGGAGGTGTTTCCAACAATTTTAATTCTGGTGCTCTTGCAATGTTCTTGGGCAGTAATGTCTTTACGGAGTATTGAGAACTGGTATGCAGTGGGCTAGAAAATCTGCCAGAAGCAGAAACTTCTGGTGACTTCTGCTGGCTTCTTCTCAAAGGTGGTGAATCAAGAGAAATAGGTTGGATCATCAAGTCAAGCAATCTGTAAATATTTCAAGGTTTTTAAAACATTAAGCTGCTTTGTATTACACCTACTCTGATGAAGGCACTTTTCAAACTGTCATCTGAAAGGATGTAAGCTACTCAAGCATGGACAGTACACATTACTTTAACTTTTTAAATATCATCAAACATTTAATTCTTAATTGCATTATGTAACATCCCTGCTCTGACAATTGGATATGCATTTGCTAAGCAATTCCCAATATATACAGCCCGCATTTGTCTTTGACTCCCTTAGCGATTGATTGGCTGAATCTTCTTATAGGCAATTTAGGCAATAAAGAGTCATAATATAGGTAGTCCTCGAATTATGCTGGCAATTGGAATCAGGACTGCAACTGCTAAGTGATGCAGTCACAAAGCCTGACAACATATATTCACATTGTTTAGTAACAGCAATCCCAGCAATTCCTGTTGCCAGCATAGTTCCAGGACTATATGCATTGTTAAGTGGGAAGAGAGGGAAGTTCCAAATAAGGAATGTGGGGGGGGAAATGGAGGGTGCCACAAGTAAACACTAAGGAGTGTGAATGGGCTAGCAACGACATTGGGTAGGTATAGGGAAGCACGGATGGGCTAGCACCTCAGCGGACACGTGCTGGGAAGTGTGAGATCAGAAAAGGCAGCAGGCTGGTACTGGAAAGCATGAACAGACCAGCAAGGACAGTACAAGGGTACTGGAAAGCCTGGGTGATCAAGGTGTGGGTGATACAAAGTATGAGATCTCTGGGGTCTCATATTCTGTAGTGGGGTTCCTCAGGAGAAAAAGAAAAACAATGGTGCTGAAGGGGAAATTGGCATGGAAAGGGAATTTTACCATGCCGATTTTGTTCGCCACCCGATTTTTGAATTGTGACCCAATTCAAAAATTGGGTGGATTTTTTGTTCGCCACCCAATTTGGTCACAAACAGGAATGTTCGTGACCCAAGGTTCCACTGTACTCCTTTTTCAGCATCATTGTAATTTTGAATGATCACTGAGGAAGTAAAGCACCATCTGTGCTGAGTCAGAAATCACAATTTTTGGAAGAGACTATATAAAATTTATTGAGGAAGAGCCTTACATTTCATGAGCCCCTGTATTAGGACAAAACAGGCAAACGCCATCACCCTGCTAAACAAATAATTCCCTCAACACTGTCCAACTATTTACAAAGTCTGCACTACTATTACTCTTCTCATCACTCATCAACCATCCCCTCCCACTTGTGACTGTATGACTGTAACTTTGTTGCTTGTATCCTTACGATCTATATTGACTGTTTCCTAGTATGATTTGATTGCTTATTGTACCCTATGACTATCATTAAGTGTTGTACCTTATGATTCTTGACTCTTGACGAATGTATCTTTTCTTTTATGTACACTGAAAGCATTTGCACCATGACAAATTCCTTGTGTGTCCAATTGCACTTGGCCAATAAAGAATTCCATTCCATTCCATTCCATTCCATTCCATTCCATTCCTACTCCTATTCTAATTGACCAAGCAAGTTGGCTGCTGTAGCCAAGCAGTGTTTTAGAGTTCTAAAATGAACAACTTTGTTGTTTTAGTACGTGTCTTCTTAGATACACAAAACAGATTAACAGACTAGGCTTATGTGGTCCCACAATATAACGACTGGGTCAACAGAGGTCACTGTGTTGTAAGAATAGGGTCACATTATAAATAATCTGGTTTAATGACTCTTAGTAGTCAGAAAGTAAAGGACAAACATTGGTTGTGGATTTCCTAGTGCATTTCTCTGATATATTTTTTTTCTTTTTACCTGGAACGTTTTCTTAAAGATTTAGTAATTGGTGTCCCAATAAATGGATCTGGTAACTGCCTATCAGGGCAGGGCTCCAACACAGATGATTGTTCTTTGGGTCCACTTTCAAGAAAAAAATGAGAAGTCAAATTAAGAGAAATGTATAATTTTGTGCATCAAAATATTACTTTTTTCAAAAGGAGAAAGTGGATAAATTACATAATTCTTGCTGCCTCCATCACACCTTTAGAAAATTATTGGTATCTTCAGCCCTTGAGCAAAAGTCCTTTATTTTCTAAGTCAATGTTTCTACCAATTTAAAACCCACCATTAAACTACTGAAGTAATATCAGAGTAACAGAATAAAGACTGAAAACAATTTCTCTGTAGTGTTAGGGATACGCAACACTACACAACGATATCCTAATACAGGATGGTGGTAGCTTTGATATCATGGGAAGATGTCTTGCCAATTCCTCAAAAGTGACTCCTTCATTTCTCTATCTAGGAGAAGTCTGAAAGCCATCACAAAAAAAATGGTATTGTCCATACAGGGGAAAATGGAGAGCTCTGGTTCTTTATTTTCCTCTATAGAGAAACCAGGCAAAAGTGCCAGAAAAAAGAGAGCACTGATGTCCTCTGTTTTACTTTGAACAGAGCTTTTTCAAATGCCCTTGCAGGATTGTAAATGGAATCTACAGGCTATCCAAAATAGTTGATGGTGCCTTCTGGAGAAAGCACAGGTGTGTTGCAACTTCTCTGACTGAGAGGCTCAGCAGGATACTGCAAACAGAGCTCAGGCCAACTTGGAGAGTGTTAGGCCCGGGAAGGCCCTATAAAACTGATACACCAATCTTTTGGCTAGATTATGCCCATGGGCTGAAGATTTCCATCCCTATGCCTGGATAGTGAAAGAAATACTTACCTATCATTCTGATGTGACTTGGTTTTCTGCTCACTTCCTGCCCACACTTCTCCAATTTTGGACAATACATTATTGATAAAAGTTGCTTTTGTAATTACGTTTCCAGTAGCAATCCGTTTTGCAACTGTTGATAATGGTTTTGGTCTTAAAACTAAAAAGAAAAATAAATCAAGTAAAGACAGTAATAAAAAAAATTAATATTCTTAAAATTGATTTGAAAGAGCGGTAAAAGAATCCATCTATGTTAAAATTGAACACCCCTCCCTCAGCAGAGGGAAAGGAATAAGACACCACCTATCTCCAGTCTACAAGGCAGCCTTTTCAACAGTTCCAAGAAGATTCCACAATCACACCCCAATTCACGTGATCCTGAAGGCACAGATAAACCCCCAAGTGGCCTCACCAGCTCTCAGAGAGTGCTAACAACTACATCAGTGCAAAGAAATACTTCCTCCCCATCCCCCCATCCTATCAGAACCTATCCTTCCATCCCCCAGCCAGCAGAACTGATGAAGCTTCTTGAATGAGAAGCGAAATGTTTTCTTCTTCTTCCTCAAGGAAAAAACAGTCCAGTTGCCTTTTGAAGAAAAAAAGTATCTTTGAGACAACTATGATCTGGATGACTGAGAATCTCCACAGACATTCTTAAAATAGATTTCTGCAATTTTCATTGAATGAGAAACTTACTTTCCCGCCGTAGTGAAGGTGGCAAATGGTAAGGCCTGGCTTGCTCTATAGCTAGCTTCTTCTGAACTCGAGGCAGAACTTTGCCATAATGGTCTAATATGGAATTTCTGGCAACTGATCTCTCTCTCCATTGAGGATCATTCTATTTAAGAATAAAAAGAATTCTGAATGAAAAATGCACTCAAAACAGCTGAAAGACAACTGAAGTTTACCTCCCCCCCTTTATGTCACCCCTTTAAGGCAATTACAAACCATGTACATAAATTTGAACAAGATCAGTTACAGACCAAGTAGATCTGAACATTAGTAAATTCTGATGCCGAGTCAATAGTAAATAGGAATGTATAAAATGTTCTATGCATAAACCTTCCCATGCATGAAACAGATAAGTTTCAGGTGGCCAGTCTGGACTGAAGCATGTGATTGGTCTTGATATGGACTCAAAATAACATGCTGCCTTGGAGAGTGATTTGCATTGATGTATTTTGGAAGTAGAAATGAAAAACAACCAAGGAATCAGCAACCAAGGAGGAAGGGGGAAAGAAACTGCAAGGGAAAGGGATAGAAATAAATATAGAATAAAATAACCTGTTACAGCAAACCTCCTTCCCATGCTGAAGGAAATCAACAACTGGCGGATGTCCTGAATGTGTTTTACTGTAGGTTTGAGAGAAAACTACTGCCACCTAACTGCACAACCCCCATCTCAGACACACCAACAACAGCCAAGCCTCCTACAACAGGCCCCATCCCATTGGGCCCACCACTTCTGATGATTACAGAAAATGAGGTGCAAAGTCTATTTCACAGACAAAAGCTAAGAAAAGCAACCAGACTCCTCCTTGCTTAAAAGCTTGCGCCCCCACATCTTCACCCAAATCTTTAATAAATCACTAGAGATGTGCTATGTTCCCTCTTGCTTCAAACACTCTACTATCATCCCAGTGCTGAAGAAACCTTCCATCAAGGAACTGAATGACTTCAGACTGGTTGCTCTAACATCTGTAGTTATGAAAACATTTAAAAGGCTAGTCTTGGACCATCTGAAAACCATCACGGATCCGCTGTTAGACCCCTTACAATTTGCCTACTGACCAAATAGATTGAAAGATGATGCTGTTAATATGACTCTGCACTACATCCTACAACATCTTGAATCTCCAAAGACCTATGCAAGAGTCCTCTTTGTAGACTTCAGCTCAAAAGCATAGAGATTGTGGTAGATTTTAGGAGAAACACTCCTATACTATTGCCTCTTACAATACTAGACAACACATGATCAACAGTAGAGACCTTCAAGTTTCTAGGTTCTCTCATATCTCAAGAATTAAAATGGACACCTAAAGTAAAAAAATGTCATCAAAAAAGCACAACAAAGAATGTTCTTTCTGCGCTAACTCAGAAAGCTCAAACTGCCTAAGGAGCTGCTGATTCAGTTCTACAGAAAAATTACTGAATCTGTCATCTGCACCTCTATAATTGTCTGGTTTGGCTCTGCAACCAAACAAGACAGATATAGACTTCAACAGATAATTAGAACTGCAGAAAAAACTATTGCTACCAACCTGCCTTCCATTGAGGACCTGTATACTGGCTGTGAAAATGTCTAGACCCCTCACATCCTGAGACATATATTGTTTCAACTTCTACCCTCAAAATGATGTTTTAGGGCACTGCACACCAGAACAACTAGACACAAGGAGTTTTCCCCCTGAATGCGATCATTCTGCCAAACAACTAATTTCCACAACACTGTCAAATTATTTACTAAGAGTGTATTACTATTATTCTTCTCATCCTTCCTATTACCTATCTCCTCCCACTTATGACCACAACCTTGTTGCTTGTATCTCTACAACTTATATTGTTTTGTTTCCTAGTATGACTTGATTGCTTATTTAGTAACCTATGACTATCACTAAGTGTTGTATCTTATGATTTCTTGATGTTATTTTTTTTAATGTACACTGAGAGCATATGCACCAAAGACAAATTCCTTGTGTGTCCAATCACATTTGCCCCAAAAAGAATTCTATTCTGTTCTATAGATAGGTTGGAGAGGCTCTGTTTGGCCAGTAACAGGAGATAAGGGGAAACAGGGAAAGGAAAAGCTGCTGGGAAAATCAGTGGACAGATCAGGATAGAGGCTACAAAAAGGATGATGGAAGAAAAAACAATATGCACCAGCTCTGGTCTATTCTTTTTTTTTTTGCAAGATCCTGTCAGGTAGTCTAGACCAGAGGTTGCCAACTTTTTGGACCTCAGGGACCACCAAACTTGTAATTTTAAATCCCAGGGACCACTAACCGGTTCTGTGGGCGTGGCCTAATTTGTGGGTGTGGCTTGGTGGTCATGTGACTGGATGGGCATGGCTTGGATGTAAATATTATAAATATTTATATAAATATTGAATTTTTTATAAAAAAGAGCAACTTTTACCCAAAATCAGGCAAAGCAGGCAGACAGATTGAGTTGCTCACAGAATCACAGATTCATTCAGTGATTTATTTTTCTGCCATCAGCTAGCTCAGTCTCTCAATTTGCTTGCTGTGAGCCTGCATTGAATAACAAAACCTTCAGTCCTAAGGGAGGTTCGGCTGTGCTTAAAAGCAGAGCCAAAGATCTAAAGACTAGCTAGAAAGCAAGAAATCCAACCATTTCCTGTTTCCTAGCTAATCTAAATCTCCCTGCACAGCAGAACAGATGATGGTCGGAAAAAGGAAAAATAGCAATTTAGCAGGCAAGTTTGCCGGGTAAGGAGTGAGTGGGCAGGGAGTGTTCCTGCAGGCCATGTGGACGGCACAGCCTTGTGTTTCTGTGCAACCTGGATTAATTGCTTTGGGGGAGTGCTCTGGGGGTCAGATTTCTCTGCGGCCCACCAAAATTTTCTCATGGCCCACCAGTGGGCCGCGGGCGACTGCTGGTCTAGACCAGGAAACCAAAACCAAATTAATACTATCTTTATTGCAATATTACCGTAAAAAAAATCTCGCCAATCTGAAAATGCTTCCCCCCACCACCCTTTCCATTACTTTATGTTCTAGAGAATTAGGGAGGGCCAGTTCTGAGATGCCCCCTCCAATTCCTGCTTTGGACAACAGTAACTTTAGAAAATAATCCTAATTTCTCCTGTGTACTCCCAAATGTTATGATTTACCATGAGATTAATCTTCAAAGACTGATTCAGCTGCAGGGCAGGAATGTAGTTGGCCCTCTGGAGGTGATGAACTAAAAGAAACTCATGATTGTTGATACCAGTACTTGTCTGTAAAAACTTCTCTAGACACTCCTACATGACATAAACAGACACATATAATGCCATTGTATTAATCAGTCATCCACTGCTTTTTTTTTTAAAGAAAAGTTACTTCGTAGATTTTATTTTTGTTCTGGCTTACTTGTTCAGTTTCTGTGAATGGTAATTTTAGTAAATCTTCCATCAGTCCAAGTTCCTGACAGATTTCATAAACATGTTTCAGCATCTCTTCGATCTTTAACTGGCTAGAATTTTGCCGCAACACATTCCAAGCTTCCACCATGCAACTGAAATTAAATTCAGAATTAGAATTTTGGCAGATCTTTTTGCTACAGGAAAAAAAAGACATTAAAAACTCTTAATATCCTATGCCTTTCATTAAAAAAATAGTTATTTTGATTCTTTTTCTTGAGGGCTATTTTTCTTTATGAATTAAGCACAGTATTAGAAAAGATAAAGACGTGCTTTACCTGTTATATAGCAAGACAGTAAGGTGGAGTGCAACTTCAGTGCTACTTATCATTGATGGTTTCATCATTTGTATATATCGAAGGGCTCGCTTGTGCTCTCCTTGACACATCAAAGCTTGAATGATCTGCATATGTTGCCAAGGCAATTTGATTGTAGCTGGATGAAACAGATAGGACAGAGAATTCTGCAAAAGTGCAAGGTTATAATTAGAATAGAAATAAAACATATATGAATAATCTAAACTAGTATTTTCTCCAGTGTGTGTCTGTGTGTGTGCAGTATTTTGTACTTCTATTCCAAGTTTGCATTATCCAGATTGCTAATTTTAATTTCTTCTTGTTGTATATGTTGGCTTCAGCAAGACTATTAGCATATTTAAATTTAATATTGCCTCCAATATTGCCACCAATTTAGATCTTTGTAAAAGCAAACTTATTATTTACAGTTTGAGGACAACCTACTCTTGAGTACTTTACTGAACTTTCTCAGGAAGCACTGAAAACTTATATCAGCCAAGAGGTAAAATATAAATCCAATAATAAATAATGGAATTGCTACTTTATACTGACCTCATAGTCATTATGATCCAAACACCAAAAACCCTGAATTAGGTTTACCAGACCTATTGGGACTGCAAAGGCTGTTGGGAAAGAATCCACTGAAGTATCAGTTCTGTTAGGGCAAGAATGCATGATATCCAATAATAAATAAATTGTCTGATCAGCTTATTAAGGTTAACCAAAAGTTATGTTTCCTATGAAAGTGAACATTCCTACTTTGTAAATATATTTTGCTACAATTTTATCTTGTAAAATCTCACTGACAATATTAAAACATATATAACCTCAATCTTTAATATAAACAAATTATGAAGTCACAAATTCTATCTTGCAAATGTAACTTAACACTTGAAATTGTGAATTACTGAAATCAAGAAAGTAAAGAACACAGAAGAACTTTGGCCTCTCCAAGCCTCTCTATAGCTTCGCATTAGGGGCCTACTAAATATTTCATCTGAATTGTTCTGAGTCAAAACTTTGACTATGACACACAAAAGACTCTTTAAAACATGTTAGAAGTTTCTTTAATTCAAAATAGGTTTGTCAAATTTAAAGCAATTCCTGTTCTGCATACAACTGGGATGCTTAATGATGTTTTATGGTGCTATATCCTTGCGAAAGTACAAAATTCACATGAATTGGATTAAATATGCTCTATCTTGGGTCTAAAGAATAAGTTTCAACTGGATATGTTAATGCGGAGAGACCTACAAAGTAGGAAGCAGGCTTATAAATATCAAACTCCTCCCAGGCTCAATATTCTATTATCAACTCCAATAATATCCATGTTTTCATTTATTTTGTAGGTGTCGAACAGAAATGATAATGGAAAATGCTAAAATGTTAAGTGAACAATTTCATTTTAAAACATTGAAAATTAAATGTGCTGCAGCCACTGTTATATTCTATGTTTCTGAAAGGATACAATTGCATGCTTGTAGAGTTCCTCAGTGTTTTCTAACAAGTAGAGATCAAGCAGTGCCTATAATCAGAACACACACAGACAGAGTCAACTATTCTAATTATTCAAATATAACAAATCTTGAAAAAAATCGTCGGTGGCAATTTCCTGGACAAATCCATGCACTTTTCAGATTTTCGAAATCACCCAGCTAGCTTTTTGCTTAAGGCAGCACTAGAATCCACAGTCTCCCAGTTATTTCCTAATGCCTTAAACCACTACATAAAACTGATTGTCTTATTCATGTTACTTACATGTAATGATGGAGGAGGATACTTTCCGGTTCCCCCATCTCTCTGCCACAACTTCACAACTGAATCACCTAACTGGGAAATCATGCCATCAATCATCAAACAATCAGGGTTCCATTTGCCCCTATAACAGGAAGGCAGGCATTTAATTTCCTATTATTAAAAGCAAGTTTAAAAAGGCTATTTAGTAACAATTTATGCAATTCAAATTTCTCTTCCTTCAAAATTTATTCACAAAAACCCAAAGACCTCAACCAAACATTAAAAGATAACCAATTTATATAGAAGCATAAGCAAAAGACTAGTCTCTAAAATCACTTTTTTAAAAGTGTGTGGACACTTATTTGCCACATGCTTTAATAAATGTCATCTAGAAACACGTAACAACTTATAAGGGGCCCGAGGAGTACAAGATATTACTCAGTTATATAAAAACAAGGGGGAAAAAAGGAAGGCAGACACTGAACCACCTTCCGTGTCATGAAAAAAGGGAATAAACAGGCTCTCAAATGTCAGCAAGAAAATGACGTGATATTTTCTCCCTACGCATTTTTTGTTTTCTAAACCTGCACTCAGTAATTTTTACATAAACCTTGCTTTTTCCTTTCCCTTACTACTTAAAAGCTGCTCACAACAAATAAAATCTTTTTACTGAGACTTAACACACTTTAAAAAAACCTTTACCTTGATAAGCGTTCCAATTTTTGACGACAACTAATGTAAAACCGTTGAATATGTTGGTAATTATAGAAAGATTTTGGCAAATGCATGTCTTCTTCTGCATAAAAAAAAGATAAAAACTCATTTTTAAATGCATCAGATGAAAAAAAATTCTAGCTGTAGCCAGAATACAAAAACAGAATTTTCAAATCTGAACTGCTACTGCATATTTATATTGTTATTTGTGGCAATTCAAAATATTAATTAGACTATATCTGATCAAATATTAAACATAAGCTTTTCCAGTTACATACAAAATGCTGTCAATAGCAAATGAAGACCCTTAAATGTTTTGTTTTTGGAAAAACTTTACATTCAAAATTGGTATTACCATAATCTACTAATAGCTCCAACTCTATCAAGCTTTCACATTTTGATAAAATATCCAAAAGACCAAGAAAATTATAGATGAGATGTTGGTTCAAACTATATTTGTAAGAAGTACATCTTCTTCCATAACTGGATTAAAAATCCTGAATTCAATTATTAAAAAAATAAATTACTACCATTATTAATGTCATTCATTATATTATTGTTCATCATATTCTTCCTTAGAGAATAGGATAAAATTCAATGATAATTGTTTGGTCAAGCATTATCACTGACTCTAGTTACAAATGTCTAAATTATACAACGTATCTCAGCATTTTTGAAAGCAATTGGAAACAAATTTTGTCAGGGAATTGCACGGTGTCCAAATGGAGTCAGAGACGCTGACATTAACTTGTATATAAACACACACACACACACCAAACAAGATAATCAGGCAAACAGGAGCATCATCAGGTAAATCACAGAGAACACAGAGCACACAGATAAGGAAAAATGGGAAACTATCCCTCCACACCCACAACAACCAATCACGGCGCAGGTTGCCTCAAACAAGAGCCAGCACTCTTCCACCAATCAGCTATAACTGTGTGTTCTGTATCACTGCACAACCCTAGTGCTCCAGTTACTAAATTTAAATATCTTAACAAAGTTTCTCACTGTACAGGTTGCCAATATATTAGCATGGACATTGAAAATGCAAATCCAGCCAGGCTTCAAAACACTGTAATTGAGAATGCAAGTAAAATGAAAGTTTTACGGAAATATTAATGGCAAGATATTCTCATGCACTAATATATGACTGTCTTGGTCATGAGTTTAACATTTTAGAAAAATACAGCAAGTGTGAATACTATGGCAACTATACTGGCTAACTGCAATGTAGCTGTGAAGTTAAGACACAACTACCTTGCCCGTAATCATATTTTGAATAAATTAAGAAAAATATTAGGAAAGCAGATTTCTAATTATTGGTATAAATTAGTCAGGGATTGCTATGAAGTGTGCATATCTCACAGTGCACAAACCTATTAGCAGTAAAAAGCAATAATGACCCAGTTCCCCTGATTAATCCTGTTAATATTTGAAAGCAGATTTTTTTTTTATAAGAACAGGTTCAAATTCAAGGATCATTCAATTTGCTGCTATTAGTTTTGGTCACTATCAAGAAAATAAAGATTCACCAAGGTACTTTTAATATTCCATAACTAAATGAAAGACAGAAAGACAGACGGACGGACGGACGGAAGGAAGGAAGGGAGGGAGGGAGGGAGGAAGGGAGGGAAATAAAAATTTCTGTTTCTCATTCTTGCTTCTGGAAAATTGGTTACAAGCATAAACAGTTGCCTTTAGGAAAAAAGAATAGTTTCAGCAGTTTTGAATAAAATTTGATTCAATATGAAACATATGTAATAAATAGTGACAGTAAAGATGAAACGGTCCTAAACAAACTGCAATAAAAAAGCATTCTTCTATGAGTTCTTAATGTGCATATTAAAAATCTAGATTTTCAGGGAACATTTTTTTCAAAACGATGTTAACTTTTCTGTAAGAAATAGACATACACTAGTAATAAAATGGAAAATAGCCTGTTACTGAAATATGACAGCTGAAGGAGACCTACCTAAATTTTCTGGAAGGAGATTGGATCGACAGAACCAGATGACCACTTGCAAATACTGCGAAAGGAGACTGGTTACAACCTGTTTGTTTGTTAGATCTGTAATGCCTAAAAAAATGAACATAAGACTTGCTTTTTAAAAAAAACTTCATGTAACCTTGACAAGATATGGGTAATAAATTGTCAACTTAAAGATAGAGGAATCATTTAGCTCATTCATGGCCGTACAGGCATTCTAGCTTTAATTCAAATACAGCCACAAATTATCTGTACAGGATATAAAATTTCCACTATACTAAGAATGAGATAATAAGTTTTCTTTTAAACTTTTCTGTATTGTGTCTGGAGATCAAATCAATAATTTTCTAATTCAAAGGGGGAAGTGGCTATACAATAGTTGAACATACAAATACATGAAGAAGAATGTAAGATTATTTGTTAAAAGTAATATAAAATATGCATCTTAAATTTTATGACATTTACATACCTTTTTCAGTCAGTTCTTGAGCTTCCATGATGAAACAGTTTAACACTGTGTTAAGGTTGCTAAGAAGCAACTCACAGCGCTGGAGAGACCGTAGAGTCTGTGGATCAATGAAGTTAGATGATCCATCAAATAAGGGAGCACCTTAAAAAAAAATAGAGTTTTGACAACCTTAGTCAAGACTCAGAATCCAACATGTTTTTATCCAATATAATTAAACAATTAAGCCCAATTATTGAGTGATTTCTGTATACAATATGTTGTTTTCCACTGTTTCAAAGCACATGATATTACTTACAGAGACAAATGAAGTCTTCTTTTGTTTTAACAACTTTACTCCATGCCCATTCAAGAACAAAACGCAAGTTGGGTGCAGAATTTGGTTGCTCTTTAAAAAACAAAAAGCAGAAATTATAGAAGTTACTTTAACAAAATGATTTTATTGAACAACAAGGTTACATTTACCTTCAGCAGTCCACTGTTTAATGCAGCTAGTGAGGAGTCCCAATGAACTTGTCTGGATAGCAGTTGATAATACAGCTTCAAACTGCTCTTCCTAAAAAAAAATTTAAAAAAGGCATTTCATGGCATCAGTAATTCACAATTTCAGCATTAAAATGTAATTCATCTGGACATGTTGGATCCAGCTAGGAATACGAACATACTGGGGCTGCTCACAAACCTCATTTCCCTTGTGGAATTTTTTGTTAGATCCAATGCTATAACCCAATTCAATTAGGCAGGACATAAAATTTAAGAATCAAATAAAAGAATGATTGCATTTTCAATGTTATCTTCATCATAAACTTACCTGGCTCAGACTTGCTGGCTGTATATCAATGAACTTTGGAGATAGTAAACCAGCTATAAGGCATCTATTATAACCCTCAGGAATAGTTTCATTTAATGAACAGGAAGAATTTTTTAAGAAATGCAATGTCTGCAATTAATCAAACAATTTTGCATTAGGACAAACTGTCTGTAGAACACTGAAAAATCACTACTAAAATTAAACAATTGTTGTCAAATTTAAACCATATAAATTATTGTATTTATTAGTTTTCTTCCATATTCTTTATACCAAGCAAAGAAGCTATAAAGAAATAAAAGTGCCTGTGTTGCATATGGGCAGGATAGTAAAAATCAATACCCCATAACTTGCAAGGCTTTGGGCTGTTCAAGTGCCTCTGAAAAACTGTGTACTCTAGTACAAAAAGTCATAAATGTTTAAGAACTATTTTTAAGTGATTCCAAATATAGCCAGTCCATGATTTATGACTGGTCTCTTAGTGACTGTTCAAAGTTTTGACAAACTTACCGGGGTTGGGTATTTATGATCTGATTTGAAGATCTGACAGTTGGTCCACCCCCAAACCCACACACACAGTCGAATGGCCCAACTTTGGGTGCTTAGCAACCAGGCCATATTTATGGTCACTTGCAGCATCCCACAATCCCATGATGTTTTTTACAACTGTTTTATTAAAAACTGGCATTTACTTCCAGGTTTTGGTAAAATGGTGTCCATAATGAATGAATGGTTAACAACTGTGATGATTCGCTTAATGACTATTGCAAGAAAGACTATAAAGACCACATGGTCAAGTGACTGATCCATTTTACAACTGTCATGATTTGCAATCATGATGGGTAGGCTCCACTGTGGTCATAATTCAAGGACTACCTGTACCAGTTAAGAAAATACGTAAAATGTTTAAAAATGGGAAAGTAAACATTTTTAAAGGAAGTGGTGCCTTCTGGTCTCAGCAAATATAATGGGAAGTGTAAGCAGACATATAAAAAAATCATAACTTCTGCATTGCCAGCTCCAGGGGTCTGTTTTCCCATATCAACCAAATGTTGGTCTATTGATTGCGATAGCCATTTCACCTGAGGATTGAGAGAATGACTGGTCTAAGTCACCTAGCCAGCTTCCATTCCTTAAGGTAGAACTAGAACTCAGTCGCCTGGTTTCTGGCCTGATGCCTTAACCTCTAGACCAAACTGGCTCTGCAGGGTTAGAAATCAACGATTAATTATTAAACCACTGATTTTTTTTTTCTTTTAGGCAGGAATTAGAAATGAAGTTTCCAAAGTAAAACTGATCCACACGTTGATGAATTGAAAAAGATAAAATAAATAAATAGAATGCCACAATACAACAGTAAACAAATAATACTTACATCTTTTTGAAATCCTGTGCAAGACATATGAACTATTCCACAATTCAGCAAACAAGTGAAATCTATGGAACAGAGTTCTTCATGAGAATAATGAGGGGCAAATGACTGGTATTATAATGGAGGAAAAAAAAACTTTCCAGCAATTTTATTTCAACATTGCTAGTATATATTCGGGCACTGATACAGAGAGGAGAAATGTATAAGATGAAGAGTTAAATTCCCTCAGCCTACATCCAGGTCTCCGTCCACATCAATGGACTATAATTTAATTCTATGAATCTTGAAATATATATTTGATCATTTTAAAACCAAGCTAGGAATAATGATGGCTCCCCACTATGCTACTACTTTTTACATTATTGATGTAGTACAGCAGTGGCTAACCTTTTTGGGCTCCTGTGCCAAAAATTGTGCACGTGCCTGCATGCTCATGCTTACGTGCCAGCACCCAGAACGCAATGCACACCCCCCCTCACGCCCCCTACACATATGCACCCAATCCTACCCCACCCTTCACCCCCCACCGCCCCCTTACCTGCACTGCGCCTCACAGCTGATGTTCGGCCAGTTTGAGCCCTTTTTTTGGCCTTCCAAAGGCTTGAGGAAGGCTTATTCAGGCTTCTACAAGCTTTGTAGGCCAAAATCTAGCCCTGTTTCGTCACTTCCTGTGTTTCCCAAAAAACTGGAAATGACAAAACGGAGCTAGATTTCGGCCTACAAAGCTTGTAGAAGCCTGAAGAAGCCTTCCTCAAGCCTTTGGGAGGCCGAAAAAGGCCTCAAACTGGCCAAAAATCAGCTGTGAGGTGATGTGCAGTGAGATAAGTTTGCCTGCATCTCGTGTGCTGGCACAAATGGCTCTGCGTGCTACCTGTGGCACGGGTGCCATAGGTTCGCCATCACGGATCTAGTATATCAACTTCTTGCCCCTGTACAATAGAAGCAGGAGGAAGGTTTGCAAAAAAAAATGTACACAAACACACACACACAAAATACAAGGAGAAAGGGCACTTGCTTAAAGAGAAAGGAAGAGTAGCTTTTCCAGTATTAATGTTTTCCCACACCTAAATTCCAACATTTAATTCTAAAATGAAATGCTACTCCCTGGGGCAGAGCATAACAAGTAATACAGTTGACTTTCAACATTAAGTGTACTATGAAAGAATCATACTTTTTATCACTAATACTACCCCCCAAAGGAAAATCTAGGATGTTAATATTTTATATCAAAATGCAGCAAAGGGCATTCAATATACAAGTAGTCCTTGACTTACAACCACAGTTGAGCCCAAATTTTTGGTTGCTAAGCAAGACAGTTAAGTGAGTTTTGCCCCATTTTATGATCTTTCTTGCCACAGTTGTCAAATGAATAATTTCATTGCTAGGTTAGTAACACAGTTAAGTAGTGGTGGGATTAAAAAACTTTTACCACCGGTTCAGTGGGTGTGGCTTGGTGAGCGCGCTTTGCGTGCGTGCACCAAACATGCACTTTGTGCAGGTGCAGAGGCATTCCAACTCATCTCCTACAAGCCTGCACTCTCCCGGTCGCTTCAGCTGCTGCTGCACAAAGCAGCTGCGCTTCAAAAACAGAGGATAAAGGTGAGTATGGGAGCCCGAGCGGGCGGGTGGGCCCAACAGCTCTCATCACTGCTACCGGCTCCGCCGAACCGGTAGAATACCACCACTGCAGTTAAGTGAATCTATCTTCCCATTGACTTTGTTTGTCAGAAGGCCACAAAAGGTGGCCACATGACTCTAGGACACTGTCACTGTCAAGACTCCAAATTTTGATCATGTGACCATGGAGTCGCTGCAACAGTCGTGTGACAAATGATCATAGGTCACTTTTTTGGGGGGGGCGTTGTAACTTTGAATTGTCACTAAACAAATGGTTGTAAGTTGAGGACTATATGTATTAAGAATAAATCTTGAGCTTTACACAGCCCTTTTCCTGTAGCTGACATACAAATTAACGGCACTAATTGATCGACTGCACAGAATGTGCATTATTATTAGATTTTTATCCCATTTTTTTGGCCTGGAAAGGCCATCAGCAATATTTCAAAAGTACTGTGGATGCAATAACTTCAGAATGCTCCCATAAAAGCAGTTGATAATATACTTACCAAAATTGTAAGTGCTTGGGTTAAAAAACTGTTCAGGTGGAGGATAAGAAGGAGGCACTCCCCGAGTAAAGCTTCGTTCATGTACCAAGACATCCAAAATATGATTAGGAGAGGTGATGCTCACCACAGCATCCAAAGACCATAATGCAAAATATGGACAATTATGTAAAAATTCCCCTGGCCTTAAGAAAACAGACAAAGAAGAAGTAAATCTGACAGCACTAAAATCTATTTTTTTCTGAAACTTAGTGATAGGAAACTACCACTTACCTTAATGAATCTGGCATCTGAGCATGATACCACCGATTTATATCAAAAATACCTAAGTAGGTAGATGGCTTGCCTTGACCATAGGTATTTACTTGCCAGCTAAAGACAGATACACTTGTATCAGGTGATGTGACTGGATCAAAAAGAAAAGGTGATGGAATTACTATAAAAGGCAGCTACAAATTATATCAATACAATTCTATGGAATAGATTTACATTCTTTTACCTCTCAAGAGATAACCATGCAAAATAATAATATACTTGGCTATGCATAAACTCTTGAATGTCATGCAGTTAACTTATTAAGCTACTTAGTCCAATCCAAGTTAAGAGTCCATGAATATAAGTGCATGTGACATTTGCTCTCAGCTATCTTTCTTTGCTAAAGGTAAACTAGGGTTTTATAACCCTTCACCAAAAATCTACATAACAAAAATACTTAAGTTTTTTCAAAGATGGTTTTAATTTAAGGTGGCAGAAAGTGATAGAAAGTTTCATTTTTTTCTTTAAAAAAAGATGCCTACCACATTTGCAGCAAAAATCAATGTCGTTACCTTTTCATGTGAAAAGCAGCTGGTTATACAGATTATACTTTATTTAATCTTTGGCAAATATTAATCTATCATTATAAAATAAACTTTGATGCTTGAAAGCAAACAACTATCAAAACTGAATAATAAAATGCTATTGCATCACTGTGTAAAAGATTAAAAAAGGCTTTAAATTTCACTTCTGAAATGTATACAGCTGTGACCATCTGAAGCTTTTTGATAATAGAATAACATAGTTGGAAGGTACCTTGGAGGTCTTCTAGTCCAATCCCCTGCTCAGACAGGAAACCCTATACCATTTCAGACAAATGGTGTCCTATCTCCTCTTAAAAACTTCCAGTGTTGGAGTATTCACAATTTCTGGAGGAAAGTTGTTCCACTGATTAATTGTTCCAACTGTCAGGAAATTTCTCCTTAGTTCTATGTTTCTTCTCTCCTTGATTAGTTTCCATCCATTGCTTCTTGTCCTGACCTCAGGTGCTTTGGAGAATAGCTTAACTCCCTCTTCTTTGTGGCAGCCCCTGAGATAGTGGAACACTGCTATCATGTCACCCCTAGTCCTTTTCATTAAACTAGACATACCTAATTCCAGCAACCGTTCTTCATGTTTTAGCCTCCAGTCCCCTAATCATCTTTGTTGCTCTTCTCTGCACTCTTTCTAGAGTCTCAACAACTTTTTTACATTGTGGTGACCAAAACTGGATGCATTATTCCAAGCGTGGTCTTACTAAGGCATTATAAAGTATTAATACTTCACGTGATCTTGATTCTATCCCTCTGTTAATGCAGCCAAGAACTGTGTTGGCTTTTTTGGCAGCTGCAGCACACTCAGGGGTGGGATTCAACCGGTGTTACTACCAGTTCGGTGACTATGTTTTGTGCGCTAATAATAATCTAATATAGACTATTTCCAAACTAGTACACAAAAGGACATGGGTGAATGTGATGATACAAGCAGAGAGCGAAAGGGAAAATGTTGTATCATCCATCATATCCTGCACTCCCCCAAGGCATTAATGAAATTCTCGAGCAAATTGCACTGATGTTCCTGTGGCTAAAAAATGTAACAGAATATTCTACTGAGTATTCTTGGAAAATATAGAGATGTGACTTATTGATCTGTTCAGAAAAGTCATATTATCTAACTGCCAAAGCCAGAAATAGCTCCTTTTAATTGTTCTTGGTCAGATCTAAATATGTCATTCTGCTTGATAATGCAATAAAAACCCCAATTCTTTTCTTCTGCCCATTCTCCATACCAAATCTGGGGGTGTAACATTGGAACACAATGCTCATACAGGAAGCACAATAGGAAATTCAACTGCACACGCAGAAGGGCACTCCTTTTATATTAGATATACATTTGTATGTCTTTGTGGATGCATACATACTTTTCAGTGATTTTTGTCAAGTACTAATCCTAATACAGATTTACAGGCCATCACAAAATGTATCTAGGTTGCTTCATAAGTGAAATATATACCACAAATTATTACTAAGAACTAAACAGGACAAAAAATTCAAAGAACATTTATGCAGAAACAAATTGTATAGTTCCGGCTTGAGTCTGACATAATAAGTTCTCATTATTAGCTGTGATGTGTGCAATACTAACCTTCATTAATACTATCTTCTCTGTCAACATGGCTTCGAAATTTTTCTATAGTTTGACAACCGATTAATTTGGTATTGCTAGGCTGTCCTCTCAAAGAGGAGACTCCCCCTGTAAGGTCCAGACTGTACCTTTCTTCACAGTATTCCAAACCCTGGAAAAATATTATATCAAGTCAGTGTATCTGATCAAGAACGTGATAATTTCAATTCTTAATAACAAATGCTTAATATCTTGGGCCTGGAGGAACGTTGTCCATGGGGTTACGATGGGTCAGGCACAACTTCGCAACTAACATCATCATCATCTTGGGAATTTGAAAAAACACTTTTCAATTATGATAAAATTCTTTTGGTCTTAAAAGTATTATCTGAATGGCAACTTTTCATCAGTGGTGTTGAAAATTTTTAAAAATGAAGTGAAAGATAAAGAACAACTAAAAGCAGGAAGCATACTGAACCCTGCCATGAATGTTCAGTAGTAGAGAAGTGGCAATATTTCTTTAAATAAAAATGTAAAAACATGTTAGAACTACTCTGATGATATATGTATGTCTTCTCCCAGGTTGCAAAATTTTGATTCTAAATTACTTTCCACAAAATTAGAATAATCCCAGTAGTTATGTATATTCCCAGTAGTTCACAGATCAATATACCTCTTGATATTAACTAACCAGTTATTTTAAATGAGGAAATACTGTTGTTGCTTTTTTAATCAGAAGCCATTTTATTGTTTAACAGCACAGAAATTATTTTAAAGTAAGAGAATTTATTTTTTCCTAATAATTTAAAATGCTTTAAGAGATAATTGCTGCACAAATACAATTACACTTAGCTTAAACTATACTTAAAGAAACTTCTATGACTTCTCAGTGTCTATTGTAAAAGTAAATAACCAAGCTGAAAAATGTGCAAATCAGTAGGCAGTTCACGTGTCAGTTAGTAAGCAGTTAGTGGCTGTGACGTTTCAGTACCTGTGATGAATCTAGTTCAATGTTAGGCAACTTATACATGAGCTATTGATTCAACATATAAATACTGAAAATCAGGTATTTGAATTAAACAATTTTTGAAGGGAAAGGCAGGAAACTGAATTTATGAAAAAAATATAATGGTTACGAATGCAGTTAAACCTATGGAAAATTAGCCCTGGAAGGAAGTGTATATGTGAAATTTTTTTCTAAGCTTCTCAGAATGTTTGAGGCTTGTTCTTTCTAAAACAGCTGAAAGATATATAAACTACTCACAAGCCATTAAAAATATCTGCTTAAAAATATAACTCAAAACAAAGTTCAAGTGGTTTTCGGGTGTTGCATTAAGAATGAGAGATTAAAATAAATGCTTTGAATTGTGCTTATATGTAAATATAAGCACAATTTCATTATTATAGTTCTTATGAACAACCACTGATTTCTTTCTATTTCCTTCTCACATGACCTCAAATTTGAGAACTCCTCTCATTTACAGTCCCACTTTCAAGTTTCCATGCTAAAGATTTCCAGAAAAATGCTGAACCGCACAACTGAAATCGCGCACCCCTTTATTTGTTGCATAGGGCCATGGCTTTTATCACACAACCATGGCAATCACTCTTTTTTGGGACACTCTCCCAATTGATGCCTTGGTCTCTGACTCCTATTTACATTCAAATACTGCATTATTATTTACCTTCTTACAAAATCAACAATTTTAAATCTGTGGCAGGAAATGGCCCATAATTAAATTATATCCTATTAATCTCTTTTTCTCTTTTATAACAAGGAATAATGTAAATGGCTGAATAAGTACAAAACTCAGCATGTATAACATGTTAACGATTGAGAAGAAACTGTTGAATGCAAGCACATATTCATGTGAAATTAAAAATATTCTTAATACTGTCTAAAACGTGTAGAATTATCTCAATAGCTATAGTATTAAATACAAATTGAGCATATACTTCTTCCACAGCAAGCCAAATTATCTTAAAATCTAAATTAACATAATTGCAAGCAAACTAGCAGCCTGCTTGCAGTGGTGAGATTATTGCCTTTTCAAACAATGCCGTAAAAGGTTTTAATACTTTACTTTAGTACTTAAAATTTAAACATACTTACCTCATACATGATTTGTCCTGATGCCAACCGTCTTCTGTCACTGAAAGCCAACTGCAGCAGATGTAAACTAAGAATATCTCCTTCACTAAAATGAAATATCAAGACTATCATGAAGAATACAGGCATCTCAATTATTTACTATGTAATATATAGTAGATAGTAAATTAAGCAGAATTGTATAGTAAATCACAGAAAGGATACCTTGTCACCCTAGGGAACTTTTGTTATGTCTCTAGGGTTCACATGGGAGGCCTTATTTTACAACTGTTTAAGCTCTCTAAAGCAGTCTTTTACAGTTGAAAGCTCCAACTCAAAAAACAACAACCCAACACCCTGACAAAATTCAAAATTTCCGCCCTGTGCATGACACAACCATATTACTGCGCAAGTCTCCTCTGCCAATAGTTCAAAATACTTCTCATCCTTCATCTAACAGGTATCACTGATGGTGGTGCAGTGGTTAGAATGCTTTACTGCAGGCCAATTCTACTGACTTCTTACTGCCAGCAGTTCGATCTTCACCGGCTCAAGGTTGACTCAACCTTCCACCCTTCCAAGGTCAGTAAAATGAGGATCCAGACTGTCAGGGGCAATATGCTGACTCTGTAAACCACTTAAAGAGGGCTGTAAAGCACTGTGACGCAGTATATATGTAAGTCTAAGTGCTACTGCTATCACTACAGCAAAGGTTTTCATTGTTATTTCAGATGTAGAAGCTCCACCAATTGCACAAAAATCAAATTGATCCTATTTATTTCATGCAGCGAGATCTGCATGATCTCGCTTGCTTAATTACCAGGATCCATGCCACTGAAATGATCATGAAATTATATTCATATATGAACAAGAACTGCAGGCATCTTCATGTTTCTACAGAATACAAGAATAATCATACTAAAATTCACCAATGTCATTTCTACTGGGCACCTCAAACCTAAGATAAAGTTTTAAGAGACACATGTTTAATACATAACAAATCCATGTTTCCTAGATAAAATGAACAAATTCTCAGTAAGAATGAAGTTTCTCCAGTTTAAAAGTATCTATCAATAGGATCGAGTGTAGAACTTGCCTTTTTCATTCCTTCAACTCTTCATATTGCTTCTCAACACAGAAAGGGAGAAGAACAAAGAATGAGAATTCCTGAAATTATCCCCTTTTTATTCTCCTGTCATTTATTTTCCATTAGTACACATATACTATTTCAACACCTAAGTAGGGAAAATGAAGGCTTTTTAGGGTTAAATAATTGCCAAGATCCTAACTCTGGGTTTCCATTTCATATTATTGTTTTTGAAACAGATACAGCTGCATACCTAGAGTCTGGTAAAACATCTCTCTCCAATGAACCAATTTCTTGTTAGAGAGTAGCAACACAAGGTAACACAAGTTAAATCATGATCTGAACACATTTTCAGAATCTACAGTCATGTGGCCAAACTGCTTCACCCACCTTTCTTGTGTTGATTGGACAGCCCACAAGTAGCAACAATTGCGAGGATCATTTTCAGGTTCTTGAAAAGTAACCGCATATACAGGAACTCTCCCTCCCTCCAATTGGAAATGGTATCTGAATATTAGGGGTAGGATGGAAGACATGGGAAATGGATAAACATTTAAATATAATTCTCTAGTTTACAGGATATTCTATTATTTTGGCATTTTTTCTAATATTTATTGTTTTATAATAGATGGAAATTCAGTAGTCATACTTTAATTCAATATTCAGTTATACAATCAACATGGAAATGAGAGGAAATGCGGTATTTTGAGTAATGTATAATCTACATTGCAGCATTCTACAATATAGACTAAAAAGATTATGCTGTCTGAATTAAAATACGTATCACATGGAACTGTTCAAAACTTACAGAAACAAATTAAATAGGTAGCCATATTATTAATCCTAATTATAATATATGCATAATAAAACAGTATATGTTGGATCAATTTTCATTTGGGGAATTTTATTTTCTCCTAAACTATAAGATAGTAACTAGAGTTATTTTATTCACTTGAATATACTGGAATTAATCCAAGGAAATATTCTATTGTAAAAAGGCTGGAACTTCACAATGAAATATGTTTTTTTTTTTTTTTAACAAATGTCTCCTTTTATTTGCAGTATCAGGCACAATGTTCTGCATGCAGGATTTTAATTCCTGAAGATGAAACTTCAAAAGGCTCCAGAGGATGGACGAATCAAGAACAATTGCTTCACCCCAGTCTTTTTCTAGAAAGAGGGTCTCATAAATGGATCTACACTTGTGAGAACTTTCATGCTACATTAACATCCCTTTTCACTTATCTCTTCAAAATTGCTGCACACGTTATAATACATTAAGGTAAGGTTGAATGATACATTAACTCACACTAGTTCAAGCTGACAAGACAAATAGCGAGAACCAGTGGAAATGCAATCCAACATCTGGAGAGCTATACGTTGGTCCTTTTAGTAAGGGGACAAAATATCCAGAATATGCACCTCAAAAATATATACAATTTCAATGCTCAGCATATCAGCATGTTTCCTTTTCAATTTATTTCTTTAAATAACATACCACTTTTCATACACTTACTCTTTCTTCAAGCTTTTCATATTCCACAGTGAAACATAGCCATCAGAAAATCCCACAACTAACTGGTTGCTTCTCTGTATATAGGAGAGAGTTGTCACAGCAGTTCCTGATGGGTTCAATAACTGGAAACAGAGATGTCGGCCTTTCCTTGTTACAGCTTCCCTTACTTGTGGGATTTCAGAAGGGATTCCAGTGATAACTTCTAGATCTGTATATATGGCAGCATATAACAGATTCTTATTGCCTTATTTAAAAGCTGCTTATTTAAAGAAATTGCTCACAGAATAAAGTAGCTTACGCACATAATTAAGTAAGACTGACTAATGATACAGATTGGTTTTGTTCATTTTAACTATTTTGCATCAATAAAAGAGAATTGTACCTCATGGTTGAACTATTAAGCTCTTGGTGCTCTCTGAGCTTGACTGTTTGCTTGCAGATGTTTTATTACCTGTCCAGATAACATCATCATGATGTTATCTAGTCCAGTAATAAAATGTCTGCAATCAAACAAGCTCAGAGAGTACCAAGGACTCCATAACTATTCTTGAACTGTGTGCATTCATTAGTTCATTCCTTTCTCAAAAAAAATTAAGAGGAAATGCAGACATGTGATTTTGTTAACATTATAGATAATCCAATTAAATACCTGCACAATCCAATATTTAACCTAAATAAAGCTTTGAAATGATAACTTCACTGTTACGTTTTTATTCTGCATCTAATTTTTCAATAATCTGTTGAGGCTTACTAGAGCTTTCCAATAGCTTGTTTCATTGTTCTTTTCCCCCCACTATTGACATGTACACACTAGACTATTTCTTGGGTACAATTTAATGCCTCCAGTGCCAAAGAGCTAAAAATGAACATATCAATAAATGTGCATTTGTTTCATTAAAAACATATCCTGATTTTATTACAAATCCAAATTAACAGTTGCTTTCATTTTTAGTTGATTCTAAAATTTCCTGAACGTGGAAGGTCCTGAAAAAATGACTACAGGAATCAACAGAGTTTCATATTTTTATACCAATACATATCACAATCTGGATGTTCATAATAAAGCAAATAAGAGTGCTTTGCCTTTTGGACATTATTTTGGGCATGTGAGAAAAAACATGAGCACTCCAGATTCTGGTCCATAATATTAACAGTTTTCTATTTAATAAATCCATATATGGATTCAGTCACTTCACCCAAGTGTAGGCTGGTGAGGCAAGATATTCAGAAGCTGTAGGAGGGAGTTTCCGGTTTGTCGGCTTCGCGAGCGGCAGGGATTTGCGAAGCTGCGCGATCCCTGCCGCGCTTAGCAAGTTGGGGCTCCGACCCAGACGGGCATGAGCTAGGCTGCCTGCAGGGGCAGCTGAAGGTAGGGGATCCGGAGAAGGGTTTGGGGTGTTGCAGACCCTCCCCGGTCGGCAGAACCCCCTTTTCCCAGGACGGTGCAGCGGCGGTCCGTAATGGCCGCCACAAAGAAGCTGGCAGCCGGGTAAGAATGCGCAGGAGGAAGTGGAGAAAGTGCTTGAGAGGAGAAAGTCTTTCTTGGTTCCTAGGACTCTAAGACATATTTAACAAAATTCCTGAAAAGTATGACTTTCTGAATGATACCTTCGAGAAGAGGAAAAAAGCGGCAGTTTAATGGTGCTGAAAGGATAGCTTACCCTCTTTTTTTACGGAATAAAAAGTGAACATTAAGAAACCTATTTTTTTTAGGTGAAAACTGGCTCTAAGCGGTGAGTGGGAAAAGAGAGGACTTAAAAAAAAATATTTGTATGCTAAGACCTTGTTGGAGGAGATGCCTTAAGGATTGAAAGACTAAAATATATTGTAATAAGACTTTAAGAAACAGATTTGGACTTTCCTTTTCTTTAATTGATACTACCCCAGGAGGAGAGAGTGGGAACTCTGTCTTGGTTTGGACTGACTGAGAACTTTGGGATTGTCTTATTTTTCCTTTGGAATATTCTGGCTGTTGTAAGAGAAAAGAAAAGAAAAAATTTATAATGGCTTCTTCTATCGAGGAACTGAGAAAAGACTATGAGCAAGCAAAACAAAATGGTAAAGCTGGTTTGAAAGAAGCCTTCCTTTTTTTAGAAATGGCGCTTATTAATTATCAACAAACATTGCAACAGATGAAGACAGCAGAAGAACAAAGAAAGGAAGCCATCTTTAATAAATCTCAGAACTCACCAAGAGGGAAGGAAGAGGAAAAAGAAGAGAAATAAAGGACTTAAGATTTAAAAAACATTTAAGAAAGGGAAAAACAAGGTGCAAAATCAATATAAGGATGGTAAACAAAAGGGAAGAGGAATGCGACAGAGAAGGGAAGCCAGTAAGGCAGAGGCTAGAAGAAGGGGGCTAGAAGGGGGCTAGAAAGGTTTGTTGGGGGAAGAAAGAAAGGGAAAAGGTGGAGAAAAGTTACAAAGTTTTGAAATTAAATGAGAAAAAGAAATTTTTTTAGGGATAAAGGATAAGTATAATTTCTTTAAAGAGATTTTGCAAGGTACATAAGATGATATTGTAGTATTGTATCAGAAATAGAAAATTTAAATGGCTTGAGAGTTGATAAGAGATTAAAATGTTGGAATGTTAATAATGATTGGTTTGAAAATATAATATGAGGGGAGATTTAGAATATTAAACTTTAATTAAAGAGTTTATTAAGATTATGGTATTGATGTTATTATAAAACTTTCATTATAGTATTTCGCTTTTAATATTTAAATCTATTGCTTAACTATGTATTTAATTGTTTTAGATGTATTATTCAGTTAGAATGTACCAAGCAAAATCGGATTGGGTATTTTAAAGATTAATTTGATTAATTTAGTGGGAAGATAGAAAGGCATCATACTCTGATTAGTGATTTCAGGAGAAATTTCTTTCTTTTTAAAAGGAATGAGACAAAGGTATAATAGAGAATGGACAAAAGATATAAATATAATGACTCAAATTAAGATGATTAATTAAGATAGAATCAAGAAGAGTGAAATATGTGGAGAAGTTAATATAGAAGACTTAGAATGGTAAATAAAATAAGTAATGATATGTAAGATGAGCCTGAATATAATTGAAGTCCATGAAAAGAGAGATACCTGGGTCCAAGTTACTTTCCAAAAAGATCTTTTATATGTTTTGTGTGTTGTGTGATTATGTTGTTTTTTTGGGGGGGAAATTAATAAAACCTTGTAGAAATATAGAATGAGAATAATGGTAACTAAGTCAGAAAGAAGTAGATGAAATAATAATAATAAAATTGAATAAGAGTGAAGAGAAATAAAGGGAAATTGGATAAGAGGTTTTTGTATGTTTATATGGAAATGGTTTAAAATAGAATTATAGTTTACCTGACTTGTTAAATTTATAATGGAAAAAGGTTTAAACATGTAATGGAAAATGATGACTTGTGTGTTTTGAAAATTAATAAAACTTGTTTAAAAAAAAAAAAAAGAAGCTGTAGGAATTAACGGATAGTCAAACAAAAGTTTCTACATTTCTAAGTATTTGTTCCTAGCCCATTTCCATATGATTTAATACCATAGCAGGTTAGAGGTACATCATATCTATAATCTACATCACTACTCTATTGCAGATAAATCTGAAAGCCCAGTATTTCTAGTTCAGTGAATTACTACAGAAAAAAATATTGCTCTATTTTATCTTCTCCTGCTGCTGTCAATTTGTATTTCTGTATCTTAATCAAATATACATATTATGGGTTAATAGACCAACCGCAGTCATCTTCAGTGATGATAATTTCAATTAGTATTATGAGTTTAATTTTGTAAATTATACTCCCATATAATGTAGAAAACTTAAATCCTCTAGAAATCAGTATTACAGATGAAAAGGAATGTCATTTACCAGAAGCTTCTATTTCATTCTGGTTACATGATAAGTCATCCAAGCAAAGATCTATCAAGAGGACATGACCAACATCAGTAACCACCACAGCCACACCAAATAGCCATCTGAGACACTGATGCAAGTGCTGAGTTGTCAAGCTGGCTCCTCCATGGTTTATAATTGGTTCAATAGCAGTGACCTAAAAAAGTGTAATATTAGTTAAGGAATTGGACAACCTATAGGATAAACATATAAACAGTCAATGTCACCTTGGGATTTATAACTGTGATTTTTGAATTATTGAAATCCAGTCAAAATATCCAAATAACAGCTACCACATTCAGTTTAATATAGTAATTCAGAAAAACTATTTTGGTTAAGTACTGATACTGATACAATCAATTCCTCTTTAAATGCAATGAGTGCAATTTTGTTACATGGCCACTAAAAGTTATTACAAATGTTCATTAATTTTTCATATATTTGACACACATTGATTATTGTTCCAAAATAGTTACATAGAAGCCTTTCATCTATCATTTATTTAAGTGATCGTAAGAAAACCATTAATTTATCCTCAGAATGTTATAAATCATGCAATATAATTTTTCCAGGATGACAAGCAGCAAATAAATTTGCTTCGAATATCCTAACAAACATAAAATAAATAAGATTCAACTCATTGCCAAAAGAAATCACTAAGCTTCCTAAACAGAACACAAATGTTCATTGAAAAAAAATACTCTTCATATAATGCCATCCAAACCCTGTTTGAATTTGAACAACCAGATTCATCCCTTTTGTCAATTATTTTTTCAAATACTGGAATACTGAACTCCCCTTAAGGATTGTGTTTGCTTTCTCACAAAACATTTTATGTTAGGATACTTCTGCATATACTGCTTTCTAATATTACATATTATCATTTATTTTCTTAGCTAAATCATAAATTATAGATTTGTCACTCTTTTGCTGACCTCATCCACGCCTTTAGCATTTTAAGAGTAAAAACTGAAGTGTAGAGGACCTACTAAACCATCACACTTTATTTCTGATTTTAACTAAATATAAGACAAGAAGAAGACAATTCTAATCAAATTCAATATTTGTTTTATATTCATATCTAAGTAAAAAGGGCAAAGAAAACTGGAAAAAATCAGAAGTGTTTTCTGATTATTGACATATATTATTTAAAATAAACAAATAAATAAATAAAATAAAGTAGCAGTATATTGGCTGCATCTACACCAAAAGCCAGACAGAGAACTATTTGCACAGTTCTCACTGAATTCTTAAAATATTATTCCTGAGAGTTGGGCTGTTCTCAAAAAACAGCACAGATATTCCTAAAGAAAGGACTATTCCTACTTCCAATTTTGGCCAATTCTAAACATCAGATCAGCCATGCTACTGCAGTCAGCAGCTGCCCAAGATAAAAAAGAACAAAAACCAAGCATTACTGCTTATTATAATCTGTGCAAATACACATGCATTTGGCAATACATTTGAAACAAATAAGGTAGAAAGTAAAACTAAAGGGTAACTTTAACCACATTATTGTTTTATTTTACTCTGACTAAAGTATAAATTTAGTTGTGGCAAAATGATAAAAAGTTCTTTCATAGACGAGAAGACAAATATGTGAATTTTTGTTTCTCTTTATCTCTTCTTTTATATTACATAAAAATCCTTTACTGTTCATAAAGAGTTTATTTCTACATTCACTAGCAGCTCAGCCTGCTTAGTATCCTCTTCCAGAATTTGGCAGAATTCTAATAATTCTAATATATAAAAAATAATATAACTCTAATAATTAAACCATCTTATACTACAGAATGCAACACTGATTAATTTACATTATAAATTTGAAATATAAAAAGATGTGGTTTTAATTTTTAAAGGTCACAATTAATACTTACGAGAATTAAAACTGCTGTAAGAGAAAGCATTAAAGCAGAAACAATAGCTGGAGCTCAGGACAAATAACTTATTTTTTAAATTAAGAAATAATGCATATACCCTTCCAGGAAGAACAACCGCTTTAACCACTCTGGATATTCCAAGATCATACAAACACAGAACACTTCCTTCTGTTTCTTCCAAACCAATTAACAGTCCATTTCTTTTCTGCCAGGAAAACTCTTTCACTGCAAGAATAGTGGGTAGCTGTTCATTCACTCCATTAAAACGATATGCTGACAGTCGTTCTCCTGTGATCGGGCTTACAATTTCAAGTTGTGGTCCACATGCAAGGCAAGCCAACCCACTTCGACCTAGAAGAGAAGAAATATATATAAGAGGAAATCTTATCTCTGAAAAATAGAACAATTGGAGAAACACTGGAGGGAAAGTCTTGCATCAGGCACTAGGATTTATTAATTCCATATCTTAGTCACATACCATTTGAAACACACTCTAGACCAGTAGTTGCCACCCAGTGGGCTGCGGACCACTGGTGGTCAACGAGAAAATTTTGGCGGTCTGCAGAGAAATGTCACCCCCAAAGCACCCCCCAAAGCAATTAATCCAGGCTGCGCAGGAACACAAGGCTGCACTGCCCACATGGCCCGCCCACCTGCTGACCCCCACCTTTCAGCCAAGCACAAACCTGACCTTGAGTAGAACTATGCGAGCCGGAACTACGGTAGAAGGTAAGACCAACGGCGGGGAGGAAATCCGCCCGGGTGGCTTGCTGACATTGGTGGGAAAGTCGGTCCCATATTCCAGAGCTGTAGTAGTCACAGGACTGGCCCTTTGGTCATCCCGGAGGAGCTCTGGGATGACCAAAGGGCCAGTCCTGTGACTACTGCAGCTTTGGAATATGGGACCGACTTTCCCACCAACATCAGCAAGCCACCATCAGTCAAAATTCATATTAGTGGTCTGCAGGATTTAAAATTATGAGTTTGGTGGTCCCTGAGGTCCAAAAGGTTGGCGACCCCTGCTCTAGACTAAATAGCCCAGTAAATTTAATTGATGAGTTCAGAAAAAAATTATATACTGCAATCTGCAGCAGCATGCTTATGCCTCACATTTTTAAATTATTTACAAATGAGAACACTTCCTAAAAACTATGGTGTTTCACACAAAAAATGCTAATTCCTAAATACTCTTATGATTCCTGTTTAAGCAAATGCAAGGATGAGTACAGAGTGGCAAAATATTTTCCAGTGGAACAATGATTCAGCCCTCTATTGGTAACAGGATTAAGTCCAAGAGAAGAATGAACTCAGATAAAGACAACTGTAGCAAAGGCTTAGCAAACAAAGCACTTATTGCTTGGAGAATGGAGACATTGCTTCAGGATTATATTGCGTCTAGTGCTGAGTAATAGCACGCATTTTTAACTTGTCTCCAATGCATTTTTTAAAAACTTAGAGGTCAGATCATATACTATATATCTAAGATAAAAATGGCTTATGCTATATAATTCAAGATAATTTATGAATTTCATATTAATTCCTGAGAATCAAATCACCAGAAATTTATATGGATAATGCTGCTCCCATTGAAAGCAAAACATTATTCAAGAAATATGATGGAGCAAATATAATGAGTAAGGTTAACTTTTAAAACTTCCCTTGGTGTTAATAAGGCATGTACTTGCTACTGGATATTTAAATCAAAGATATCCACAGGGTGAAAAATACAGCAATGATATATTAGCACACTTTCAACAGTTTGTTGAAGTTCTGAATTTATAAAAGGACAACCAATTATGAACAAACACTTTGAAAACTGAAACTGCTACACAGTAAAAAAAAGAATAAGAATCCAAAGCTATTTTAAAGCTATTAACATTTGACTAAACTTTAGAATTGGGCTACATTTAAGCCAATGTGGATTATCTAACACTGGACTTATCATAAATTTTATCTTCTATACAGATAAACCCGCTGTAGTTCTACAATCAGATTTTGCATTTAAAGAAATATAAAAGGCAGTATGTCCAACAATAGAAGTACTGATTCAAGAAAAGTCCTTCCTATACTAAATTGTAGATTCATGCAATTTACTTCTCTACCCCATTTTTCTTTGCCCTCACGGAAATATTTAATCATGCATATCACAATAATCTTTTGTAGTTTTAATAATTAAGAAGTATAGGCTCAAATGTTTACCTCCTGTGAATTTCCCAGAAAGTACACAATCTAGTGTTATCTCATCTTCTCCAAGTGCTTGTATTGTCACATCTGGAAACTGCAGTAGACAGCTGGTTACATGAGCAGTTAGGTCTCGCATGTTTCACTATAAAAAATGCAATGGGAAGTTTATTCAATTAAGCAGTTAGTGCCAGCAAATTACAAATACTGTACTATAAAATACAGTACTGTACACCAAGGCTGTGGTATAGCATGCTAAAAGAAATCCAGATTTTAATTAATTTCTTTTAAGTCTCTTTAATTGTAATTATTTTCTTTTAAGTTTTTTTTTAAAATTTTAAAGAGTATATGACTAATAAGGCTAAAAGGGAAAAAGAGAGCTGAATTTTCTGTTTGTTTCCTCCCCCTTACTCTACCTCTTGCATTAAATAAAAAAAAACTTCCAGCAATTCTGACAGGTGCAAATGACAACTAAATAAATGGTGCTAGGGTTAGGGTCTGGGTAATTGCAGGGGCATCTTTTTTCCTAAATTCCCTGCCAAAGTGCAGATGGAGGTGTTGATTGCTTTCTCACCTCACCCTCTCTCTCTTAATAAATCAGAGGATGATTAGGAAGTAGAACTGCTCCTTTTCTGAATTTCAGTTTAAGGCTGCTGAGGTTGAAGAGTTGGAGGAACCAGGAATACTGCAGTTCTAGAATGTAAAATTGGACTATGTCAGACAATATTGAACAGCCATGTTATACTGTCTCCCTGAGGCCTGACTTAGCAGGGGGAAGGATAGAAAACAATTCTTTCCTACCTTCAGCAGGCAGTAAGCATTGCGCATCAATGAAGTAGAGAAGGCCTCTTACACAAATGACTACTTTATCTAAGACCTTAAGTTTTTCCTCCCTTCATACTAATACTGAGGGGAGGTTTGCTGTTGCAGCAGCCAATACCTTCAGTATACACCTAAGCACTGTTGGGTGCTGCTCTATGCCCAGGAGCTAGATTTGATTCACTCAGCAGACAAGGCAAGTACAATCATTGTGTGTAGGGCTCAGATGTTACTGATAAGGCAGCGGTATATCAACCTGCATAAGTCAATGGAGGCTACTAGATAAAATTTACCAGAATCAGTCACATGCTTACAAATTATATCTGACAAGAAGGAGCCTTGGTACTCTCTGAGCTTGTTTTCTTGCAGACGTTTCATTACCTAAAGTAGGTAACATCAGTGCAGTAAAATCAGTGGGTAAAGTAGGTAACATCAGTGCATGATGTTACCTACTTTGGGTAATGAAACGTCTGCAAGCAAACAAGCAAACTCAGAGAGCACCAAGGACCCTTCATGTCAACCCTCAGCTACAAATATTATTTTATTAATATCTGACATTGCCCAATGAGCTCAGGACAGGCAGGGCCAGCACTAAAATCACCTTGCCAGGCTCCACAATTTATCATTAGCACTCTTATAGGCAAGTAGCGTAAGAGTGCTATATATTTCAAGTCAAGGTGAAGGCAAATGCTAGACCTTAACAAGAGACATATGTGTGCCAGTTGTTGTCCATTTTTTTCTATGAATTATCACACCAATGGCAATGAAGAATTATGATTTAGTTGGCTAAGGGAGGGGAAGATTATTAACAACTGAATCTGTTTTAGGTTAATTTACATAATATCAATGTACTTTTCAAAGATGAAAAGCATATATATTTAAATTTCAGATTTTGTGATACTATCCTGACCAGTGAAATGAGATAATAGCAAAAGTGACTATATTATTGTACTTCAAATACCTGCTCTTTTACTAAAAAAAATCCATAGAAAATGTTTCTATAGAAATATATAGCCCTTTATTATATTATTTTAAATTTTAAAATGCAAACCTTAGCAATATGAAAAGAGTTTTATTTAGTTTAAATCAGTTTTAAGAAATTTGCAAAAAGCAAATTAATGAAGACTTGGGAACATGGTTTAAGCATGCAAAATGTTTGATATCATTCCATGAACAATAATTTTCAATAAGTCAAACTATAATTGTTAATAAATCCACTATAGAACTAAACACTTGTAGGAAAATATATCTTTACAAAGTAATAAAAATATTAAAATCTAGTATAGTATACAGTATTACGTCTTTATAAATTATACTTAAAATATACCTTTAACCCGAGTTTCTCCCAGAAAAGTCTGTAAATATGTAAAAACTTATCCACAAGTGCACAGCATGACTGTGAATAGTCCTTTTGAGCTTGCTTTAACTGTTTACTTGGTAGAATGCCCTCAACTGGCTATGCTTTTACTGGATTAAGCTATGGGATCTATGTCCTTAATTCACCATCACTGAAGTTAAGGAGGTCTTTGTTATCAGCTTCATGGAATGCCATGAAGCTTTGCTGGCTGAGGAATTCTGGGAGTTGAAGTCCACAAGTCTTAAAGTTGCCAAGGTTGGACACCCCTGGCCTAGACCATTTGGGATAGCCCAATTATCATTTCTAGATTTATTTCCTTTAAAGGTTTTTGTAGTCAGCATCTAGATTATTTGTAGAAGAAAAAAAATCATGTGCTTAATTTTTTTAAATGTACTGATTTCTTCAGAAATCAGGAAAGACTTTATTTTGGAAAAATGCTGTTGATAACAAGATCAGTGCTAAAAACAATACTAGTATGTTCTACATACTATTTTAGACCTTGTTTGTTCAACATTATATCTAAAAATAGTTTCTAAGCTGCAATATATTGCGCTTACAGGAAGCTAGTATACGTAACAGTGGAAAAGAAATTGTAAATTACATGTTTTATACACAATAAAAGATAATAAAATTGTCTATTTATTCCTTCAGTGAATTTTATAACTATATTGCTTTTCTTAAGCCTTAAATACATTTTCTTCAAAGACCACAAAACATTTTTATAATGATACTTTGTGATAGTTTTTTTGTCTTGATTTAGTTTACTGTTTCCCTGAAAATATGACCTACCCTGAAAGTAAGCCTTAGTTTAGCTCTGCTATTGGCTACAGAGGCCTTTCCTGAAGGGCCTCTGACGGTGAAGTGGAGGTCAGGGGCACCACATACGTCATTCTGGATCTCATTTCTCTGCTGCTGTCAGAGGCCTTCCAGAAAGGTCTCTGACAGTGAAAAAGAGGCAGGGAGTGACATGCGCGAGCAGCAACAAGTGGCCGCAGAAGTGGCCCAGCAATGGACTCCTGCTGGGTGGGGCTGTTGGTGCCACAGCCACAAAGGTGAGTCAGTGGAAGACAACCCCCCCCCCCCAAATTAAGACCTGCTGTCTTTTTGGTGGCAAAAATATAAGACTGGGTCTTATTTTCGGGGAAACATGGTATCAGAATGTAAAAATACTGGGTTGTTGGGTTCTACATTTAACAATAAAACTAGTTATTTTAGAACATTTGCCAGAGGAATTTTTATTCATGACAACGAAGGCAATTCAGTTTACAACTTATTTATTTCCATTCACATTCCATGCAAATGTGTGACTAACAATCAACTAAAACATCAACAAAAATAGCAATTAAAATATATTGCACCAGGGGCAGCTTATGTATCCATAACCAATAAACCCTATATTTAACTAGCCACATAAAGCACTTAAAATGGATTCAACTAATCACCTGGCTCAATGCTGGGAGAAAGAATCAGGAATTCAGCGCCTTGTAAAGGCAAGCAAGGATAGGCCACTTGTCTCTTATGATAGAAACAGCGGAATAGAAAGTATGCTCTCCTGGGTCCTATCAGAAGGTGCATCAAATATAAGTGATCTTTAACAAATCAACCTTATCTGTTTTTGTGGGACAGCCAAAAGAACTGGAGACAAAAGAGCCATGGAAATAATTGGAGCTTGTTGGTCCCAAGGATATGGATTGGGCTTCGGAAGCTGAGAGCATGGTTGCCCGAATTAGGTCCTTTCTAGTTGGCTAAGTCCTGTGTCAGGAAATACTTTTTGGTTTCATCCAAAATTCATTCTTCAGTGATGGGGTGGACTGTACTCAAGAAACTATTTCTGTACCCAATGATGTTGGATAATTTCCATGTTTTCAACCTTTATTTTGAAGGGAAAGTTGCAGAGATGATGATCAAGTTGCAGCTTAAGAGGGCTCTAGAGCAGGGCTGTCAAACTTGTATCGTTACATGACCTATCGCTACTTTTTTCCCCTTCACTAAACCAGGCGTGGTCGTGGTCATGCATGATGCCTCTAGACTGCAGGCACAAGTTTTTCACCCCTACTCTAGGAGAAATAGATTATCTTGGTGTTCTTCCAGGAGTTTCAAGCCTGTGTATAGCACTGAGATGGCATTAAAATCACTTTTGAGTGATCTCTGATTGGAGGGAATGCATCCCCACTGGTCCTCCTTTTTTCTCTGTAATATTCAATACAACTGATCATAGTATTCTTCTGGACTGGCTCAAATGGTTAAGAGCAGGGGCATGCTGGTTAAAACAGTTTTGCTGGCATTAGGTATAGTCAATATGCTGTTGACATGGAATTTTACATATTTACTGAAAGCCAACCAGGTAACTCTGTCAAGGTTGGGAAGGATCAAATATTAGGGTTAGGCTCAATCCTAATCAGATCAAGTAGCTATGGGTTATGGGATTGCTTGAATCTGGGATTTTCCATTGATGCTTCTGGATAAGGTAGTCTTCTCCCAGACAGAACTCCAGATTTGAATGATTTTATCTGCCACATACTTCAGATAATCCTTAACAGTATCCTGCAGATGATTATTTTGCCCTCCCTCCCACCTCACTTTAAACAGGGTCATCAAATACCAATTCAGCATGCCAATAAGAACAAGAAAAATACATTGTGCAGCTCTTATTATATTAAAGTATATGCTGCTATGTGTGTTCAGATAATGTGATCATTTAACCAAACTAGCAGAAAATAATGTTTAGCTTTTGAGATCACTTAAAAAAAATAATCTCTTCACAGGGGAACCCAGTGTTCATGTGTTCAACATTCCTAATCTAGAACAACCAACTATGCAGCAGTCTCTGGATATAGATTAACTTCAAGGCAAAGGCTGCTGACATGTCAACAATTTGATTATCAATCAAATATTTTGTACATTTTACCAACATTTATAAATCAGTTGGAAATCAGATACGCCAATACATTCTGTGACTATTTCCTCTTATCAAGGCATACTTTTCCTTTCCTGTCATTCCTAAAGCATACACTAATAGTCTTCATGTTTGTTAATTACTTTGACTCTGGAAAGGTAGGTCAAATTCAAATGTAATCCTGATAATTGTCTACATGTTAAAACACAGATGCATTAACAGCTCACCCTTGTTTATATCTAGCTTATTTATATCTATATCTTCCTACCTAGCTGTCAGGTCTAAGCAGGTTTCACACTTCAGGGACAGGGATATTTTCAAATGCACAAAACAGCTCAGTGCTGTTACTTTTAGGATAACTTTCTTCTTACAAAATTTGCAATTGGGGGAGGGGAGATTTTAAAATGTCACCCGCCACCCAAAGCCTTGAAGCGTCTTTTGTCAGTTCAAATTCTATAAAGTCGCTGGGCAGCATTTCATGATCGCTGCCTTATTCTTATCAGGTGAAATCACAATTAACACCAAGTATTACACACTGGGCCCTGTAAACGGAAAAGTCTGGTTGGTTTCGAGAAATAACTTGCACACTTGTTGAAAGAAATGCGATTAAACCAATCCCAGCCTCCTCCGCAGTCACAAAACCAACCAGACTGTCCAAGCAGCAAGAAGTCCAGGCCAGGCCTATGATCCGACGGACTCTTAAAAACAAAACAAAAAACAAAAAAAACCATGGCTGTTTCATCTCGTTTTAGCGATTACGCCTCCAAGAAGAGAGAGACTCATGGCCAGGAACGAGGGCCTGCGAACAAAATCCAAAAGGCTGCCTTCGCTAAAGTAGATCAGAGGCACCGGGGCAGGGCCTCAGGAAGAGAGCACGCCGACCTCGCCTTCCTTCAGAGTCCGGTAGATAGCGCGAAGCACGTTTTTCCTCCTCCTCCTCCTCCCCCACTCAGGTCTGAAACTGCCGCCAGGAAAGGACCCGCTCGACCCGGCCAGAGCGGCTCTCCCGGCGCCTGGCGATAGCGAGGAGGCCGGAGCGACGGGGCTGGAAGGGGAAGGCCGCCCCCTGCCCCTCCCCGTCAGCCTGGCGGGGTTCCGAAGCTGCAACGCAACGAGGGCAGCCCCGGATCTCCCCCCCGGTGTCTCCAACGGCTGGTTACATAACAAGCCCGACGACGGCCCTCCTCTTCCCCGCCGAACGGGGCCTAGTTAGGGAAGCCCCGCTTGCCGAACCGAGCCGGTCGCCCAGCCCTTGGCTCTTCGGCCAAGCGTCTTGTTCCCCCCGCCCCCGTACCTGCTTCGGAGGCGGGGGTTTGCCGCCTGGGCTGCGCCGCTCGCGTTATCACCCTCAGAAGAGCAGCATCTCTCCCGCTTCCGCCGCGGCCGTTTTAAAGAAAGCTGGCGGGCTCCCTGGGCCAGGCCTACTCAGCCGCCCGTCACCGCGCTCGCCCGCTCTCTGCCTACGCAGCAACCTCCTCTTTCTTCCCCCCCTCCCCACCACCCGATCACTCACCGGCTGCAGGAAGAGGAGGAGGAGGAGGGCCCGACGGTGGAGGGACGAGGTCTCGCGAGAGCAAATCACAGCCGTCGCGGGAATTTTCAAATCCCTGTTCTCTTGCGGTTGGTTTAAGTGGATGTTCTAGAGAGGACACCGTAGGAAGTCCTCGGATGCAGTTTCCACAAAACTACAATTCCCGGCATGCGTTGCTTTGAAGTTTGAACGCGCTTTGGCCAGGCCACGGCAGGGCAATTTACCAAAACAACAACATACAAATTTCAAAAGGGAATAGTGGTCGATCTGCTCCTGGCAGGTCTTACCCATAAACGACAACAACAACAGCAGCAACAACAACAAACAAACAAATCCAAAGATCCAATGATCCTCCCAAAGGAGGCAGAAAAGTAAAGAAAAGCATATGACTGACTGGGGAAAGCAACTCTCCCTTCTTCGGACTAAATCCTCTCTGTAGGAAAATAATGTTTTTTTGGTCTCACACCCAGGATAGTAACGTAATAAATGCTTTCTGTATTGTCAGTATGTGATTCTTGGAGTGAGCGCTATTCTTATGATGGGTCTTTGACCCACCGGTCTGGCCAGAGGCGCAAACATCAGTGTTACACTCTTAGGCTGTCTTTGCACTGTTTTGCAATTTCAGTCTCTAAAATCAGATGCATGGACAAAACTGAAAAATAAAAATAAATGACAACTTGATAATGACAAATGCATTATCTAGGAAGGTAGGGCAAGTAAATTCAACTATACTGAACCAGGAGAGCCAATGAATATTACATTAAAGTATGTATACACATATTTCTTGTCTTAGAAATTATGTCAAGTTTAATTTATAGCCTTCTGAATGCAAAAAGATGTTATACCCATCTTAATTTTAATATATTTCCATATCCTATATTGTGTACTTTGACATTTTGAGATCCCCTAGGCTCATGAAGTAAAAGACACTCCTTCTCAATTGCCATTACTCCTGGTAGGGACCTCTGCTCCATAGAATAAATTCCTTGCAGATATTAGATTGGTACTAATCTTGGCATTTTCCCACACAGCTGTTAAAATAGACTTTTCCTCCCAGAATTATCAAAAGTTAATATTGCCCATGTTTGATGTGGGTACCTATGATAACTGTATTGAACTGATTGATTATTTTAACTATTGGTTGGATTTATTTATTTGTTTGTTTGTTTGCATTCCAACTGACCAATCCTAAGTAGTTTGCTAGCCATAGGAAAAACAGGAACCAACATTCATTTTTTGGAGGAATTGTATTCCAACAATCCTGTCCACAAGACATATTGGAGTATAATCGAGTCGTCATCAGATTACTGAAAAATCAGGAGAGATGATATCCTTTAAACACTTGATACCAATGGAGAAGTGGTGGCTCCTGCATAGGCATGTTTCTTTAATCCAAATAACATACAAACAGCCCACCCCTGCCAGATGTTATTGGGAGAATGCAATTCTATAGATATTGAAGTCTTGAACCATGTAAGCTTTATTCTCTTGTTTAATTGTAGTGTGGCTTTTATATTTTTATTTTGTGTAAACCATGGTGTGATGCAAGATTTGGTGTATAAGTACAATAAATACAATTGTATAATAGAATCTCTACAGAGGCTGCACCCCATTCTGCCCAAACCAGTTCATACGATACTTGATGTTTGCTTTTTCTGAATACCATGTAGATTTTTAGCTCAAACATCTGCCCTCTGTGCTAGTCCTCCTCTGCTTAGCAGACAAATAGTTCTGGTGAATTCAAAAGCTTATATTCTTAAACATGATATCATCTAAAAATGTATTGCCCTGATATTGTTGTAATGCTTGTAAATCTCATATCTTGTGTAATGTAATATTCTATTGGCTTCTGACTACTCACTATCAACATGAAGGGATGCAGCCAATAGTGGTGGCAATAAAAATCAAGTGAATCAAAGGGGAAAAAAACCTTTATCTTAATATTAAGGCATCTCTGGATACTTCTTATGGTTGTTTTTTAAGTTCTCCTAAAGGCTTTCACAATGTATTCTTCCAGATTTGAAATACAGTTGCTATACAATTACTATCCAGCAGGGATCATTATGCAAGCAAAAACTTTAAATGAAAGAATATTTAAAACTGACGCATCCCAGAAGGAGGAGTGTCAAGGAGTATGCAGGAGGGAGCTCTACAGATTTAGAAAGTCATGCAGCACATGTAAGCTGTGGGATCCCAAGAATGAAATATTTTGGAGAATATTAAGAGGCAGAATTTCCCCAAAGGAGAAATGGAGAAAAAAAAATCTTAATAAAGGCAGGAAGCAGCCCCAGTCTTCCCACCATAAGAAAATAGCTTCAAACTAAGAAGCTTGAAGAGGCTGACCTTTAGGAATATATAATTTGTATCCATTCAGAAAAACTGGGCCAATCTATTCATAAATAAAACACTTTCAACCACAGTTCATACCTAAGGCTGGAGCTGATGGGATTAAGAATTTACATTCCCCCACCCAAATTCTATGGACAGGACATGAACTTTAGAATACGCTAGGATTCAGCCACTACCACTAACATAGTAAAAGACACAAGGCTCACAACCCCTGGAGCATCTCAATCACAAAACTGCAGAACCTTATAAAGATCCATCCACTCAACCATTTTGTCAGCCACCGCAGAAACATTCACCCCAGAAACAGGTTTCTGGCATCCAAATAAACAGAGACCTTCTTTCCAACCAGCCGGTCTCCATTTTATTTCCAGTGTTTTTCTCCTAGCTTGGAACCGGACTGGATTTTTCTTCCTACAAAACTTTACACTTCATCATGGTTCATCCACTCCCACATTTCCCACCAAGTAGGAAATCACATGTCCATGACTATACTTTCTGGCTTGAAAGAGGCAAGACTAGTTTCATACCTTTGGCTCCTGTTTGCATGAGTGCCCACGTGTGTGTGTCTGTGTGTGTGTCTGTGTGTATGTGCACACACACACACACTACCAGTGCACTGACCTTATGGATGTCTCTTCATCATCAAAAACCATCAATCCCCAAAGAAAAACTTTTGGTCTCCCATTGTATATTAATCTTTAAAATCCTCTGAGTTAGCGTATGCATCTGAATCCAGAATTTTCTAACCTTGTTACACATCCACCAAATACGATAAAATGTTTCTTCTTGTCATTCACATTTACAACATAAATTTGAAGTGTGCTAATGGTACCTCATTTTATTTTAAAAAATTCTTCAAGATGATAACAGTGTAAATTTCATTACTTTCAGCGCATATTTTCCCATTCTTCCCTCTCTATATTCTCTCTCCTTTGCTTGATCCTTTCCTGTTGCCTACGCGATCATGATTGCTTTCGTTGTGTAGAAAAGCAAACAGCTTACTCTCTTGAAATCCCTCTCTAATCTTTTTACTCTGGGCAGAGGAGAGGGAGTACATTATACTTACTGACTGTAATGGTGATCATGCGATTGAGGGGTGCTGCACAGATTGTAAATGGGCTGTGAAGCTATTTTTTCTTTTCTTCATTTTCTTTTCAGCATTGTTCTAATGCTGGTCACTGAACACACAGTTGATAAATGAGGACTACCTTTATATTCGTCTTTCTGTCATTTGAACTATAAGAGGAAACTGATCAATTTCTGCTCTTCCTTACCTTTTAGTCAACTGATCTATGGAGCCAGACCTGTTGTATGCGGTACTGTATATGCACAGAAATTTAGATGTCTCTTGAGAAGCATAGAAATTTTGCTGTTGGGAGCATTGAACAGCTCCTGGTTTTTTTTTCTTTGTTGGCAGTTTGAGACTATTTATTAGTTGGCCAGGTCGGTGGCAACAGTTAATCTTTCTTGTCTGGACTCTGAAACTGAGCTAAGTCAGAACTGGATGTGTGGGAACTACTCAGAAACTTGAGCGCTACAGACTAAATTGAAAAGTAAAAGAAAACCAAGAAAGGGCAATAAAGAACCATTTCTGTGCTATGAATCCATTGAGTCACCAGATATTAGGCTTTTAACACAAAATATCTATCTGGATAAGAAGATGGGAGATGTATACCTATTTCTTGATTTGACAGGTAAAAGTAAATGGATATTTACTTTTTTAAATGATAGGATGCTCTGTGTAATTTTAAAAAAAATAATTTTAAAGTTTTACAAAGCACATAAAAATGAATAAAGAGCAGAAGACAGAAAGAGAAAAAGAAAGAAAAAGAAAAGCTAAAGTAAAGAAAGATAGAAAGAAAGAAGCTTCCAATTTTCTTTGCAGGAAATATAAATACATGTACAATATTAATTCTTATTCTATTATTACAACCACCCCTTTTTATTATCCATTTTTTTCTAATAATCAAAACCACAATTCACAAGCATATTTTTTCTGTTTCATGCAAAAGGTATGATGTTTATTTGATGCCATATTCAGCTCATGCATCACACTTATAAAAAACACTTTCACCTGTTAAATTGCCTGTTACAATAACTGAGCAGCTTACATTTCATTTTTGATGATAATTATATACAACCATAACTCATTTGAAAAATACCAAAAGATGCACTCATATACCTTGAAACTGAGAATTACTTTTTAATAGAATGTTTTCTTTGTCTTTATGAGAAAGAACACAGAAATAAAGCAATAGGCTTACAGCTAACAACAAGCCCTTCCCCCCTTTACCTGAACGTTTCTTAATTTTCACTGCTTCCTGTAAAAAGTAGATAGTGATAACAGTTCAATTTCCCAGACAAGCAGCACTAGTTACCAACCTGTGAAATGCAGGTAGGACAACATTAGTTGCTGAATACTCTTCATGCTCTTAAGGGCCAAAAGAATTCTATTATATAAAATGAAATTATTCAAGAATCTTTAATACATTATACTTTACAATAATATAACATTTATGTAAACAATAAAGAACACATAACATCCATCCATTCTGATAACTGTTCTTCAAAATATAAAAGGAATCAAGACTTTTCTTGATCTTGGATAGGCTGTGAATGTCTTCAGATAAAACCTGTAAGAAAACATACACAAACATGAAAATGCAGATATGTACCCTAAATTATAAACCTGCTTTAAGAAGGTAGACTTTCACTTCTCAAATCTCTTCTGGTATATGGCTCTTCAAAAATGGGTCATAAATGGATCCAAAGTTTCAAAGAACGTTAACATTTAAATCAGAGGTGTCAAACTTGCAGCCCGGGGCCGGATGCGTTATGTGCTGGCCTCGCCCCTTCCCAGTTTAGCAAAGGGGGGGGGGGAGTCCCAATACGTCATGTGATGCCAACATGATGACGCCCGTGATTTAAATGATAAATGAAAAGTTAATTTTATGTCCTTCTCCCTAACAAAGGACCATCTGCCACTATGGAAACAATTCCGATGATGTCAAAACTCACTCTTTTATATTCACTTATAATTGTGACTTATTTAATTATGATAAACAATTATTTAATTATTTATAACAATTGCACTTATTTAATTGTTATATACATTCAGTAATTTGTAATGAAAAAATTATAGAATACTATACTATATGTTACTTTTATACATAATTTTCCTTTCACTTGTAAGCCACTTGAAAAGACTCAGTACTTCTGGAAGACAAGATTCAAACATTTGATGTCTTCCAGCAGGGTCAAACTTCAACTGATATTATTTGTAGAGAACTCCTGCTCGCTTTGAATAGCAACTAGCTGGTAAGTGTTGATTATCATTATACAAATTACTGGATGTTAATGTCAGAGATCTATATTCAGCATTATTTATACATCATGAGAAAAGTCCAAGAATAAAACAGTGGAAGAGTCGCCACCGGTAGTCCTCAATGTACGAGCACAATGGAGCTCAAAATTTCTGTTGCTAAGCAAGGCAGTGTAAATGAGTCATGGCCCATTTTACAACCATTGTTACTATGGGTGTTAGGCAATTCACAAGCAAATCTGGTTTCCCTATTGATTTTGCTTGTCAAGAAAGGTTGAGAATAACAATTTCAGGATCCAGCCATTGTAAATACATGCCAGTCGCCAAGCATCCAAAGTCTGATCACATGACTAAGGGGATCCTGCAACAGTTATAACTGTGGGAACTGGCCATAAGAAACATTTTTTGGTGCTGTTATAACTTTAAATGGTCATTAAATGAATGGTGGTAAATTGTAAATTAAGGACCACCTGTATTTCTAGGTATTTTCTACAAGGTTTTTATGCTTGGCTAAATAAAACTTAAGTAATAGAATAAAAAGTTATAAGACCTTGTTGAATGTTTACAAAAGCCTCAGCTTTAAGGATAACATGAAAAGAAAGTTCTTATTCTAATTTTCTAAGTTATCTATTCAGTGTGGCTCCTACAGAAAACGTTGTGTATATTTGTATGACTAGTGGCATACACAATTCAGTATTTGAAGTTTTAGGGCCAAAGCAAGAAGACAATAGACATGCTGTGTGCTAGGTCCTATAAATTACACAAGTGAAGCAGATCTGTGTGGAAACAAAAGAAAACAAGGGTAAATGGAAAAAGCTGATGCTTCAGCAGTTTCTAATCCACTTGTAGAAGGCCACAACTAGATAAATCCATTGACTATCTTATGTGGTTTGACAATGACTAAGGTAGCTACAAAATTCCTATCTAGAAAGACAGACATTTCCATGGACTTGCTGTTTGGCTTCTAGAATAAAACAGATAGAGACACATATGTTCTCATGTGCCTTGTGCTATAGGCAGCTCACACTTAGATTTGCTAAAAGAAAGGATCACAGACGAATTTCCCCAGGGTCACAGTGCCCATCCAAACAGAACTATAATCCGCAGCTGCATTTCTCATTTTTAAGGGCCCACAGGAGATTATTTTAGTGCACTGGAGTCAATTTTAGTGCACTGGAGTCAATTTGGATCAAAGGCAGAGTATTAATATTTCAAATAAATGGGCATCTTCTTACTTATCTTTTACTGTTTTATCTATTTTGACAATTCTGGGAGGCAAATATTTGAGCAAGATAGATTGAAGCATAACTGCATATTTCTTGCTAATAACACAATGTTAGTTTTGTGAGGGAGAAGGGAATTTTAGTGAAAAGGGGAATCAGAACAGTTTACAATACAATAAAAATAGAACGGAGATGTGGCGGAGAATGTGCATAATCTGTTTCCCAAAACAAACGTATACACCAGAGGTCCCCAAACTTGGCAACTTTAAGACTTGTGGACTTCGACTCCCAGAATTCTGGGAGATTTATTTATTTATTTATTTTATTTGGTTTGTCAATTGCTTACAAGATAAACATAGTTATGAATACATGGATACAGATAAGAAAAATAAAAGAAACAATAGGACAGGGACGGTAGGCACGTTGGTGCACTTATGCACACCCCCTCCAGACCTCTTAGTAGTAGACAGTCTAAGGTTAAAGTTTTTGGGGTTTGTGGAAGAAACCACAGAGTCAGGTAGAATATTCCAGACATTGACCACTCTGTTGCTGAAGTCATATTTCCTGCAATCAAATTTGGTGCGGTTTACCTTGAGTTTGTATCTATTGTTTGCTCTTGTATTGTTATGGTTGAAGCTGAAGTATTCATTGACAGGTAGGATGTTGCAATGTATGATTTTATATACCGTGTTTCTCATATAATAAGGCCGGGTCTTATTTTTTTTTTGAGCCCGAAAAAATGGCTAGGCCGTCTTTTCGGGGTAACTTAATTCCCCCCTTGCATCTTCGGGCGGGCAGGCAGCGATGGCTTGGATGTTGACCTCGGCGTTGGTGGGGCACTTCATATTGGGGTCAACGTAGGCAGCACCATATCTGGGTGTGCAACAAAAGTACTTCCTAACGGCAAGCCCCCGCCATTTCCCCCATTTCGAATGTTTTAATATAGGCCTTAATTTGGGGGAGGGGCTTAATTTCATTTCATGCCTATAAAACATGCTGGGACTTCCTATTGGGGGAGGCTGTATTGTTGGAGAAACAGGGTACTATACTTAGATCGGACCAAAGGCGGCATAGTTCTAGGTTTTCTAGGTCTAGAATTTCAAGTCTTAAAGTTGCCAAGTTTGGAGACCTCTGGTATACACTAACACAATGTATGTTTGGAAAAGGAAAAAGAGCACAAGCACAGAGTATAAAATCAATGGGAGCAAGATGAAAAGAAGGAATGCAACTGCTTTAAGAATTGCTTTAGTTGAGGGTACAATACCCTTTTTCAGACAAGCAGAAGCCTGAAAAACAAAAAAATGAGTTGCTTTAATAAGCAGCAGAGAGGCATCACATTCATGGAATGGTCCGAAGCACTTATTCTGAAGCTTTCACAGTTCTGACCAATTGGCCTTTTACTTATTTATTTATATATTGAATTTAGATAGCACCCCCATCTCACTCATAGAGCAATTCCAGCTTGATATAGAAAAGCTCATATATATTATTCCCTGCTTCTGAGCAATATTGTTAACTAAAATGTTGTCAGACACCACATTTTGTACAGCATAAAAATACCTATGGTGATGATAAGCACGTGGTCCAACGCAGGTGAGTGTAAAAAATGCAAAGGCTAAAGCCGGTAGAGACCAGGTCGCTATAGCATATCCAAACCATTCCAGGATTTCTCCAAAGAAATTTGCTCCTGAGACATATGCAAACAATCCTCCTGCATAGAAGAGATTCATTTAAATACTCTTGAGAAACAGCAGCTAATTACTATTATTATTATTGTTATTGTTATTATTTGTTTATGACTCCCTTGAAGAATTGTACCAAAACTGAGTGCTTATGTGAAAGGTTGGACAATACACATTGTTTAATACAGAGGTGTCAAACTGGCAGCCCACGGGTTAGATGCATCATGTGCAAGCCGCATATATATTATTCCCTGCTTCTGAGCAATATTGTTAACTAAAATGTTGTCAGACACCACATTTTGTACAGCATAAAAATACCCCAGCTCCATGAATGGGAAAAAACATCATCGCGAAATATCACGTGATGGCAACCTGACGCCACGAGTTTGACACCCGTGATGTAAGAGAACTATTTCCATTGCATTTTAGGCACACCAAAGAGGCTAAATAAATGGTGACCAGCAGGAAATAGGGCTGATGGCCCAAAGTAAGTGTGATCTCTTCCAGTTCTTCATTCTGGCATTTGATCAAGACTTTCTCAGGGAATCTCATTAACTGTGTTAATGAACAAAAGGCCAATTAAATGGTTTCACATTTCCAGCTCGTGTCTGCTTTATCATGCCCTAAGGATAGGCTCTTGTGATGCAAACAAGGTTTTCAGAATTGTCCTACCTTACATGAAGTTTGGAAGGAAAATGATATACCTTGTGGAATTTTGTAAGTGAACTCTCCAGGCTTTCTTAGCTGACGTAGAAGGAAATCACTGTGGATATTGATTCCCATGCCAGACAAAAACAATAAAAGACCTAAAGAAAAAAAATGAGTTGGATAGTACAAGTATTTGATTTAGAGACTTTATTCAAACAAATATTTCACTGGCTTTATTGTTTGCCACTGAGAAAATCTACTTCCTATTTTTTGTGAAAAGTATGTAGAAGAGATATCTCAAGAGCAATTCCAATCAGGACCATGGAAGAGTCTTTCTTCAGGCTTGCCTTGTGGCAATTAAAATGGTAAAACATGCTTATTTCTCAGCCCTGTGCTGGCTGGCTGACTTGATCTCTCCTAGTTGGGAGGGACCAAGGAGATCCCTATACAGCAGGGGTGGGGAACGATGGCCCTTTTATGACTTGTAGACTCCCAGCATGGCTGACTCAGGAATTCTGGGAGCTGAAGTTCACACATCATAAAGTCTTGGTTCCTCACCTCTGCTATACAGGATCATCAGGACGATTATTCTCAGCATTCAATAGGGTGTTTTTGACTTTTTCTAAAGTGGCTTACAAGTTAAAGCAAAATTATGTATAAAAGTCACACATAGTATTCTATAAATTTTTCATTACAAATGTATCAACTATTTATAATAATTAAATAAATGCAATAAAATATTGAATATAAAAGAATGCGTTGGGCAGATGTCTGATAGAAACATACTCCCAAAAACAATAGTATGAGTGCGCAAAATTGTTTTATTTTGCTCAGTTTCACATTTCTCATTTTTCAGATCTTAAGTTCATTTTGTCTGCTTGCTGCATAACTTTGCAAAACTTTCCACATTAAAAAATGTTCATTAGAAAGCTTATTGTTTTCCCTAATATGGTACATATTTGGGCAAATTATTCTGAGTAGTGAACTCAGAAAAATGCTAGTTCTATATCCAACTGTAATTGGATCCACAAGCATAGATTTTAAAAGTACTAATTCCTTTTAAACATCATTTCTTTCTTCCATTCAAGAGATAAAGCCCTTTCTATAGTAGCCTGAAATATGATCAGAATCCCCTCTGATAATTATTACCATGAGTACAGAATTTATTTGGTATCTTTGTTCAATTAGTATAAAATTGTAGCAGGAAAACAAGTTTTATGAGGATTTTTTTTTAAATTCTCCTTTTGTTTTTCTGCCTTAAGATTTTCACAGGTACTATGCCCTCCACCCCTCCCAATGTTGGCAGAGTTTGGATGAACAGGATAGTAGACATATGACCCATCACACATCATAGACAATACCTGACAAAAATCGTATGTCTTTACACCAATCATCTGGGTATTCAGCACAATAAACCATGTAGTATCCTTGAAGGAAGCCATTATAGAAGCAGAACAGTGCACTAAAAAACGTAATCTTCAATGGGAAAGGTCTGCCTCTTTGCAAGAATGAATAAATGAATGTCCTGAGGTACACCAGGAAAGAAAGGAAAAAAAAAACAGAAAAAGTAATGTTAAACCTTGGATTTATAACAGATTCAAGATCTCAAATAATCTTACATGTTGCCAAATATTCTGTTTTCAGTAGCACCTTAAAAATATTTACATTGTCACTTGGAGAATGAGTCTGTGCTATCAGATGAAGTATACAGCAACCCACCCTCATCACAAAAATCCCTAATAAAAATAATCATACAAATAAAATGTTTGAAACACTTTTTAAGCACAGAGCATCATGTATGCAAAATAGTTTCCTCCTTTTCCAGAGAAATCTGCTACCCCAGTGAAATGTTTTGTTTTAAGCACTGTAATCCAAAAGGATTGTTGAGAATGGATTGAATCAGGGCTTGGTACTCTCTCCTTTATTATTTAACATCTGTTTTAGGGGTGTCAAACTTGATTTCATTGAGGGCTGCATAAAGGTTGTATTTGACCTCGGGGGAGGGCTAGGGTGGCATGGCTGGGGTGGGTGTGGCCAGGTAGGCGTAGCCAGCTCAACATCACTTATGTTGGGGGCACCTGTGGTACTAAAATAGGACTTCCCTCCCTCACTCTCATCATAAACTTCCTTCCTACCTTCTTTCATTCCTTCCTTCCTTCCTTTTTCTTTTTCCTTCCATCTTCATTCTCCTTTCTTCTTCCTTGCTCTCTTTCCTTATTTTTTCTTCCTTGCCTCTTCCCATCTGTCCTTTTTTTTCTTTTTCTTTCCTCCTTCTCCTTTCCTGTCCCTTCTTGCATGCTTAAATTTCTCCTTTTGTTTTTGTTTTTTTTAGTTTGTTTTGCTAGCCCTCTGCCAGTGAAAATGGAGCCCGGGCATGCGCCCCCAAGCTCTGTTTTCGCTGGCAGAGGCACTGCAGGGCGGTCCTTTGCTGTTTTTAGGGTGGCCCCACAGGCCAGATCTAAGCACCCCACAGGCTGGATCTGGCCCTTGGGCCTTCAGTTTGATACTTCTGATCTATATGAAGCCATCTCCATGCATGTCAATCTGAATGATACTGTCTCTGTTTTCTCATGATGCCTGAATGCTGTAGGTATCTGGATTAAGGACAACAGACTTAGCCAGGCAAGACTGAGTGGTTTTGGGTGCATGGAGCCTTAGGATCCAAGTGTTTGTCATCCTTAGTTCTGGACTAAGGTTTTGCACTATCCTGTTCAGACCCAGTGTGCAGCCTAGGGTTTCTTCTGGGCTCAAGTCTCCTGCTTGAAGAGGCAGGCATGACCAGGAGAGCTTTTGCATAGCTCTGGTTTGTGCACCAGTTGCGACCTTTTCTGGATCATGACTCCCTATGCTCAGTTTTGGTCTCCAAAATATAAAAAAGATGTTGCAAGTCTAGAAAGAATTCAAAGAAGAGCAACAAAGATGATTAGGGGACTGGAGGCAAAAACATAGAAAGAACATTAGCTAGAATTGGGTATGTCTAATTTAATGAAAAGAAGGACTAGGGGTGACATGATAACAGTGTTCCAATATCTCAGGGATTGCAACAAAGAGAGAGTAAAGCTATTCTCCAAAGCATCTGAAACAATGGATGGAAACTAATCAAGGAGAGAAGGAACCAAGAACTAAGGAGAAATTTCCTGTCAGAATAGGATTTCCTGCCTGAACAGAGAGTTGGACTAGATGACCAAGGTCCCCTCCAACTCTGTTATTCTGTATTCAGTTATTCAAGCCCTTTGTCATCTTTTGCTTAGGCTACTACATTGCGCTCTACATGGGACTACCTTTGAAATCCATTTGGAAGCTTCAGCTTGTGCAAAGTACAGCAGCGAGACCAGTCTTTGGGACCCCTTTTACACTTCTGCTCCACAAACTTCACTGGCTACCACTCTGCTTCTGAGAGCGGTTCAAGGTGTTGGCTATGATCTTTAGGACAGAGGGTTTATGATTGCAATTTTATCTGTTCTAGTACACATAACTTAGGGAGCAGGGTTGATATTCAGCAGGTTCTGACCAGTTCTGGAGAACCGGTAGCGTACATTTTGAGTAGTTCGGAGAACTGGCAAATACCACCTCTGACTGGACAGTTTACAGTCTCCTTCCCTTGCCACGCTCACCAAGCCACGCCCACAGAACCAGTAGTAAAAATTTTTGAATCCCACCACTGTTAGGGAGTCTATAATAACTAAATGTGTGTGTGTGTGTGTGTGTGTGTGTGTGTGTGTGTAAACAAATGAGCATTCATCAGGAGATTTACCAATCCTAGATGAGATTCCTAGAGAGAGTTCTTCATTCCTAATAGTTTTGCCTTCAACTACCATTTTTTTTCATGTCTTCTGATGTCATTATGCAACCTACAGATAAGTTTTAACATTTTTTTTAACTTTTCACAGACTATATTTCATTGATGGGCCAATCTGTTCCCCAAGGCCATCAAGAAACGCTAAGTTTGTTTTATCTGATCTCAGTTTGCATTCAGATAATTAGATAAAGCGGTATAAACAAATAGAAGTAAAACAAAAAGGCACTAGAGGTTTCTGTGAGAGCAAATACTGAAAGCTCAACAAAACACATTCTATTGCAGCATAGGAAAATTGAAAGGAGTTCTAATAGCCTCCATCGTGCTTAGTTAAAATGCTGCACAATGCTAATTTGAAAAATGAACATATTTCTGGAGTAATTTAGAAAATGTGTGCTTAAAAAATCTTTGAGAAATTTAATAACTATATGCACAATAAAAATATTTATATAAAAGATCTGTGTTTTAGAATTAGAATTAAGTTAGAATAAAGTTAAAATTTGTCTTTTTTTTTTTTTAAAAAAAGCTCACTATAAACATTGGGAAGAACATGATGGACCAGAATTGGATAGTAAAACAGAACAGATTTATATTGATCCATGCATTGATCTATGCATGACTCATTCCAAGTTATTCACAAACTATAATATCAACTTGTTCTAAACGAAGCTCATTAGATAACTCCAGCAAAAATACAGCAAAAGCCATTTGCATCTTATCATACATATTAAGCAGTGAATTAAACAAGTGCTGGTTGTTTTTATTAACTTAGCAATCAGGACAAAAAGCCCCATTTTAGGCAATTATGCAGGCCTTTCAGGGACAAGGAAAGCACATTGTGCATTTAAAATTAACAGCCAACATATCTGTTAAAATAGGGTACATTCGAGCATAGTTTCAAGTGTTAATGCCGATTCAATTCTCTAATCAGATATAGAATATTTATGAACGCTAGCATTAATCAGATCATTTTCACCAACTACTTTTAAAAAATCTACTTTGACAATTATTTTTAACAGTTTATTTATTTAAGTATGAATCAGATTTGCACTGATCCTGTCATTGTTACCCATAGATTCACTCTGATACGTTTTCAGAACGTCTTTTCTCTGAAACCTGGAATAAATATAGCTCCTCTAGTGTTGTTTCTGCCTAACTACTGTCATATAAAAAAAGGAAGTACACCTCATGAAAGTTTGTTTTTCTTTTTTAACATACACTGTGGACAAATCAACAAATTAATTTCATTCACACAGTAAATAAAAATAAAGATGGACTTCCGGTTTGTCGGCTTCGGAGGCGGTGGGGTTTCGCGATCTCTGCGATCCCCGCTGCACTAGCCGCGCTTGGTTCCTCCGACCCAGACGGGTCCGGAGGATAAGGTTGCCCCGTAGAGGCAACCGAAGATAGGGAGGATCCGGACAAGGGGTTGGGGTATTCGCAGACCCCTTCCCCACCCGGCACAACCTCCTTTTCTCAAGTCGGTCCAGCGGCGGTCAGCAATGGCCGCCACAAAGAAGTCAGCAACCGGATAAGATCGTGCTGGAGGAAGAAGGAGAAATTTTTGAAGCGAAAGTTATTTTGGCTGAACTGGGATTAGAGGATATATTTAACATCCTGAAATCTGAGATTTGGTTTTTTGTTTGAAAGATACTTTGTTTCCAGAAGAGTTTGGCAAGCGGCGAGTGAAAGTGTTTCAAGTGAAAGTTTACTCTCCTTCCACATGGAATTAACGAATGAATGCTGAAAATACTACTATTCTATAAAAGGTAAAAATCTAAAGCTTCTGGTTATAAATGGGAAGGGAGAGGACAAAAGGAAAATTTATACTAAGATTCTGTTGAAGGAGATGCCTGGAAGATTTTAGAGATTGGAAGTTACTGCAATAAGAACTTAAAATACAGACTGGCTTTCTTTTTCTCCCTTTGCAACTGATTTTAACCCAGGAAGAAGGGAAGAACTTTGTGCTTTGTTTGGATTGTTTGGTGACTTTGGGACTTTGGGACTTGCTTTAAGCTTGGAAATATCTTTGGCTGTTTTAAGAAAAAGAAGAAGAGGATTTACAATGATTTTATCTGCTGATGAACTGAGAGAGGAATATGGCAAAATAAAGAAAGATGATGTGGGGCAAATTTTTTGCTTTTTAGAAATGGCGCTTGCTACTTATCAGCAAATACAACAATTGATGGAAGAAGATGAAGAAGAAGAAGCCATCTTTAATGAACCCACAGAGGTGCTTAAGAAAGAAAGAAGAAAGAAAGGGGGAAAAAAGGATATAAGACTTAAACAAATATTTAAGAAAGAAGAAAACAAGATGCAAAATCAATATGAGGTTAGAAAGCAAAAGGGAAGAGAAATACAACAGAGAGGGGAAGTTAAGGGGGGTAAAAAGACCAGATGGGATAAGACAGGGAGGAAGAAGGGGGAAAAAGGCCACGAGGGTATTAAACAAGATGTGAAAAAGAAATGGTTTTTTAGGGATAAAGGGTAATATAATTTGGTTTTAAAAGGATTCTGCAAGGTATATATGATAGTATTGTAGTATTTGTATTAAAAATAAAAAATTATAACTTTATAAGATCTGAGTAAAGACTAAAATATTAAAAGTTTAATAATGGTAGAATTTAAGATTTAATAAAATAAGGTTTGAAATATTTAGTTTAAATGTAGAGCTTAATTGATTATTGCGTGGATGTTAGTATGAATATATTATTGTGATACTTGCTTTTGAAATAGATAATTGAAATGTTATGAGATTTAATGTTTGATGATATATTTAATTATGTTATGGATTCACTATTTTTTTCTTTTTTCTTTTGTAAGTAGTATGTACTAAGCAGAATCAGATAGGGAATTTGGAGTTACCTTAAATGTTAATTTAGAGGTGCGATGGAAAGGCATCATACTTTGATTTGTGATTTCAGGAGAAATTTTTTTATTTTACTATGGGGAATGAAATATATAGATAATTGGAAATAATGGACAAAGGATAGAAATATAATGATTTAAATTAAGTTAATAAACAAAATAGAATTAAGAAGAGAGGAAAGAAGAGGGGAGAAGCTACAAAGAAATTACAGAATGGTAATTAAGATAGGTAATGGCATATAAGATGAACATGAATTTAATTGAAGTCCATACAAAGAGTGGTAATCCGGGGCCAAGCTACTTTTTTGAAAAAGAAGTTTTACTTTATGTGTTTTGTGTGTTTCTGTTTATGTGAGAGCTGGTAAAACCTTGGAGGAAAGCGGGAGGAGAATAATTGTAAACAAGACAGAGGGAAATATGAATATGATGATTAAATTCAATGAGAAGAAATATTAAAATCACATTGTATAAAATATTGTATTATCTGCCTTGTAAAAATTTACAAGGGAAAGAGGTTTAATGTGTACAAGGTTTATGTTTTGTTTGTCTTCAAAAGCTAATAACTTGTTTTAAAAAAAATAAAAAATAAAGATGATATAACTAAACAAAAAAATATCCTGTGAACATTTGCAATCATTTATTCAATAAAAAGTGAACAAGCTGTTTCTTTCTATTGAAAAAGCAAGCATGCCGTTGGCTGTAATATTTGGTCTTATCTTCTTTGGTAGAAACAACTTTTTTAAAAAAGTTTTTTATTTATTTTGACAACAAACATTGACAAATACAAACATTGACAAATACAAATAAAACCATCTTTCCATTGTTCACTGTGTTGTTTGGTACATATCTTTTGTGCACTATATCAACAGTCTTTCCCTTCTAAATTAAAATTAAAATTCATATTATATAGATCAACTATGCATATTATATTATATTATTGTTAACTCCTTATTAGACTTTAATTATAAGTTCACGTCATCCTTTACGAGTAAATCTCAACTTTTACAAAATCTAGTTCATAATATCATTCATTTCATTGTAGTCAGTTATAACATATCATTCAATTGTCTTATCTTTACTATTATGTTGTATTTATATTATAGTGTATTTTATTTCGCTATTTTCTTATCTAGCCATTGATAAATAAATCCCAAATTTTGTAATCTTCTTGCTCTCTAATTGCTAATGTCAATTTACTCATTTCTGCACATTCCATTATTTTCTTAATCACCTCTTCTATCACAATTTTTTTACTTTTCCAGTTTTTAGCAAATACAATTCTAGCTGCTGTTAAAAATTTATAATCAGATATGTCAATTTCCTACTGTATCCTTCAGGTAAGATACCCAATAAAAATATCTCTGGTTTCAAGTCTACATGCTGTTTTGTCATTTTTTCCAACCTTGTATGAATTTTAGTCCAGTTTCTTTTGGCTTCCACACATGTCCACCACATATGATAATATGATCCAGATATCTGATGACACTTCCAACATTTCTCCGATTTATTCTTGAACATCCTTTCTATTCTTGCCAGGGGTGAATGCCACCTATAAAACATCTTATACAAATTCTCTTTATATGCTATTGACATTGTTATTTTATAGTTTCGAGACCATAATTTCTGCCATTTCTCTAAGTCTATCCCATATCCAAAATTTTTCCCCATGTGCTGTTGGGCTATCTGCTTATAACCTATACATGGGAATGTTCATTCTTGGAAAGTTCTACCAAACTTTCTCCCTCCTCCATCTACTTTCCAGCTAGACTTATTCTACTAGTCTTTTTCTATTTATTAGTTTGAGATATATATTAGTTTACAATCTGGCAGACAATTGAAAATTGCCCTTCTTTTCTTGCCACAAAATATCCCTTACTATTTTTCTAGAAAATAAACACATGAAATTTTATGAAGATAGATCAGTTTGTTCCTGTTGCTTTAATGTGTCCCATATATCAGCTCAAAGGATGAAAGATGTGCCAGAATGACTTAGCCAGACTTGATACTTCAAAAAGCTAGTTGCTGGAATACTGCAGAAAGTTCTAAGATTTATTATGTGGTTTTAATTATGAGGAGAACAGAAAGGACTTCTTGCATATTAAAATGGAGTTTTAATCCTCATGCAACAGGACTCACAATTAAAGTTTGTGACATTCCTATAAACAGAAAGACCACATGTGATTTATGAACATATATACTAAAATGTTTACAAATGGACAAATGAAAAGAATATAGAAATGAAGTCCAACTTTTAAGAAACAGAATTTTTGCATTCTGGGACTTTAATTCTTTAATTAATTAATAATTAGTTTACATTTTGAAGATTTCCTCTGCAAACATGAAGCAGGATATATGAGGAAAAGATTCTTGATTTTAAAATCCTATTATTGTAAGATATGGAATAAAATTGACTCAAGTAGATCCTATTATTTTATCTGTTTTAGCATACTTTACTGGTAACCTGTGTTCAGGTGAAATGTATGGTTTCATCACTGATGATTTCAAGAAAGCACCCAGCTACCAGTCGATAATAGGACTTTGTAAAAGAGATAAGTGATATACTATCACTTGTACTTTAAACTTGGTACTGTAGGAATTCTGTACCCATTTAGATATTGAAAGTACACTAGCCAAGTTATTTGCTCATGGCTCCCATTTAGAGTGAATGTCATGAAACGATATTTTCTAACTTAGTGCACTTCAGATGTGTTGATGTGCTCCAAAGTCCAATCAATCTGAGGCTAGAAGGTTAATTAAGTCAGCTTCAAATTTCTTTCTGTTGAAGAAGAATGCAACAAATATGAATTTACTTTTAAATTTTCACTTTCTTACTTTCACATAAACATGAAAAGAATTGATTTGTTATCTTAAGTGTCCCTTGAGGTCATACTTAGCCTTGAGCATGCACTTATTTTCTTTCATTATGGAGCTTTCAGAAACAATTTTGGGAGAGTTAAATCAATCTGACAATCTGACAAATAGGGAATGCATCAGGATCCATTCTTACACTTGCACAATTCTTGCCAAAATAAAGTATCCTATCCCACCCTACGCTATCCTACCTATTCCATGATGCTGCAGATATGCTGTATATATGACTGTTTTGTAACCATATATTCCACTGTCCATTCCTATATTTATCTTATTTATATTTCTCCTTATTACTTGGTGATTTATCTCAGAAGGAACTGCAGAAATTATGTGAGAATTTTAAATATTCTATTATGAACTATGGAAACTGGCAATTTGCAAACAACATTATTTTAGCAGAAAGTAAGTAAAGCAGTTACAAAGGAATACCCCCACTCCCATATTAGAATGGACTTCTAAAGAATGTTGAGAAGGTCATAGTAACCTAGTTAAAGTAGTAATACTAGTAGAAAGAGCAAAGCTATGGTTAGAATATTATTCTAACTGGGGTTTGTACATTCTTAATAACTTTAAGCCATAATATAGCTTAATTCTGTTCAGCTTCTTATGAGTCCTAAATACAGCACTTCTTTGCTTGGAATTCTGGACACTAAATTCAGCTTAATAGTACAAGTGAGACCTCCAGGACAATGCACAGCATGCAAATTAACAAGAGAAAGAAAACAAATACTGTAACTCTAGTGACTACCTTCCATGCCACTGATACATGAATCTCATTTTAATTATTGGGCACTAATTACTCTTCTCTCTGCTTGAAAGCACTGCACAAGAAAAAAATAAAGACCTTGTTGAGGATCCAAACTTTGTCAAGGACCTTGGAGTACTCATCTCAAATTATCTAAGTGCTAGAGCTCACTGTAACTACATAGCCAAAAAGGCATTCATCCACAAAACCTTTAATTAATAGAAGCCAAAGATGTTTCAATGTGCTGGCAAAGATGCTGGCAAAGATGTTTCAATGTGGAAAAGGGCCTCTAAACTAGGCCTCATTTCAATCTGATGCATCAGGTCTCTCTCTCTCTCTCTCTCTCTCTCTCTCCCCCTCCCCCCTCCATCCCTCCATGCCCCCTTCTTTGTCCCTTTTTCTTTCTTTCCCTTTTCTCTTTCTTTTCCTCCTTCTCTCTTTTCTCTCTCTCTCTTTCCCTCTCCCAGGCTCACCCCATTGATTTGGTGTACCGCTCCGCTCGGACTTGCTTGGGCAGGTCCCTCCAGTGCAGCGGGCTCAATGGGGTGGACCTGTGGGGCCGGCACCTAGAACGCAGCAGTGCCGGCACGTTTGAAAAGTAGAGCAAAGCCAGAGGTCGGTAATTTTTGCTGCAAAGAATCACAAAAGCTTCTGGGTTGTGCACAAGAATGGACACACATATCAATGCAATTCAGCAACATAAAATAAAGAAATACAAATAAAACAAATCAACAAGAATCGGCAATCATCTCTGGTTAGATTCTATTCACCCTAACCCTAACCTTTTGCCAATTCTAGTCCAATGACCTGCTCCAGCAGGGTTGGAAGGGAGTATGTGTATATGTGTGTGCATGGCTGTCAAAACTCCAAAAACAGGTCAAGTAGTTCTGGGGAGGCCAGTCATAAATTAGAACACTTGCTAAGCAACTGGCCATTAAGTGAGGTCCACTTGTATTTGTTTTGCCAGTCACCAAACTACTTTCACCCAGTCACGTGACCAGCAAGCCACACCACCAGTCGTGTGACCAGCAAACCATGCCCGCCCAGTCATGTGACCAGCAAGCCACACCCACCCAATCACGGGACCAGCAAATCACACCCTCAAATTAGTCCATGCCCACAGAAATTTGAATCCTGCCCCTGGGTGGGGGGCATTGAGGATGAATTTGTAGCACCAAGGGGGCGGTGGACTGAAAAAGTTTGGGAACCACTGTTCTAGACCTAGAACTACGCCACCTCCGGTCCGATCTAAATATAGTATATTAAATCATACATTGCAATGTCCTACCTACAAATGAATACTTCAGCTTCAATCATAACAATACAAGAGCAAACAATAGATACAAACTCAAGGTTAACCGCACCAAACTTGACTGCAGAAGTTTGTTTACTTCAGCAACAGAGTGGTCAATGTTTGAAATATTCTACCTGACTCTGTGGTTTCTTCCCCAAACCCCCAAAAACTTTAATCTTAGACTGTCTACTATTGACCTCACCCCCTTCCTAAGAGGCCTGTAGGGGGGGTGCATAAGCGCACCAATCGGACCTACTGTCCCTGTCCTATTGTTTTTTATTTTCTTATATGTACCCATGTATTCATAACTATGTTTATCTTGTAAGCAATTGACAAATCAAGTAAAATATAAATGTAAAACATTTACATGTAAAAGGTGTCCTACTCACAGAGGCAACAAGCCCCATATACTGTATTACCTGACTCTTCTTGATAATTGTTGTGGTTCACCGGCAGCAGGTGTGGACAGCTGAGGTCTCTGAGAGCGAAGACTCAGACGAAGGGCCTGCGTGTGATGCAGGGATGGAGCCAGGGCTATCAGAGAATGGGGTGCTGCCTTCGGAGCTTGTGGAGTCTGGCAGCAGTGATGCAGAGGACCCCGAGGAACCTGTGCCCAGTCCGCACACACGTAAGCAGGGCTGCTCCAAGAAAAGAGCAGCTGCAGCAGCACGGACGACCCAGGAGTAAGGCTGCAAGCTGATGGCCCCTCCCATAAGGGATAAAAGCCAGCCCCCAGGAGTTGGGTTCTTTGCAGGAAGCAAAGTTCTTGCACTTCAAGTTCTCGTGGATGTTCGGTTTATCCCGGTTTGTTTTTGGAGACTTTTGCCTTTGAATATTTCCTTGCATTTATGTTCTTGGCAGCCCTGCACAGCCTTTACGGGGCTTGCTCTTATCTGGGACAATTAGTTTTAATAGCAGTTTGCTGTGAATGAACAGAATTCACAGAGACGCATTTAAAAGATTTTGCTTTTATCTATGTTTTGTGTTTGTTTGATTTGAACAAGGCTTGGGTCAGAACAATAATGTGGATGTCAAAATAGAGCCCTTTAGGAAGGGAAGCCATAAATGCTGAGAGATTGGGTAGAAATGCAAATGCATTGCAAAGTATCATTGCCAAGGATGACTCTTCTACTTTGGAGGGGAGGAAGGGTTTGACACTGCTGATAATACATTCTGTAACTGTGAGAGGGACCTTGGAGTCCTAGTGGATGATCATATGAACATGAGTCAGCAGTGTGTGGCAGCCGGAAAAGCTAATACAATCCTCGGTGGTATAAACAGAGGCATAGAATTAAAATCATGTGTTAGTACCACTTTATAAAACCTTAGTAAAACCACATCTGGAATACTGCATTCAGGTTTGGTCACCACATTACAAAAAAAATGTTGAGACTTTGGAAAAAGTGTAAAGAAGAGCACTAAGAGGATTAAATAGATTAGAAGACTAAAACATATGAAGAACAATTGCAAGATTTGGTTTTGGCTAGTCTAGAGAAAAGAAGGCCTGGGGGCGTGGGGGACATGATAGCAGTGTTCCAGTATTTGAGAGTCTGCCACAAAGAGGTGGGGGTCAATTTATCAGCCTGAATGAATGAGACTAATGGACACGCGGTGTGTTTCTGAAATGGAGACTGATGTAATAGATCAGAATATGGCAGTGTCCTAGAGAGAGGGGAGGCAAGGAGCATTAAGAAACTTCCTAACAGTGAGGACAATTAACCAGTGGAACAGGTTGCCTTCAGAAGTTGTAGGTGCTTCATCGCTGGAGGTTTTTAAGTAGAGACTGGACAGTCACTTGTCTGAAATGTTATAGGATCTCCTGGTTGAGCAGGGGGCTGGACTAGAAGACCTCCAAGGTCCCTTGCAGTTCTATTCTGATTCATTGATTCATTCATGAGCACATTTACAATGTAGGATTGTAAATGGAGTCATGAATGTATTGCCAGCAGTATCTACAAAATAGCCACAACACAATACTCAGTGCCAGCTGGATTAATCATGTTAAGTCGCGGGAATGAGACTCAGGACACCAGCATGATTCCAATCTGTTTTACTTCCGTATAGGACTGAGCGCCGAAGAAACCGCGGCAGCCCTTGTTATAGTCGGGCTGCTTGCGGCTGTGGCCAGTGACGGCTCTTCAAAATTCCCGCCGCCATGGACTGACCAATTGCAGGTAAGTATGCTAATACATAACACCCCTCCCCACCTGGTCCGGTCCAACCAATATGAGCCTCACCTACTGTACATAATCACGTAGGTAGGCGGGGCTTTTATGGGTCCGACTGGACCTGCGCAACTCAGTCGCGGGTTGGCCTCTGGACTGTTTGGATGGATCTGTTGTTCCTTCCGTCCATCTTCTTGGAAGCTCCTGGCTGGTTGAGTCGGCCCGGCCACTCCCACCAGGGACTGCTTTTCCGCTATCCTTCTGGACCTGTTCCTGTCTCCCCGACCTGCCTTCTTCCCTGGCCTCAGGTACGTGTTTGCGTTTCCCGACTGGGGCTAGTGTTAGTAGTGGTTGTTGCGTAGTTGTCAGGTTTTCTTCTGTTATTTCTCTTGTTCGTGGAGGGTCTCCCCCTCCCTTTCTACTTGTGTTTTGTCTGTTTGAGGGGTCCCCCCCTCTTCTCTGGTTGTGTTTTGTTTGCTTGAGGGGTCTACCCCTTCCCTGTATTTGTTTTGTTTGCTTGAGGGGTCTCCCCCCTCTTCCGTGGGTCTGTTTAGGTTTCCCTTCATGGCTCTAGCTCTGAGCTGGTCTATGTGTCTCCTCCAGCTCCTCCCATCCCCAGTGTCTACCCTGTATGAACGGGGTCCGGTTATCTGGGTCACTTTTGCTGGTATCCACAATGGTTCCCCCATGAGGTTTTTTGCGTATACTGGGTCCCCTGTTTGAAATGTGCAGCAATTACTGTAGGAGTCTGCTGGTTTTTCTGGGCTATATGTGGGGTGTAGTCTGTCTAGGTGTGATCTTAGTTTCCTCCCCATGAGTAACTCTGCTGGACTTTTATTTGTTGTGGCACTGGGTGTCATGTGCTGAATGCTTAGTAGCTTATCTATCTTTTCTTGTGTGTCCCCAGGCCCCAGCTTTTGTAATGTTTCCTTTGTGTAACGTACCATGCGTTCCGCCCATCCGTTCATGGCTGGGTGTCCCGGCGCTGTCAGTGCGTGCCTTATCCTATGTTGTGCTAAAAACTCCTCAAATGTTGTTGCCGTGAATTGTGGCCCGTTGTCAGATACAATTAGATCTGGCAATCCATGTGTTGCAAAAAGTTTCCTGAGCTGTCTAATGACGCCTTCTGTTGTGGTGGAATGCATGATGCTTATCTCTAGCCATTTGGAGTAAGCGTCTACGACTATTAAAATGTATGTCCTTTGGTTGGGCCTGCAAAATCAATGTGTAGCCTTGACCATAGTCTCCTAGGTGTTTCCCATTCATGTTTTGGTGCTGTGGGGGGTGTTGGCTTAGATTCCTGGCAGCGTTTACATGTTGCCACCCAGTCCCCTATTTCCTTATCCATCCCTGGCCACCATACATAACTTCTTGCCAGGGATTTCATTTTTACAATACCCGGGTGTCCCTCATGTAACAATTCAAGTATGTGTTTCCTTAAAACGTCCGGTATGACCACCCAATCCCCCCATAGTACGCACCCCTTTAGCATTGAGAGTTCTGTTCGTCTATTCCGGAACGGTTTGGTGGTCTCGTCGCTCTCAGTTTCTGGCCATCCTTTTCCTACCCAATTTAAAATCCGCGCCAGGGTTTTGTCTCTAGCTGTTTCCCTAGCAATGTCTGCTGCCGTCACGGGTAGGTTTTCTAATGTCTCTATTTGTAGTGTCGATGTGGTTGGTGCTGGAATGTCTTCTATGTCAGGTAGAGGGCAATGGCTAAGGGCGTCAGCATGATTTATGTCTTTTCCGGGTTGGTAGGTCAGTTTGTAGTTATAGGCAGCCAGGAATTCCGACCACCTTGTCATTTGTGGTGATAATATATTGAGTGTAGCTTTGTTTTCTGCGATTATGCCCAGGAGTGGCTTGTGGTCTGTGATTAGTGTGAAGATTCTCCCGTAGATATATTCGTGGAAATGTTTTATTCCAGTGACAGCTGTCAATGCCTCTTTGTCTAGTTGACTGTAGTTCTGCTCCGGCTTTGACAGAGTCTTTGAATAGAAGGCTATTGGTCCTTCTTTCCCATCGGGTAGTACGTGGTTGAGTACAGCACCAACGACAAAAGGTGATGCATCGCAGTTTAGTGTTAATGGAAGTGTTTCACTGTATTGTATTAGTACATTGTCTGATGTGATCAAGTTTTTAATCTCCTGGAAGGCTGTTTCTTCTTGTTGCCCCCAGGACCAGGTTGCTTTCTTGTCAAACAATCTGTGTAGTGGTTCTGCAATGGTTGCTTTCTGCGGTAGGAATATATTATAAAAGTTAATGAGTCCTATGAAAGCTTGTAGATCGGTTTTATTTGTGGGTCTGGGGGCTTCCTTGATTGCTCTGACTTTATTTTCAGTGGGGTGGATTCCTTCACTGTCTATAAGGTATCCTAGGAATTCAACTTTGCTGGTGGCTAATTGGCACTTTCCCTTTTTTACTTTTAGTCCTGCCTCCTTGAATTTGCCTAGGACTTCCCTTAGGCGGTCACGTAGTTGTTCTTTGTTCCTGGCGGATACCAGGACATCATCAAAGTATGGTACCACCCCTTTTATCCCTTGCAATAGGCATTCCATTAAGCTTTGGAACATCCCTGGGGCGATGCTGACACCAAATTGTAGCCTGTTGCATTTGAATGCCCCCCTATGCGTCACAATTGTCTGGGCTTCCGCTGTTTCGGGGTCAACGGGCAACTGTTGGTATGCCTGTGCGAGGACTAGTTTCATGAAGATTTCCGCCCCCCCAGGGAATGTAATAGATGCTGTACCACTGGAACCGGGTATGCGCTTTGTTGGAGCGCGCGGTTAAGGGTTGCTTTGTAGTCCCCGCAGATGCACACCGACCCATCTGGTTTAATTGGTGTAACAACTGGGGTTTCCCATTTAGCGTGATCAATTGGTTATAGTGCAAAAGGAACCCGCCTCACTTTTAGTCTTATGCAGGCTATATTTGGGTTTAGACTAAAGGAAATTTGGGACCCCAGTACTTGCCCAGTTCTCCATTGAATACATCTCAGAATTCTTCCATCAGGTCATCTTTCCATTCTGTTTCTGTTATGCTGTTTATCCCTGTGACCTCGATTCCTAATGGTGCAAACCATTCGAGTCCCAATAGGCTGGGTCGATTCTGGTCGACTATGGTTAATGGAAGAATTCTGGTGTATTTTTTGAATGTTACCTTGAATTTTCTGGTACCTACTATGGGGATTTTGTTCCCCTGGTAGTCTTTCAGTGTTAGTGTTTGTTTTTCAAGTTCTTCCTGGCTCATGTCTGGTTTCAGTCTTTTTATGGTGTCCCACGATACCACTGACAAGTATTAGCCTGAATCAACTTCCATCCAGCACAGCTGGCCTTCTATGGTGACCTGGACATATACTTTCTTGGCATTTGTTGTGTTGGAGTGTCCAATGGTCACCATCTGGTGTGTTTCTTCCTTTCCATTACTTGTTTCTTTCCCTTGCCTGCTTCTGTTGTCTTGGTTCCAACGGCTCCCTGTTTGTCTTTCTCTCTCTCGGGGGGCTGTTCCATCTTTGTCTAGGGCCATAGTTCTTTCTTGCTCAGTATGCCCTAGCAATATGTCCCTGCCGTTCACAGTGTTTGCAGATGGCATCTAGGAAATGACTCGGAGTGTGCATGGTTCCCCTCGCAACCGGAAAAACGAAAGTCTCTCCTTTTTCCATTCGGGTTCTTTCTGCCCTGTTCTGCCTGGAGTTGATTTACCCCTTCTTCTTCATCATCGTCTTCTGATGGGGACTCGATGTCCTCGTGGTGGGTTGTGGTGGTATTTTTTGGGGTCTCCGGTGTTGCTTTGTTGATCTTCCGCATGGCGGCCGCCGATTTCTGCATAGCTTCTGCTGCGGTAGCTTCCTCTATCTCTTCTTTTAGTGTTATTTTGGGTTTTGTTAATAATTGGCCCTGGAGTGTAAGGTCTCTCAGTCCTAGGACCACTCGGTCCCTCATGGCTTCATCCAAGTTTAGGAATTCACATGCTCCAGCGATGTCCCGCAGCATTGCAATGAAATCGCCAATGCTCTCACCTTCTTTTTGGTCGCATCGATAAACTTCATGTCTTTTGATTAGGCAGGAAACGGTTGGTGTGTAGTGAGCTCTCAGTAATTTTTCCAGGTCTGGCCAGGCCATTGTTTTCACGTCAATGGGTGCTGCTAACGCTTTGGCTCAGGACACCAGCATGATTCCAATTTGTTTCACTTCTGTATAGGACTGAGCGCCGAAGAAACCGCGGCAGCCCTTGTTATAGTCGGGCTGCTCGCGGCTGTGGCCAGTGATGGCTCTTCAAAATTCCTGCCCTCATGGACCGACCAATTGCAGGTAAGTATGCTAATACATAACACATGTCATCTTCTGTCAATGCAGACTTGCACTTTTAGAATGCTTTGGAAGGAGATACAGCATTGGTGGTGGCAATCAAGCAATTAGCAACATTCTCCAGCACAAGCATGAAGCCAAAACAAAAGATGTATATGCAGCTCTTACTGGCATTATTAGACCAATATTTTTCAAACTTGGCAACTGGAAAATGTGTGGACTTCAATTGCCAAAATTCTTCAACTATTAGACTGGCCAGTAGGGTGGCTGAGGAATAATGAAAGTTGATGTGCACATATCTTCAAGCTCCCATTTTTAAGAAACACTGTAGATCAGGGCTGTTAAACTCCTGGCCCATGGGCCAGATGCATCACACACTGGCCACACCCAGGCGGGTGTAGCAATATGTCCCAATATGGCATGTGATGCCCCCAAGACGACATGAGTTTGACACCCCTGCTGTAGACTGACACAGCCACAACAACTCTGAAGTCAGTGTACTAGTTGGCCAACACCTGTATTTGTCTTTTAATACAGATACTCAACTTTCAAGAGTTCACTCAAAGTTACAATGGCACTGAAAAAATGACTTATGCCCCTTTTTTCACACTTACGATAATTGCAGCACTCCCATGGTCACATGGTGAAAATTCAGCCACTTGGCAACTGACTCATATTTATGACGGCTGCAATATCCCAGGGTGGTATGATCACTTTTTGCAGCCTTCTGACAAACAAATGCCAAATGAATTTCCTGCTGATTGTCTTTCGTCAGTTCATTAACTGTTCTCAAATGAAATTCATAGGTTGCTGTGATTCCCTTTTGCAACCTTCTGACAAGCTAACTCAATGGGAAGACTAGATAACAAGTGTATTTGTTATGTATTGTAGATAATTATCAGTTGAAGGGTTAAATCTGGTCTTGGAGCTGGAAAAATACTCTCTCCTGATTGGTTGTTGGCTGATTAGTTCCCTCTAAAAGGAGCTATGTCAGCCAGGGTTTTTTTTTAAGTTGCCTCACAGGCAGTATGGAATTTTATTTATTTATTTTATTTATTTATTTGATTTGTCAATTGTTTACAAGATAATAAGTACAAGTGTATACATAGTTGTGAATATATGAAATGGGTACATATAAGAAAAATAAAAGAATAAGAGAAACAATAGGACAGGGACGGTAGGCACGTTGGTGCGCTTATGCACGCCCCCTACAGACCTCTTAGGAAAGGGGTGAGGTCAATAGTAGACAGTCTAAGGTTGAAGTTTTTGGGAATAAAGTTTTTGGGGAATAAAGAGCTATTGTAAATCACTCTGGCCTCACTTAACAGTATTACTAACTTAACAACTGCAGTGATTCACTTAACAAAGGTGGCCAGAAAGGTCGTAAAATGGGGCAAAATGTCTCACTTAGCAACATAAATTTTGGGCTCAATTGTGGTCCGAAGTCGAGGACTGTGTTTATCCCAGTTTAGGTAGCACGTCAGAAATACTTTCAGTGTTCTCCTTCCTGGGAACTGTAGATTGAAATGTGGCTCTTTCTCACAGCTGCAGGCAAACAAGTTTATGGCAAACAATCAGATAATAGCAGAGAAATGGACAATCGAGGAGGAAGCCTGTAGTTAACCACAAAGGGAAGGAGAATGGGGCTTGAACATCCGGAAGCCCAAAGGCAGGCTTTGAAAAAAAAAAAATAGAGTGGAAAAAGGGTGGAAAGAGAACTTTGCTGTTGTGGTTATTCCTGTACACAATGTAACTTCAACCCAAAAAACAAAGTATACATACCAACTAATAAATAAAATAACACCATGTAATAAAATCTTTCTCAAAAAAAAAAAAAAAATCGAGAAGTTTGCTATTGAGCAATATCTGGCTAATCCTCACCAAATTTCCAAAGCCTCAAACACGGAAAAATGACAGATATTTGCTAAGGAATATTTGCCATATTCCTTTCCCCAAAAGAAATTTTGTCCAAGCAGAAAAGGCGTAGACCTGCCCCCGCCCCCACACACACACTTGACAGGTTGTTTCTGTGGATGGCATTGAACTTTGAGATCACAGGGAAGGTATCATAAACTATTCAATTTCACGTGGTTTTGCTGTATTAACAGTAATCCAGTGCAGGCAGGATTAAATACATAATGTGAGGCAATTTCATGTGTTGGCATATTCTGTTTCTGGTCCTGGGAGAGAAGAAAGGAAGGAATATCACTGCTGCTGTGTGGATGAGACCCAGAAGAACCTCAAAAGCAATGTTTCTTATCCTTGATAACTTTAGGATGTATGGATTTCAACTCCCCAAATTCCCCAGCCAGAGGAAAGTCCACACATCTTAAAGTTACCAAGATTGAGAAGCGCTGCTCTAAAGCGACTTTACTCCATTCTCAATTACTTTCCGATCCCAGAGAATTGGGTGAAATAGAACAAGCAAGCCACAAATCATGTATTGTAGTAGAGAGTCATTCTCATTAAATTAACCCTTTAGCATTCTTTGATTGTATCCCTTCTTACACTAGGCCATTTTTGTTAAATATATATTTTACATAACTTTATAAATTTGAATCCTGTATCTTTCAATACTATGATTTTAACTTTAAAAAGCCGGCACAAATGTCATATTGTTATATAGCTGAATATAAGCTGTGCCTTCCCAAATCAATTTTAAATGCTAACTATATTTGTTTTAATATTTTTATGAAGATTAAAGCGTTAATAAAATTGAAATCACCTTTAATCTGCTTAATGAAATTATGTAACATGACATTTACACAGTGCCTTTGGCACACACATTAGAGGTTTTACTTTACTTGCCCTTTCAAAGTAACTATATTGGAGATATAACCAATCCAATCCAATCATTGACTTTCAAGAAAGGCAAATTCCAAGTGAGTGTTATATATAATATAGCCTTAAAGTAGTAGTTACAATTCTTCTGCAAGGCTATTACAACTGCTGCAGTAACATACAGTACTTTGGAAGCAGGTGCCGCTGAATCAGACAGAGTAAAGGATTGGAATAGCCCTTCAAGACTGTCTTCTATCTAGTCCGTCCTTCTGCCTATAGGTAATCACTTTCACAACAGTAGCAGAACCAATAGGATTTGGTGCAAACAGACACTCATGAATAAATCTACAAATGGGATTAATACAAATCTTGATAGTTTCACCTCCCCTCCTTCAACTCCCACAAATTCTAGAACTAGAAAACCTTGAATTACGCCGTCTTCGGTCTGATCTAAGCATGGTATATAAAATCATACATTGCAATGTCCTACCTTTCAATGAATACTTCAGCTTCAACCATAACAACACAAGAGCACACAATAGATACAAACTCAAAGTAAACCGCACCAAACTTGATTGCAGGAAATACGACTTCAGCAATAGAGTGGTCAATGTCTGGAATACTCTACCCGACTCTGTAGTTTCTTCCCCAAACCCCCAAAACTTTAACCTTAAACTGTCTACTATTGACCTCACCCCTTTCCTAAGAGGTCTGTAGGGGGCGTGCATAAGCGCACCAACGTGCCTACCGTCCCTGTCCTATTGTTTCTCTTATTCTTCTTTTATTTTTCTTATATGTACCCATTTCATGTATTCACAACTATGTATACACTTATACTTATTATCTTGTAAACAATTGGCAAATCAAATCAAATAAATAAATAAATAAATAAATAAATAAAACCTAGAGGCAGTTTCTAGGTAAGAATTGTGGGAATTGTAGTCCACATTCTTGCAGGATACATTGGGGTTGGCTATCCTTCACAGGAAATTAGTTGGGACTTTTTTTTTCAAGAAACGTATATTTTTATTTTTAGACTTTTAATTTAAGAGTAAAAAATATAAAAAAATAAAATATTTTTAAAAAGAGTTTAAAGGATTTAGGAAGGCAGCAGATGAGACTCTGGAAAGGCACCGGACATAAAAGGTGAATGGTGTAAATTGTTCAATAAAGTGTTAGAAGTACAAAAACCAGTTTCTTGTGGTATTGAGATCTTAGTATCTCAGGGAAAGCAAGGTGTTCCATCAATAGCTTTAATATCTTCTTTCTTCCTCATTCCTTTTTAAAATAGAAACTGAACATTTATTGCAACAAATTGCAGCAGACAGAAAAGACTAAGATTTCTCAAGATAACATCTCTACATGTCTGGATATTTTTAGACTGCTCTCTTTAAAAAAAACAAAAAAACCCACATAAGAATTAAGGGTTGCAAAGCTTAAGCATTTCAGCTACTCAAGAATACTATTTGCAGGAACTGGGGATCCTATCCACTAAACCTGGCAGTGAAGTCACCAGGAATGAAGCTCGATTAGAAAATGTTACCTTATAAATAAACTTTTTATTGAAAATTCAGCGGGATTTACTTTGACTAAAACTTAAATCTCGGTACGCCATTTCAAAACAGCACTAGGTTAAACTGACCTCAAAATCTGAGTGTCTGTCTGTCTGTCTGTCTGTCTATCTTTATATATATCTGCGGGGAGAGTCAGTCCAAAAGAAGCGGAAAAGTTTAATTCTTTCCAAATAGGTCCCAACTTGGATCGCCACTCCAGAACAGAAGCGGAGGCTTCTTGAAGCTCTCCACCTTTCGTACTCGCGCAACGGGCACCTTAACCTGGGAAACTCAACCTACCCACCCACCCCCGGTCCCCCATAAAGGATCAGGATGTGTAAGAAGCGCCTTGCAGACTCGACGTCCCTACTGCCACCCCTCTACTCCGCGCGCCCCCAATACATAACTAGGCGAATTCGCCGCAGGCTTAGAAGAGCAAGCATAGAAGATCGGGCGCATCTGCTTAAAGAAGCGGCGCAGGGGGAGATCGGCGCGCTCGCCTCGCCTCGCCTCTCTTTCCAGCCCGACTTCCTCCCCACGCGGGGTACCTGTGGAAATAGTGGCCGCAGAACATGCCTCCCAGCAGCCTGCAGCCCAGCGGCGCGAAGCGTGGAGGGTCGCGCAGCGCCAGCAGAAGCGCTGGCACCAGGAAGGCGGGCAGCTCTTGGAGGAACCAGGCGCAGCCGGCCGGCAGGTGGGCGCAGCGCGGGGTCCTCGCGGCGTGGTTTTTGGCCGGGGTTGACTGCCGGGGTTCGTGCTTCCCGTAGCGAGTGGGCCGGTGACGAAAGAACAAGTGCAGCACCCCCAAAAGCACCAACAGGGCGCTCATGGCCATCACCAGGCTCGGCCAGCAGTGCATGGTCTCGAGTCCTGCCGAAAAGGCGCTCAGCCACGACGGAAGAGGTCGAGGAGAAACCTGCCATGGATTAGAACCGCCTCCCCCCCACCCCTCCAACTCCCAATGAAGGCAGGGCGAAGTGCGAAGAAAAGGAGGGGCTCGCCCGAGCCTGTGTCGTCCGAATCCGCCTCCCTTCCTCGCCTGGGCGTGCGACAATTTAAATCTGCCGGGGATTGAGAGAATGGGACCGCTCCCCCCGCTCCACACCCTCCCCCCTCCACCCCGCATTTCTCGCTCAGGTTTCAAGTTAGCGGGTGGACTTGGCGCCCTCTCGTTTGTAACCCGCTTTGTCCTGTGCGAAGGTTTCCCAACAATTTGGCGCCTTCTGGATTCAGGCTGAACTGCTGCACGGTCTTCAGGATTCCCAGCCCGGAGACCGAGTCAGCTGCATTCCGTTAGCGTGGGAGCTGAACCATCCCATCAGGTGTCGGCATCAGGTCGGAGGAGGTTGGGAGAAGGGAGGGAGGGAGGGAGAGAGAGGGAGGGAGGGAGAGAGAGAGAGGAGAGGAGGGGAGAGAGAGAGGGAGGGAGGGGAGAGAGGGAGGGAGGGGAGAGAGAGAGGGAGGGAGAGGGGAGAAGAGAGAGAGGGAGGGATAGAGAGGGAGGGAGGGAGGGGGGAGAGAGAGAGGGAGGGAGAGAGAGGGAGAGGGAGGGAGGGAGGGGGAGAGAGAGAGGGGAGGGAGAGAGAGAGGGAGGGAGAGGGAGGGAGGGAGGGAGGGAGAGAGGGGAGGGAGAAGAGAGGGAGGGGGGAGAGAGAGAGAGAGAGAAGGAGGGATAGAGAGGGAGGGAGGGGAGAGAGAGAGAGAGAGGGAGGGAGGGAGGTGGGGGACATGTTAAAGTTGTAATAATAAAGGCAAGCCACTCCCGAATCTCCTTGCTCTTGTGTTTTCTGCTCCATCCTTATCTCACTAGAGAATCCCACTGATTTTGGCAGATTTAGGCATTTCAGTCAATCAATCAGAATAGAGCTGGAAGGGACCTTAGAGGTCTTCTATCTAGTCCAACAACAAGCAGGAGACGGGATACCATTTCAGACAAGTGCACTGTTACAGAATCCTTTCATATTCACCTCTCTCTTTTGCTGACAGATTGATTATGTACCTTCAAGTCTTCCTAACATGTAGCGACCACGTATCTAGATTTTCTCCGTGATTTGATTTTTCAGGTCTTCTCAACTCATCACTACCGTTGCTTGAATCTGTCCACCTTGCTTACTGGTCTTCTTCCTCTTCTCTTTTTTCCCCACCTTTCCCAGCATAAAATAAAATGTGGAGATATGACAGCATCTTCCAAAGGGATCCTGGGACTCAAGGGGTTGAGTTTGGTGTCTGCTTAGTGTAGGTGGTTTTCCAGCCCAGGTGGTCCAGAGACCACTTTTTGTTACTTCTGAAGTTGGTTCTTGCTGACAGAAGTCAACTACCAGTAGAGTTGCAGGTGAACGCTCAGCACTCATAGCAGCCAAGTACAGTAGTTGCTATCATGCTCCTGCCACTTCTGAACCCAATTTAATAAAGATAAAAGGGTGGCCTGCAAATGTTTATTCGGAAATCAGTTTCTTCCAAAGTGACCCAGTCACTTTCTCTCATTCCATCCTTACAAGAATGTTGGTGTGCAGAATATAGGAGGAGGAAAGATTATTGAGTATGTTCTCTATCTTGCGTTACTTATAAAGTAATAAAAATGGGATTTTAAAAAAGTCTAATAAATAAATACATTCTCAGAAAGAGTTTTGTGATGCCTCTGGATTTCCTCGGCAAACATCTTGTATTTGCACTAGGGGATTTTTTTTTTTTTCTGCCCATAAAGTTATGCATTGTATCTGAAAGATTTATATGCAGCCATTATTTTGAAACATAAAGACTCTTCTCTTCGAATAAGGTTGGCACAAAATCCATAACAAAGTGCTTCAGTTGGCAAACAAACTATTAAATATTTCTTCACTTGTTGAAAGGGAAAGCTGAATTATTTCTGTTTTCTTAGACTTCTGCAAGGCTGGAATGATCTGGCTCTTCCCCCCGGGCACTGCTGCCAAGGGAGCTATTGGAGCTCTGATATGGGTGCAGGTCTACCTGTTATCGTTTAAGATATTTAGAAAGGGTTTTTCACTATTATTGGTATTTTTGTTATGCCATTTTTTTTTAATATCATGGATTCTATTGTTGCTTTTATTTGTTTGCCACCCAGAATTTTTTGGTAGATGGGCAGCCATATAAATATGTTAAATAAATACACATGGAACTTGTAAATAAGGTTTTAACCCATGAGGAAAGAATAGGATTATTCCACCTGACTTAGAGCACGTGATCTTCAATAGGAGATTATGTCAATACAGGTATGACAAAACTATTATTATTATGAACGTGGACAATCAGAGGATATGATCCTGCCTGAAATTGTTTTCTCTGCCAACAGGGTTTTTCCTAAATATAAGGAGAAGATTATCTTGACCCCTTCCGGCTCCACCTGCTTCTCCATCAAAAACCATAAAGGAGATAATGGCAAGGACTGAGGAAGGAATCATGAAGAGTGCTATTCTCTCCAAAAATAGGGTTGCTCTACCAAAACAGAAAGTTTCTGCGAGTAGAATAGAGTCATCTTAATTGTGGGTTGCAGGTTTTGGACCAGTCATTTTACAATAGATGCATGATTGATTTGGTAACTTTATGGCAGGGTCTATAACAATTCTCCACAGCCAATGAACCACGGTCAACTAACCACAGCTAATTTGCCACAGACAACTCACTGCGGGAAAAGAGTTACACTAATATCAAAAAAAAATGGTGGATTAGAATCATTAAAGAAAGGATGCAAAAGGAGGAACAGAATAAAATGCGAATGGCAAAAATAAAAATATGTTTTATTTATTTTAAATAATTATATAGAATTGTTACATTGTCCCGCAGTGAGTTGTGAGTTGGCCAGGGTCCTGCAGCGAGTAGGCTAAGATGAGTTGGCCATCGTGAGTTGGCTGCAGCAAGTTGTCCCATTCCTTTCTGTGGTAATGCCTGACTACTGGTGATGCCTCAACTGATTTGTTGTGCTTTCATTCCACCGATGACAATTCAGTGTCCAGTTCCTCCCACCAAAATGGACTCTTCTTTCACTAGCAAGCTTGAAAAAAGACTGCGAAGTAGGTTGTGGGTTCTGCATATGTTCTTGCAGTCGGAAGTAGCCATCACAATATAATGTTCCTCCACAATCACAGAGGAAACAAGATTGGTTATAGCTTAATCCTCAGTGACGAAGCCATAATATGGAAGGATGGGTGCTTTTATGTATTTCACTATTGCTTGATTATTTGAAAATCATAAATGTTAACACTTTAAAATCAGCATATATATTAAAGTTAAAAACTCCTGGCAGTATACCAGCGCCCATTGTTCTAAGCACTTGCCTACACTTGCCCAACAGGTGCCCAACTTTGTTTTCCTACCAGAAGATGGGAAAACAAAGCTAGGTAAATCCAACCAATCTCTCTCTTTTGACCTTGACCCAGAAAAGGTATGTAAAAACAGCCGCAGGTCAGTTTCTGTAACAGTATGGTGTTAAACAATGGAGTTAGTGCATAGCATGCCAAAAACAAAATTCAGCTGGTTTAAAAACTAACGGATGGTGTCTGCAAGAGCTGACCGTAAGAGCTCTAAATACTCACATTTCTATGTTAAGTTTAATGTAATGAGCATGAATATGTATATATATAAAAAATCCCCTATGTGTATCACAGCACGTACTGTATATTAATGAAGCCTGTCACCATTCTAAGTGTAGCTGCTTGACTATAATGATCTTATTGGACTGAAAGGAAGAAATTGGGGTGTGAATTATCTAGCCTGAGGACAGAAGTGTATGCAGGAAAGTGATTGGCCAGACGGAAGGAACAGTAAAATGAGTTTATGTCCTCAGTCAACCAGACTATATGACCTGAATACTGGACTTAGATAATTCTGTCTAGAAATCTATATTCAGTGAAAAGGTTTTCTGAGAAATCAGGACCACATTTTATCCTAAAGGTACATCTTTAAAACCATGTGAACATTATAGGTATTATGGAAAAACTAAAGAATTGATAGAGAAGTGTTGCCATTAGAGCACCTGGGAGTGTAGTTTTTGTAATGGCCTATTTTAAAATGCTCTGTCCACCATGCTTCTGAAGGTGGACAAGATACTTTGGTTAAGTTTCTCCACCTTAGTGTTGGATGTATGTCTCTTCTGGCTCGGAATGGGACAACTTTGCTCAGCCAGCTCAGTGAGGCCAGCTTGCCACCACCTAGTCGTATCTGCCAACTCATCACAGGACAAGTCAACATGGCTAATTCTTCCAGAGTGGCAATTTGCTATGGGCAGCCGGAGGGAGAGCTGGGTGGGCAAGTGAGTGGGTGGGCAGAGCGTACAGCAGCGGTGGTGGCCGTGGGCTTCCATTTTCATACCTACTCACCACCACTGCCACTACTACGCCAAGCTCCGGTCATTCAGAATTCAGGCTGTTTGGCCTTGGTGGTAGTGTTTGGGCCACTTGGGGGCAGTGGAAGTGGGCACACCAGGGGGTCAGGAGGCTGTGGCAGTCAGGTGTATCCCATTTTCACATCCTCTGCCATTACTGCCACTGCTCCCATGCCGAGCTGCTGGAGAGTTTGGCATGGCAGCAAACATGGTATGTGTGAAAATGGGACGTGCCCAGGCTCTGTCCTCTCTCTGTTTCCTGACCTGACCATCACCACTACCCCTAAATGGCCCAAACACTGCCATTGCAATGGAACAGCCCACAGCAGTGACGGAAGTATGAAAACAGACGTGTCCAGTCTCTGCCACCTCCTGACATGCTGCCACCACCGTCGAGCAGACTGAACTCTGAAAGTCCTGGAGCTCGGTGCAGTGGCAAGCAGGGAGTGTGAAAATGGGAAGCCCTCAGCTACTGCCATTGCCGCTCTACGCTCCACCCACCTGCTTGCTCACCCACCTGCCCTTCCCTCCGGCTGCCTACAGCACGTTTTCCCCAAGGCTAATTGGTCATGTTGAGTTGTCCTGTGACAACTTGGCAGTGGTAAGTTGGCAGAGGTTACTTGGAGGTGGCAAGTTGGCCATGCTGAGCTGGCCAGTCCAAGCTGGTCATGCCAAGTTGTCCCAGACCTTTCTGGCTTGCTAGGGCTACCCATGAAATGATATGTAGTTGGATCTGGGTGATGATGAATACATTCTTGAGAGACGGGTTGCTTGTGCTATTCCTTAAGGAGGCAGAAGAACCCTTCCCCCCAGAAACCACCCCTAAATTTAGTTTTAGTTTTAGATAAATATCATCCTGTATCCTACTTCCCTTTTTAGGAAAGGCTAGTAAGAATATGATTGCCTTGCAGCTTTAAAGGCTCAGAAAGGATTGCCTGTACTTCTTCCAAATGGGTCCAGTCCAGGATGTGAGACTGAAACAGGACTGAAACAGATTAATTGCACTTGTGGATAACTTCCAGAGGGAACAGGGTGGGGAAATGTGTCTATCCACCCTTTCCTTGATCTCTCTGTGGCTTTTGATACCATAGTACATGGTATGACTGCTGAACCAGCTCCGGGAATTAAAATTTGGGGCAGTGTTATGCTAGTTATCCTTCTTTTGGATTGGTTCAATTTGGTGTTGATATAAGGGGAGAAGTCTGCCCATGCCCCCTCTTATGTGAGGTGCCTCAGGACTCAATTCTCACTCCATTCATATTTGACTTCTATATGGAAGCTCTGGATGAAGTCATTTGATAGCATAGGGCAATGATACCCAACAGTGCATCTCTGGCCCTGGCTACCCCAACTGGTGCTATTGATACTCAATGTCAGTGAATGGAAGCTGTGAGGTCTGGATGGAGATGAATGGGCTTCAACTCAACCCTAACAGATGAAGTGACTTTAGGTGTTAGAACTTCCTAAATCCAGTGATGTCTCATCTTTAATTCTGGATGGAATTGCACCACCCTATCTAGAAGTGGTGTTTAGTATAGGAATGCTCCTGGACTCACAGCTCCTGTTGAAAGAGCAGGTGGCAGTATTGGCCAAGGGGCCTTTGGATCCCTTCCTGAGTCTTGAGATACTGCATTCAGTCATTTGTGCTTTAGTCATTCCTGAATGAATTACTGCACTGTTCTGTATATAGGGCTGCCTTTGAAGAACATTCAATTGGTGCAGAATCCAGTGGCCCAGGGAATTATGGGCATGTCTTGCTATATCCATGTAACATTTTTGCTCCATGAGTTGCTCTGGCTTTCAGTTTGCTTCCTGGTACAATTCAAAATGCTACTTTAAAGCCCTACATGGCCTGAATCCAGGATATTTGAAGAACTTCATTGTTCTATCTGTCATTTTAGGTTAGGCAGGAAAAGCATGTTCCGGTCCCATTTATTAAGTACTGTCATCTAGCAAGGCATTCCTTTTCTAATGTTGTGCTTTCTCTCTGAAATATATTGACCAGCATTAGACCTTGGAGGACTTCTAATCCAATCCTGGCTCAAGAAGGAAACCTGATACCATTTCAGACAAATGTTGTCCTACCTTTTCTTAAAAACCTCCACTGTTGGAGCACACACAAGTTCTGAAGGAAAGTTGCTATCATGGAGCCCTTGCTTTTCATTAAACTAGACATACTCAATTCCTGCAACCATTCTTCATATGTTTTAGCCTTCAGACCCCTATTGTGAGAAATTGTGAGAAAAGATTTTGTATTTTGGAACTCTGTATTTGTCACAAAAGACTAACATAATTGGAAACAGGTATTATCATAGGAAATTATTATTGGAAAGTTAATTAAATATACATACATACAGGGTCTACTGAGAAAGTTTTTATCCCTTTTGGTTCAAAAATCTTATAAACCTATAATTTGTCACTCTTTCACTTGTGTTGTCTGGATATAATTCTAGAACCTAGAAATTGGAACAGCTGATTAAAATAAATTTCACTTTAAATTTCATAGATGTGGGTAAGTATGGGCTTTGGAATGCTTGTTTTTCAATTATACCTAAATGGGGGTATTTTTTATTCTTGGAAAAATCTACCACTTGCCCTTCAGAGCATGAACATTTTTGTGAGCAAGACTTGGATCAGAAGTCAAAATAGGCTATTTTTTTTAGATATATAGATTGGGCAGATTTGAAGTTTAAAACTTATTGGGAATTACCTTAAGATTATTATATAATTATATATGAGAAAAATGATGATAGAGTAAGAGAAATTAAGATGGCTTTATTGTTATCAAATCCATATATATATGTATGTATATATATATATATATATATATATATATATATATATATATATGTGTGTGTGTGTGTGTGTGTGTATGTATGTATGTATGTATGTATGTATGGTATGTATGGCCTTCAGCTTTGTTCGGGTGTTTTCCCACGTCATTATAGTTGTGCTTTTAAAGTTGTGGCAACGTTTCAGCAGAATCTCATCTGCCATCATCAGGCTTCTGTATTGTGTCCGTCTGTGAGTCAGACTTTTACAGTGGTTTCAGATTTAAATTTGGGGCAGCCTATTGCTGTGCCAGAATGGTTTTTTCTTCATCCTGATTGGTTGGGAGTCTTGGTCTGTGTTTATTGGTCTCGGAGTTTGCTGTGTTCTGCTTGATTGGTGTCTCTAATATCTTCTGTCTGTTTTTGGCTCTTTTTGTATCTTGATTGGCTGGCAGCATTGTGTTACTTTATTGGAGGTCTTTAGTGCAGCTTGGCTTCGGGTAAATGGACGGCTATCATTAGTTAGGAAGCTGGGTTTCATCTGGGTGCCTGGTTGGGATGTGTTTGAGCTGGAGGTATCAGGGGGGATCTGTTTGTGCCCAGGTGTTTGCCTGGCTTGTGGTGTGGAGATTTTTTTGTTTGTGAGTGCAGGCTTCCAAATGATTGACAGCCTGGTGGAATCATCTCTTCTGTTCATGCTTTCTGGTCTTTTTTCAATCTCTATGGCTTCTCTGATGATTCTGTGGCTGGAATTTTCTATAGTGGCTAGGGTTTTGGTGCCATTGAAGTTGATGCTATGACCTGTGGCTTCCATGTGTTGGACTAGTGAGGGAGTGTGTTCCAGCTTTTTGACTGCATTTTTGTGTTCATCCAGGCGGGTGCTTATTCTTCTATTGGTCTGTCCAATGTATGTGGCTGGGCATGATGCACAGGGGACTTCGTATATGCCTTGGTTTTCCAGGTCAATTTTGTCTTTGGGGTTTCTGAGGATGGCTGCTATTTTTCTGTCTGTTTTGAAGGCAGTCTTGATGTGGTGTCTGTATGGTATCTTACTAATTTTGTCTGTAGTGCCTCTTATGTAGGGCAGGACAGCTGTTCCATGGGTCTGTTCATCTTCTGGGTCTCTATTATGTCTCAGTGTGTTTTTGTGGATCAAGTTGGTGATTTTGCTTTTGTGGAAGCCGTTGGCTGTCAATATTTTAGTCAGGGTGCATAGTTCAGTCTTAATGTGTGTCTTGTCTGCCAGGCGTTTGGTTCTAGTAATTAGTGTTTTAGCCACGGAGTTTATCTGTGCTGGGTGGTGGTGGGATTGGGCGTTGAGGTAGCGGTTGGTGTGTGTTTTCTTCTGGTATATGGTGTGTCCTAGTGTGCCATCTGTTTTTTTGTAGATTAGTACATCTAGGAATGGTAGTTGTTTGTTTGTTTCTGTTTCCATGGTGAACTTGATTTTGGGGTGTGCGCTATTTAGGTGTGTTAGGAAATTGTTTAGGTTTTCTTGTCCATGGGGCCAAATCACGAATGTGTCATCGATGTATCTTAACCATAGTTTGGGTTTGAGGATGGCATTGGCCAGGGCTCTGGATTCGAATTCTTCCATGAACAGGTTTGCAATGACAGGTGACAGTGGTGATCCCATGGGGGCTCCTTCTATTTGTTTGTATCTTTGTCCTTTGTATATGAAATATGTGTTGGTTAAGCAGTGTTCTGTTAGTTCCATGAGGTGTTTAGCTGGTTGGTATTTATTTTTGATGATTTCAAGGGTCTCTTTTATCGGGACTTGAGTGAATAGTGAAACCACGTCAAAACTTACAAGCAGATCTTCTTGCTCCACGTGTAGATCTTTGATCATTTCCAAGAAGTGGTATGAGTTTTGTACATGAGAAGCTGCTGTTTCAGCATGGGGCTGTAGCTCTTTTGCTAGGTGTTTAGCTAGGTTTTGTAGTGGTGCTCCTCTGGAGCTGACTATGGGTCTGAGAGGTATGCCTTCTTTGTGTATTTTTGGGAGGCCATATAGTTTGGGGCATCTGGAAGATTTCTCTCTGGGTATGATCGTGTGTTGGATCTCTTTGCTTATGTGGCTGGTTATAATTTTCTTCTTGGTTAATTTTTCCAGATATGTGGTTGGGTCTGTGTTTATGGGTTTGTATGTGGAGTCTTGAAGTAGGTCTGTCAATTTTGTTTCATAGTCTTTTCTGTCCATTACTACAGTGGCATTCCCTTTATCTGCTGGGAGGATGATTATGCTGCTGTCTCTTTTCAGGGTTTGTAGCGCTTTAATTTCATTTTGCTGTAAGTTGCTTTTTGGTGGTTTGCTTGGTAACTTGGTGTCTTATTTTATCAGCTTCATCTGTATTTAATTTAGTTAGGCTGGATTCTACTGCACATATGATGGATTCTGTGGGGATTTTTTGGGGTGCTATAGCATAGTTGAATCCTTTGGTTAGGACTTCTGTTTCTGTTTTGGTGAGTTCTCTGTTGGAAACATTGTACACTAATTGTTTCAGGTGTTGTTGTGAGTTGTTGGGGGTTTTCTTGTCATGTTCTAATTTCTTTAATTTTTTCAAGAGCTTTGCCTGTTTGTAAGTGCTTGAAGATTCAGCTCTCCAAGTTGTGAGTTGTTTTATCTTGTCCCAAAGTAGAGGGTGGATTTTGCTGCTCAATTCCAGGTGTAGTGCTAGCAAATCTTTGTTTAACTGATCTAATTGGAATCTCTTACTGTGGAGCTTGTTCCTTAGTAGAGCCATTTCAGTTCTTTTCAGGATACGTTTAGTGGCTGCTGTGCTTTGATGAAATTTTAATTTGAAGCAGGTTGGTGTAGTATTGTTATCTCTGCAGCTGCGTAGGAATTGGAGGTCACATAGTATTCCTGCTCTTTTAATTTCCAGTTTCTCATAGGTTTTGATCTGGCTGTTTAATCCCTCCCCGTAGAGGTTTGATATTTGTTTTCTTAAGTTTTCGCGGGTACTTACATGTATGGCCTTCAGCTTTGTTCGGGTGTTTTCCCACGTCATTATAGTTGTGCTTTTAAAGTTGTGGCAACGTTTCAGCAGAATCTCATCTGCCATCATCAGGCTTCTGTATTGTGTCCGTCTGTGAGTCAGACTTTTACAGTGGTTTCAGATTTAAATTTGGGGCAGCCTATTGCTGTGCCAGAATGGTTTTTTCTTCATCCTGATTGGTTGGGAGTCTTGGTCTGTGTTTATTGGTCTCGGAGTTTGCTGTGTTCTGCTTGATTGGTGTCTCTAATATCTTCTGTCTGTTTTTTGGCTCTTTTTGTATCTTGATTGGCTGGCAGCATTGTGTTACTTTATTGGAGGCCTTTAGTGCAGCTTGGCTTCGGGTAAATGGACGGCTATCATTAGTTAGGAAGCTGGGTTTCATCTGGGTGCCTGGTTGGGATGTGTTTGAGCTGGAGGTATCAGGGGGGATCTGTTTGTGCCCAGGTGTTTGCCTGGCTTGTGGTGTGGAGATTTTTTTGTTTGTGAGTGTAGGCTTCCAAATGATTGACAGCCTGGTGGAATCATTTACCCGAAGCCAAGCTGCACTAAAGACCTCCAATAAAGTAACACAATGCTGCCAGTGCAGCTGGTCGTGCTGCATCTTCATGGTGGGGGTCAGTTCGCTTCATGTATGGCTCAGGGGGGTTTGAAGTGGATAGTGATGCAGCTGCAGTGCGGCTTCTGGTCTGTGGTCGTGTCTCATCTTCTGTGTGGGTGTGAGTCTGCTTTTTACGTGGAAGTGTGGTGGTGGCATCTCGTGTGGCCCTCGTGGGTGTGGGTCTGGTGTCATTCATCATGTTAGGCACTCGTCTGTTCATGAGGGCGGGTTTCCAAATATCTGCTTTGAGAAAGTTAATGAAGACAATAATGAATAATGTAAAATAAAATAGGTGGTAAGCTGAAAATGGAAATAATAGGGGATAAAGAATGGAAAATATATGTGAGGATGAAATGTTTTTGATATTGAATTAATGAATTGAAATATGAATTGAGAACTTATTTAAAGATCAGTGGAATAGGTAATGATTTGATATGAAATTAGATAAGAAAGTTGGAAATGTAATTATGACTATGTATAAATGTTGCAACCAATCACGTTGCTCACTTGAAGAGATGAGTAAAAAATAAAAAAACTTTTTATACAAAAAAAGTCAAAATAGCCATCCTTTTATAAGGAATGGAGTCCAGTTCTCCATTTAAAACAAAAACAAAAACCAGAAATGTAATGCATTCATAAGTACTTGGTTACTATGAAAATTATGGTGAGGCCGATGTAAAACATAGTTTGGTGCTACCTGCTTACAAGCCATTGGGGATGTTCATTCATTTTCATTATCAAAATGCCATTAATATCAAAGTAGTTAAATTCTTATGACTAAAAGAAATGGGGACCTTTGAACTGCAGAAAAGTAATATTGAACCAGAGGCAAATCAGTGACAAAGGGTTACCTCTATTTATTTATTCATTTATTTGTGCTGGATCTCATTCAGAGATTTCTCAGTCACACTCTTTTACAGTGTGATGGGCACACATGTGAGGAAAGCTGATATACAGAAGATGATGAGGGTAAAATAGGCGGGCAAACCTAAATAAAGATAGTTGATACCACTTCACTTCTGCTACTGAAAATAGAAGATGATGTGTCACCTTGAATAGGGACATAAATGCACATGCTACTCAAATTTGCATCTTGCTAGGCTGCTTTTCAGTACAGGGATTTGTTTTATCTTTCTTTTTCATCCCCCTTGGAAAAAAGACTCACCTGAAAACTAGTTTCAATCTCCATAGGCAGAGCCAGTATTACTTATACAGGTAGTCCTCGACTTACGACCACAATTGAGCCCAACATTTCTGTTGCTAAGTGAAACATTTATGGTGCACTTTGCCCCATTTTACGATCTTTCTTGCCATGGTTGTTAAGTGAATGTGGCTTCCCCACTGACTTTGCTTGTCAGAAAGTTGTGAAAAGGGATCACATGACCAGGGGACCAGAGTTCTGGGAGTTGAAGTCCACAAGTCTTAAAGTTGCCAAGTTTGAAGACCTCTGAGTTAGACTTTTCTGCTTAGTACCATTGTAGGCAACTCCCTCCAATTCATTAATGTGCATCGTGCCAGGAAACCTCCTTTCCTTTCCAGTCATTGGTCACAGTCCTGGTAGCAGGTCCTTGGATTGCAAAACTGCTGAAACACTAGAATTTCTCTTTAACAGGTCTCTGCTGAAAGGGTGAAACAAGGAAAACCACAAGTGGACAAACTAAGAGGGGAAGATGTCCAGTATGAAATAAGAGGCCAGCAGTAATGGGGCTTGAACAAAGTTTGATCGGTGGAAACCACAGGGAAAAATAGGTGAGGAAAAGCAAAGGGTGTTTGTTTTCCCAACATTGGTTGGTATTGAGGTAATTCCCCATTAGGAGAATGAGCGCACACAGGGAGACATAGTGAGAGTGGTGAAGAATAACACACAAACAGCATACAGCTACACTGTATAGTAAAATGTAGGCTTTACTTCCAGTAAACAGTTAAGCAAAGTCCAAACACAGTCCAAGTCATTCACGGTTAAAGCAGTCAGTTTTCAGTCCAGGGATAATCCAAAAATAAAGTCCAGTATCATAAACAGTTCAGTAACAGACTTACATCAAATCCAAGAAGAACTATGATCAGCAACAGTCAATAGGGAAAATGTAGGAACACACTCTCAGCAACAACAGAACAGAACAACCCAGGTTTCTGGCTCCGTCTTATGGCTGTTTGAGGAACCACACCCAATTACAATTTTAGCATTCCCTTAAAGAGACAGTATTAAAATGTCTATCCTGGTTTATATATTTTCCAACCCAACTATTAGGTGACTTACATTCCTAACATTAGGGAGTGCAAAGAAAAAGAGATATTCAACAGCATTGTCTCAGCCAACCACTATAGTTAAAGCAGAAGAAAGGGTTGAATGTCCAAAAGAGATGTTGTAAGCCAGCTTCATTTTTAGCCATTTACACAGAAGAGTCAAACAGCTTTTGATCGCAATGTGGGAAAGTTACCCATATATCATATACATACCATCAGTTAATAACTCTTGAATTAAGTTTTTCTGCTTTAGTCATAATTTATGTATGATTTTGGATGTTATACCCATGGTTAGGCAAATATAATTTGAAATGACAGCCTTATTTGCACATTCATTTGTTTCAGAGATTCATGTGGTTGCCCAATCTTAAGCACCTCTGGGCAGTTCACATACAACAATTATCATTATGCAAGGAAACATTGAAACATATAATTTTCCTTCTACAGTTTGAAGTGATGTAAGCTTTGCATCTATCTAAGCTACATCTATCAATGCTACTAACATGGCATTTTTGGTTTCTGCCATGTCACCATAAGGTTCCCAACCTATTGTAATTCATCCTTAACACCATGTGTTAAAGCAATAGTTTCCTCATTATGCTCCATCCAAGAACTGCCCTAAACTGTGCTAATGTATGCCATCAAGCCAATCACATGAATAGAATTTCCCCATCACAATCTGTCCCTAACCTAGTCCCTCATGTTTTACATTAGATGCACTGCCTATTATAAGTAGTCCTTACTTACCGAGTATTCATTCAGTGACCATTTGAAGTTGCAATGGGGTTGAATGAGTGGTGCTTTGGTCCTTAAAGTTTTGGTTGTTGCACCCCTCCACAACTGGCTAGTTAAGAGAGGGTTGTTATTAAATTAGGACAGTGGTGGCTAACATTTTCGGCACTGAGTGCTGAAATGGGAGCACACACATGCGTGCCATAAACTAGAAAAGCAGCTTCATGACGCGTGCAGGAGTGCCGGAAACCGGAAGCTTAGCTTCCCGGTGCATGCATACACTCTAGCCACCTGGTCTTCCAATTTCTAACGTGCATGCGTGTGCGAAGACCAGCTGGCTGGTGTGCGCATATGCTCCAGGGAGCTGGTCTTCCAGGTTCTGGTGCTCCCACCCATGTGGACCAGCTGGCCGGCGCGCATGTGTGCTCCAGAACTCAGAAGAGCAATGGGCAATGGCTGGCATGCCCGGAGAGATGACTCTGTGTGCCACTTCTGGTACGTGTGGTCTAGATTTGCCATCACGGAGTTAGGGCTACATATAATATCCACCTTGTTGCGAATTGTCTTCTTCTCTTTCCTTCCACTTTCCCAGAGAGAGAAATTAGAACTTTCTCCAGAGAAAGTGTCTTTGCATGATGTGTCCAAAGTAAGATAATTTGAGTCCAGTCCTCTGTGTCTCATGTGAGACCCCTGGGATGATTTGTTCAATGATCCATTTCTTTTCTTGGCTGTCCATTCTACTCTCCCGTATTTTTGTCTAATAGGTGTCAATAGTCTTTCTATCCTGCTTCTTCATAGTCCAACTTTTGCTTCTCTGTAGTGTCACAGGGAAAAATAATTCCTTGCACTGTTCTGATCTTTGTAGCTATAGAACAGGTATATGAGAAAGAGGGCAGGTAATTGCACCAACATAAAAGAGCAGCAGCAAAGACAGGAAAGAATAAGCAAGGAGGTCAAGCCAATTTCATGCTGGTATAGATTTCTGCTGATCTAAGAATGCGTGGATTTAATAAGTCTGGTAGTGGGAAAAACTCATAAGCCATTTTTAAAAAGTCTTATTTTATTGTTAACTTGTTGTGCTATATGTATAGATCAAGCATCAAATATAGGCAAAGTGGTTATATTTCTGAACCAAACTGGCAAATAAGGGAAATGTGTAATTGGTTTCCATCTTGTGTCTTCATGTTTATTCCAGGATGGTGACTGCCACTGAAATTATTGGCACTTTATGGCCATGCTTCAAATAGCAGCTGTGGCAGATAGCTTCCATCAGGTGGGTCAAGGAAGATTAAGTACCTGACACTGCCTAGTCCTAGTTCAAATTCTGTCTCCACATCTGTATACAACAACCAAGACAAGATAAAATGCCTGTCATATATGTTGCTCAAACTTTTTCTTTTGACCATAGTCAACAGTCACATAGATATAGAGTACAAGTCAGAAAATAGCTTTTAATCAAACCAAAAGAAGATGGGGTTGAGAGATAATACAAGCAACTTTTTTCAAATTCTCATACTTTTTTCCTCGGTGCTGCCTCTTTTCCATCATTCTGCCATTTTCCTTTATTATTCCATTCCCTTTCTATCAGGGTCTTCAAGAAGAACAAACTAGAATCTCTCCACACATTGAAAGATATTCTAATGTAGGGATATTGTACGTATTCTTTGTGTCTTGGTTTGCTGCCAGAAATTGCTTCAGTGAGTAAGTATTGTGGGCTATATGCTTGTTTTCTTAGACTGGGTTAAACAAAAAAGATTCTTATTAACATGAGCATATAATTTAGTTTGATCAAAAATCTTGGTAAAGGCTAAGCAGTGATAGTGAATACATAAATATTTGAAAATGTGCTAGAAACAGGTGATCCATTGCAATTTTATTCTATTCTCTGCCTGGGCAAAGGAACATGAGTTATGATGAAGCCTTCAAGAAATGGATTCATCCATATGGACTCATAGGTTATAGCAAGGGTCTTCAAACTTGGCAAGTTTAAGACTTGTGGATTTCAACTGCCAGAGTTCTTGAGCTGACATGACTGGAAGAGGAATTCTGGGAGTTGAAGTCCACAAGTCTTAAAGCTGTCAAGTTTGCAGACCCTTGGGTTATAGGAAGGTAATCAATAAATTGGTTAGACATGGATTACCAGTTTGTTTAAGGATGAACAAGATTCAGTTATGCTCAAATTTACAGGCCATAAAAATCTAGCCTTGCCTACTCCACCCAAGGTATTAATAATTTCTGTAAAATACCTATTTTGTTTTTAGGCCATGTCTATTGTGTTTCGTTATCCTCTGTTGAATGGGAGATAACAACTTTTCTGGCAGTTTGGTGAATTAGTTATTCAGGAGTGTTTCCTATTTGAACAAAGATGCTAAATTCTCAACAATCCCTCTCTATTGGCCATGACACATGGATCCTATATGGCTACTTCATCTGTATTAAATTGTGGGCTAAGGACTTTTTATTGCCGTATGTAATTCAGCAAACTTACTTAAACATAGAAAAAGAGAAGGAACTCATACTTTGCTTTTTTTTTTTTTGCTTCTTCAAACCTTGACATTTAGTAATTTATTCCATAATGAAAAGGTTAGCAGTAATGGGACTGAACATTATAATAATACGTACCTTATGTCTGTGACACTAATACATTTTGGGTGGAACCAGCATCACTTTGTTTTCTTTTTTATAAACCAAAATTTTAATGTAACCATATTAATTTTATAAATGATGGCCATTTGAATTGTTCTTCATAGCAGAAATTTCAAGGAAAAATAAACTGTAGTCACATTTATCAAGTCTAATGGCCTTTAACAAAATTTAAAACAGCAGCACTGAATTAAATTACAATAAAAATAAGTTAGAGTAACGATGTTCAACTAGGTCAAAATCTCTGTTTTGTAAAAGAAGGACATATAAAGAAGCCATGTGGATCAGCCATCTAGCAAGAAAAACTTCCAGGACCTAACCAATACAACTTCTGATATAGAAATATTAAATAGCTCTCCATTTAAATTGTTAGGTGACACTTTACTATATATTATACTATATACCAAAAAATAACTGCAAAACACAAGCCTAGCAACTGAAGCAACTTTGAATGTACTTAATTCTTGATTTGCTGCCTTGATGTAATCTCTATAGTTTTTAAATGTTCCAAAATTTAATGCACTGTAGTTGTATGAAGGAATAGATGGTTGCATCAAACAGCAGATTTGTGCAAAATAAAAGCTTTGTTCAATAATTAAAAGCATGAAACATTAATTGTTTCTAACTGTAGTAGAAACAAATGTCAGTTTTTGACATAGGAATGCAATACTCTGAGGATGCTTCATTGAGAACCAACAATTAAATTCTCAGTTTGAAACAATTATGAAAATTATCCACCTCATTGTGCAGACTATTAGAGTGAGTCCTCAAAATTATGACCATAATTGGGCCCTAGATCTTTTGTTGCTAAGTGAATCACATGATAGTTAAACAAATCCTACTGCTTCCCTTCTTGACTTGGCCTGTCAGTAGCCAGCTGGGCAAGTCACAAATGGATATCACATGACCCCGGGATTTGTAACTGTCATGAATACAAGCTGATTGCCAAGCGCCCAAATTTTGTTCACATCACTATGGGGATATTGTGAAGGTGTGTGGGGATCTCTCTACTCTGACTGCTCACTTGCTAGAATTTATAGGCAAAAGAAATAAAATTCATGAAAGATGAAGAAATAACAACACCACGCTACCCTTCCTGGATATCCTCATCAACAGATGATCAGACAGCAAATTAGAAACACAAGTCGATTGAAAAATAAGCCACACTAATCAAGTGTCTCATTACCAAAGTAACCATCCAATGCACTGCAAATACAAATACAAATGCACTGCACAAACTAGAACACCAGAAAAAGGAAACAGACCACCAAGCAGCATCTTCAAACACAATGATTCTCATTCTCTCTCTCTCTCTCTCTCTCTCTCTCTCTCTCTCTCTCTCTCACACACACACACACACACACACACACACACACAGAGGCACTGATATTGTTACCTACTTGTGTATTGAACTGTTTGTAAGCAAAAAAACCAAAACAAAAACCCAAGCTCAGAAAGCTCCATGGAGCACCACTCTTTATAGTACTAGAGAACCTGTGAGCTGTTGGGTAAGTTAAATAAAGAAACTTTAAGTAAGTTTCCTTACTTAAACAGAGAAACATAATGACCAAAGGCGAACAAAGAGAATTTGTGGAAGTGGAGGCAACTTCTAACTTCCTGTTGGCTTCCCCGTTGGGTTTCCTTGTGGGAAACTGGCAGTGAATATGTGTGAAATCCCTTCCCTTCCCTTCCCAGCATACAAGTAAGTGGATGCTGCCAGATGGGGAAGGAAGCGAGGGAGGCATGAGTGACCAGCATGGTGCCAGCACAGAATTGGCAGAGGATGCAACATTTCTCCATTGACTCTCTCCAAATTCCCACCAGGAAGACTTTGCTGATGGGAAGGTGGCAAGAAGCTTTGGCAATCATAATTGCGCCTTCTGAGTTCCCCATGGACTTCTGGGAAGTTGTCAGGAAATGTGGAGAATGAGGATCACATGACTGCAACTAACTTCAGTAGCATGTGGTGATGTGGAAGTAGCAACAGCCTGTCAGCACCAAAGCAGCCAGAGCTTTCCCAAATTCCATTTCCCTCAGAAACAATGACTCCTGGCATTATGTAAACTAATCTGTTTGAGGTACCATGGTTGACAAAGTTTTGCCCTGTGATCAGTGGTGGGATTCAAATTTTTTTACTATCGGTTCTATGGGCATGGCTTAGTGGGCGTGGCTTAGTGGGCGTAGCAGGGGAAAGATACTGCAAAATCTCCATTCCCACCCCACTCCAGGGGAAGGATACTGCAAAATCCCATTCCCTCCCCACCCCACTAACCTGCTTTCCAGCTCCATTCTCCTGTGCAGGGCAACAAAAGAAGACCCAGCCGATCAGCTGGGACTTGGGAGGCAGAGAATAGATGGGGGCAGGGTCAGTCAGAGGTGGTATTTGCCGGTTCTCCAAACTACTCAAAATTTCTACTACTGGTTCTCCAGAACTGGTCAGAACCTGCTGAATAGCATTTCTGTCTATGATGCCCTGTTCTCCCCAACTGAAGGTTACAAAGTATCCAACAGACACACAATAGTTTCAGTAGTATATAGACACTAGAAAAATACTCTGAAATGATAGTACATTTCAATAAAACTGTTGAAGTGAGATGATTTAGATAATAGGAAGTTATTGGACTGGACCATTTTTCTGGAATATAATGTACTACTTGAAAGAGATTACTTCATGCTTACTGCTGTTTTTCTATCTAGTTCTATGATAGAGCGATTGGTTTTGCAGCCAATTGGATCCGCATGTGAAGGAATTAATAAAAGTGTATTATCACAAAGACTTAGATCATAAAATATAACTCTCAAGTGCCTATTAATACATCCCACTGTTTGTTGGCAGTTTTATTAATAAAGGAGCTGTTCTGTTCTGTCTTTTATACTCTCCCGATTAACCAAGGGATGCATTTCCTGTTTTTATATTGCGAACAGCTTCTTCCATTTTGAAACTGTCTGAACAATAAACTTGTTGGAAGCTATATACTGTACATCCCTGGGACTCTGTCCAGGCAAAATGCAATGTCATTCCTAAGACATTTTTGTTTCAGGTTGACTGCATTTTTTCACAGCTATAGCTGTAGTGACATATTCACAAACGGAGAGTTGCGTTTGTTTTCTTTTAAAATGCCCAGCAAATCTTCTGTTTTGATATCTTTGAACACATTTTATAGATAATCACCAAATGATATTTAATAACCATAAATTTAATGCCTAAAATTGATACTCAGCTGGGAAATAACATTTGGGTACTATATAATGGCTTTCTGTTCTCATATTTTATGAGCTAATTATATTTTTATAGCATTAAAGCTTCATTTTGTTATATGCATTTTTATCACTTTTGCTGGAAACTGTAACTGGGTACACCCATAATGCTAAAACATAAAGTGGTACGTTTCAATTTATTTTCTTACAGGTAGACAGAAAACTGACTCATAAGTACAGGTAGCCTTTTTTAGTGACTACAGTTGAGACCAGCAATTCAGTTATTAAGCAAAGCATCCATTAAATGAAACTGTGACTGTGCTTTTTCAAGAGGCAACTGGACTTGCTTGTTTTTCTTTGAAGACATTTCACGTCTTCAGCTCTGACTAGATGGTGGGGAATTGAAGGATTTATAATTCTTGCAGACAGTTGGCTGTTTGCATTCTTTTAGTGAATGGAAAGGCCACCTGGAAGTTTATCTGTGTTACCAGGATCACGTCAGTGGTGCAAATGAGTTTAGAGCCTTCTTGGATCTGTTGAAAGGACTGTGTTGTAGACTGGGGATAGACGATGTTGTATCCAGTGGTGCAATTCAGCTGGTTCGCACTGGTTTGCGTGAGCCAGTTGTTAAATTACTCATCCCCCACTATCAAAGTGGATCTTGGGTGCTGCACTGCGCTGCAATTGAGAAACGGGCAATGGAGCAGCTGGTGCAAGGGAAGGAGAAGGCCACTTTGCCTCCTCCTGCCAGCTGCTCTGTTGCCCATTTCTCCACTGCAGTGCAGCGCAGCACCCAGGACCCACTTTGATAGGGGGAGTAATTTAACAACTGGTTTGCCCCGGGTCAGGTTCCCTGCTGTAGGAAATTGTCCTGCATGTGCAGTGGAACTGAAGGACAGGGATGGGCCATGCCTCCCATGACAGCCAACCTGGCTCTGATTCCCACCACTGGTCATATCCCTCCGCTCTGTTGGGAGAGGGCTATTCAGTTTTGACATAGATGGCCTCTTTGACCCCTCTTTCAAATCAGAAGTCCTCTGTCCAAAATGTCTTCAAAAGAGTGGCTTTTGTCTTTTAAATGCTGATGGAACTGCTTAAACTAGTCCTGATGAGTTTGTTCTCCTATGTTGTGCCGTGCGTTTGTGAAATGGTTGTTTTATTTCCCCAAGGGACAGATCTGCACATGGCTCACTGCACGGTACTGCATATACCACATTGCTCAGTTTGTGTCTAGTTGTTTTATCTTTGGGGTGGACAAGCTTATGATCTTACTTCAATTTTGGACCAGACAGGCTCTTCCAGCCCACCTCATCTCACAGGCTTGTTCTTGTGGTGGGGAAAGGAGAAGGAAGGAGTATAGGTAGTCCTTGGCTTACAACAATTCCTTTAGTAACCGTTCAAAGTTACAACCTCACTAAGAAAAGTGACTTAAGACCGTTTTTCACACATGACTGTTGGAGCATTACCCATGGTCACATGATCAAAATTTAGAGGCTTGGCAAACTGGCTCATGTTTATAATGGTTGCAGTGTTCTGGGGTCATGTACTCACCTTTTGCAACCTTCTTGCAAGCAAAGTCAATGGGAAAATCAGATTTGCTTAACAATTGTGTTACTAACTTAAGAACTACAGTGGTTCACTTAACAACTGTGGCAAGAAAGGTCATAAAATGGGACAAAATTCACTTAATAAATGTTTCATTTAGCAACAGAAATGTTGGGCTCAATTGTAGTCATAAATCTAGTCATAAGGACTACCTGTATGAGGTATGTTTTTTGTCTAAGTAATTTATATAAATATTACAGGTGGGATATAATAATAATAATAGTAATAATAATAGTAATAATAATAGTAATAATAGTAATAATAATAGTAATAGTAATAGATCTCCCCAATAATCAAAGATAAGATCAATATCTTCCATTAAACTGTAAAGTTAGACACTTTCTGACTAAAACTGCTGATGTGAAACAGCATGCAGATTTGGCTGGATCATTTTCCTTGGATTTTTCTTCTCTGAAGCAACATTAACCTCATTAAAGCAATTAGTTGTTGGCTCTCTAATTAATAAAGAGCCATTGTAGATAACATTCCCAGCTATGTAAACTGTACCATTGTTGGTCTTGCTTTATATTTTTTAATTCAGACAAAATTCATAAATCCTTTTCTTTTTTCTGCAATTAAGCCAGATATTTTAATAAAAGTTGTACCATACTATCTTGATATATTGCCACTGTGAACTGTTACCATAGGAAATATTTCTTTAGATGTATGCATACAGAGTGTATTTGTGTATACTTTCACACTCATGTGTATGTATGTGTGTGTGTAATACATTTGTTTTTCTTTTTATGACTCTGTAATCCCTTTTATTGGGGTGGAGTGAGGATGGCTAAGTGGAGCTGAGTATTTACTGGACAGGTGACCTTCCTAATACCACACAGAGTTTGCTGCAGATATATTCTCTTTGAGCCCTGATAAACATTTGTTGCTGCCTAGGATTGAACTCTCAAGCTCCCAAGTGTGAGGCAAGCATCTTCACTTCTAGGCTACTGTGCTGTTCATGTGTATACTACGTATACATATACATATGTATATGTATAACCAGGCACCCAGATGAAACCTAGCTTCCTAATAAATGATAGCAGTTCATTTACTCGGAGCCAAGCTGCACTAAAAGCCTCCAATACAGGAACACAATGTTGCCAGCCAATCAAGACAAAAAAAAGCCACAAAACAGACAGAAGATATTTAGAAACACCAATCAAGCAGAACACAGCAAACTCCAAGACCAATAAACACAGACCAAGACTCCCAACCAATCAGGATGAAGAAAAAACCATTCTGGCAAAGCAGTAGGCTAGCCCCAAATTTAAAACTGAAACAGCTGTAAAAGTCTGACTCACAGACGAACACAATACAGAAGCCTGATGATGGCAGATGAGATTCTGCCGAAACATTGCTACAACTTTAAAAGCACACTCTGTATATACACATACAAATACACAGAGTTAACCAGAAACAAAAAGGGCTGGGCGTCTAAAAAGGGGAAAAAATAAAGCTTTTCTACTTCCTGATATTACCATGCATGGCCATTGTGAGATGAATACAGAAAGCTATTAATTGCTGGATCCAATCTGGGTCAGGCACTGGGACCACAGGTCTTCTGACCTTTAAGATTCATACTGAAGTCCATCCTCAGGGAACTTCTTTCTCACACCAGAATGTTCATGCCCTCAAGGCTCAGAAAGCTCATCCATCACCCAAATCCTGGGTAAGCATCAAACATCACATATGGCAAAGATTTAAAATCATTTTAATCTGGCAGCCAACATTAGAATGTTGAGCTAATTCATTGGGAACATGACAAAATGGCTGCTCTGGGGAAGGTCTTTTCACCTAATGGTAACCTTGATAGATGTAGCCAGTAATTAACACCCATTTGACTAAATATCGCCCTATTGAAATGAAATGATTTTGTGGAAGGTTTTATATTCATGGTAGAGGTAGATCCTGGGTCTGCAAAGATAAACCCAAGTTGTTCAAACTCATTTGTTGCCTTCATACTGAGAATTACTCAATGGTATCTACAGGCGTATGTATGAAGATAGGAGAAAGTAGGAGAAAATATGCAAGTATGTGTTTGAACTCCATCCTTTGTATGTATGTTGATGTCACATGAATATAGAAAAGGGCAGAACTTTGTCACACTAATGGGAGCATCACCATGTCCTTACAAATAAATAAATAAATAATTTCACAGGGATTGCATAATACTCATGGGCATGTGAATGGGGTGTTACCTTTCCAGGCATATGGCATAAGCCATTGTGGCATTTCTCAAGCAGGGGAATAGAGTCAGCCTATAAAATGAAGGCAACGAAAGCCTGGAGATCTTTCTATGGCTTCAAGGGCTTTGAGGGCTGAAAAAAAAAAATCTAGAAGGAATCACATTTTCTAATGTGGTGACTGGAATTGTGACTAGAGAATAGTAAGCTCTCGCTCATATTTACTTAAACAGGAAATTTATAAACCAGTATTTAGCTTTGGGGGAATGCACCCTCAACAACGAATAGAATAATTATGCTTATTCCGGTCTTTCAATGGTAGGCATACAGTTTATATAAAGAGAGCAACCAATCAGTAACAAGGGTCATCTCCTAATTTAACATTTTTCAAACTTAGCAACTTTGAGATGATGGTTGGGAATTCTAGGGGTTGAGGGCTATACATCTGAAAGTTGACAAGTTTGAAAAACACAGTGCAATGCAAACCAGTATAAATATTGATACAGAACTTTGAAGCATAATCAATATAGCAAGATGGGATCAGATGAACAAAACATTAAAGCTCTGCTTGATAATTGCTTACAGATCATTCTTCTTTTGATAATCACAGTGGCAGGTTTTGAAATAAAAACAAGACAATGGTTTGTAAAAATCTGTGGATAAAAAGATGATAATGCACATCGAGTCCTATACAAAATAGGAAACATCCATTGCCCCTCAGAGTAAGGATTTTTCGAAATGACCACCAGAGTATTAGTATTTTGTATATTATTAACACACTCTGATGCTAAAGAGTTCTACTCACCCTCCCCACCTGTAAAACACAAGCAGAGGAGAGGAGTTTCAGTTTCAGTTTCACAGCAGCAAGCAGCTTTAGTACAGAACAGTTGATCTAAGCCACGCCCAGGCTCCTTGCTGTCTCCTTGCTCACACAGTGAATACTGTTTCAGTTTCCAAACAGCACTCAACTCTCTCACACACTGACAGGACGCTAGCCAGATGAATACCAATGGATGCTGGTAGGCAAAGGCAGAATTTTTTTCTCCTTAGTTTCCTCCCCGAAAACTAAGCCTGATCACATAGTTATGTAGCGAAGCACGGGTATCCAGCTAGTATGTTCATAAAAATTGCACTAGAACATTATAAAATGAAGCTCTGTGGGCACATTTGCAGTAATAAATTAGTTTCTATAGTTTCGGTACATACCAGGCCTCAAGGCCTCTAGGCCTCACGTAGGCTGAAAGTGTACCAGGAACAGAGATCACCAATCAACAAACACGTCATCATGGGCGGATAACTGTAATGCAGGCGCTGATTTATTACCTTGCACCTTTCACACTACCATACATTGTAATTGGATGTTACTATGTGTGCACTAATATTCCTTCTCATGTAACTTAATGATTGGATAGAATTCACTGCTTGTGACGTATCACTGTGTGTTTTTTAATAAAAGAGTTTCCCGAACTTGTGATCGGGGCAGCTCATCCAAGATAGAACCTGCGTTGGTGTCTTTCTTGATGCATTCGACCACCCAGTGGGCAGCCTTCCAAATGCAGAGCAAAGCCGCATCTGGTGACCCCGACGTGATCTGTTAAAATAAACGGGTGCGTTTATCTTTGACTGCTTATCTCACCCGGCCGGACGAGCCAGTTGCAACCCAGGGACGCCATTTCGTGTTGCGGATCCCTCCCCAGGAATCTTCTGCAAAGAAGACATCCTCCCTTCAGGTGAGTATGGGCAGAAAGTTCTCCAAAGCGCAGATAGCACATTTGCAGGAATTAGGAGAATTAACGAAGAGTTCAATTCTTATTCTTAGGAATCAGGGCAAAATGCTCCCGGTTCCAACTAAGAAGGACCTTATCACCCTTTTGACTTACATTTACACACAATGCCCGGCTTATCCGGAGAAAGGGTCCTTGAAAGTCTCCACATGGCAACGTTTGGGTGATTATCTTCATGATAACCCCAGGGCTCCGCCAAAGATTCTGACCACATGGAGAATAGTCATGGAATGTTTAAAAATCCATGGTTTAGCACTGACCAAAGCCCCCCCGGGTCCTCCTCCTTATACAGCTGAAACCAAAACAAAGGACGCTCTCCCATTAGAAGCTTCATCTCCCACAGCTCCTAAACCCATAAATCCTCCTAACTTAAATTCTGTGGAGGATCAAACACCCATGGGAGCGATAGCACAAGCCATGGCGCAGGGACACAGGGAGGGCTCTCTTACCCTGGAGGAGCTCTCTCTCTGTCCTGTTGAATATGTGGGGGATGGAACCGGAAATATGATGCCTAGACTTGAACCTTTACCCATGAAATTAATCAGAGATTTAAAACAAGCTGTGGCCATGTACGGCATCCAGGCACCATATGTCAGAGGCTTCATTAACACCATTAGCACCTCCTTTTTCATGTTACCCCAAGATTGGAAAGATCTTTTCCGTATGATACTGACTGGACCACAGTATGTTGTTTGGGAGTCAGACTTTCGCGCTGAAGCTGAGAGATTTGCCCGCAATCGTGGCGCGGCCGCGAGAGCGGATCAAATCTTCGGTGCGGGGCGATATATGGACTTAGCAGCTCAGGCGACTCTCCCACAACGTATTCTTGCCTCTATCAGTATCATAGCGGTCAAAGCCCTTGACAAAGTCGATGACCCTACCTCTGGCATCATAGGATCTTTTTCAAAAATTACTCAAGGCTCACATCAGCCCTATGCCGAGTTTGTAGAGGAGCTTCAGAAAGCCATTCAAAGACAAATCTCAAATGAAGAGGCTCGTAAAGAGCTTTTGTTAAAACTGGCTGTTGAAATCAAACTGGCTTTTGAAACTGGCTGTTGAAATCCAACTGGCTTTGATTCAGTGGTACACGACAAACTACTCCTAAAAATAAAATCCTATGGTATCTCTGGACAACTGAATAACTGGATAGAAGCATTCCTGTCAAACAGACAACAAATGGTCAAAATCGGGAGCGTACTATCAAATCCAGTACCTGTCAATAGTGGTGTTCCCCAAGGCAGTGTTCTAGGACCAACTCTCTTCATACTCTACATAAACGACCTCTGTGATCATATTAAGAGCAATTGCGTTCTCTTCGCTGATGATGTAAAGCTGTTCAATACCACAGACAATACTGCTACCCTACAAAAAGATCTTGACTATGTATCAGAGTGGTCAAACAAATGGCAACTTCAAATCTCAACAAATAAATGCTCTGTCTTACATATTGGCAAAAAAATCAGAAAATAAAATACAAGCTGAATAGTCAAGATCTTGTTGATGACTCAAGCTCTGTAAAGGACCTTGGAATACTCACCTCTAATGATCTAAGTGCTAGAGCGCACTGCAACTACATAGCCAAAAAGGCATTAAGAGTTGTTAACCTAATCCTACGTAGCTTTTTCTCTGGTAATATCACACTACTAACCAGAGCATACAAAACATTTGCTAGACCAATACTCGAATACAGTTCATCAGTCTGGAACCCACACTACGTATCTGATATTAGCACAATTGAGAAAGTCCAGAAATATTTCACAAGAAGAGTTCTCCACTCCTCTACTCGTTGTAGAATACCTTATGCCACCAGACTTGAAATTCTAGAACTTGAAAACCTTGAATTACGCCGTCTTCGGTCTGACTTAAGCATGGTATACAAAATCATACATTGCAATGTCCTACCTGTCAATGAATACTTCAGCTTCAACCATAACAACACAAGAGCACACAATAGATACAAACTCAAAGTAAACCGCACCAAACTTGATTGCAGGAAATACGACTTCAGCAATAGAGTGGTCAATGTCTGGAATACTCTACCCGACTCTGTAGTTTCTTCCCCAAACCCCAAAAACTTTAACCTTAGACTGTCTACTATTGACCTCACCCCTTTCCTAAGAGGCCTGTAGGGGGCGTGCATAAGCGCACCAACGTGCCTACCGTCCCTGTCCTATTGTTTCTCTTATTCTTTTATTTTTCTTATATGTACCCATTTCATGTATTCACAACTATGTATACATTTATACTTATTATCTTGTAAACAATTGGCAAATCAAATCAAATAAATAAATAAATAAATAAAATGCAAATGAGGATTGCAAGAGGATTCTGCAGCCTCTATCTGCCCGAGGGGGGGCTTCCCTCTCGGACTATCTAAAGGCTTGCAGAATCGTGGGAACTGTCTCTTACAATATGGAGCATCTGGCCATGGCCTTGCAGCAAGCAAATCCTCAAAACAGGCCAGCCGGAAACTGCTTCAATTGTGGGAAACCTGGCCATTTTAAAGCACAATGTAGAGCCAGAGATAATACACAGAACAACATCAAACCTAAAACAGTGTGCCCAAGGTGCAAGAAAGGGTACCACTGGGCAAACCAGTGTCGCAGCAACATTTCTCAGCCACAGGGAAACTAGAGGTGGGGGCGATCAGCCAGCCCCGCTCCAAAGGCTGACTCCATATCTTTCCAACTAATTGCCTCAGAAGATATGGAGATTGACATTCCAGGCACTGTTTACTTTCTCCCCACATGCCTGAAAACGATCCCTCCTGCCATGACGCCCCTCATAATTTATCCCATCCGAGACCTCATGGCAAAGGGAATCATTGCCTCTCCGTTTCTGAGAGATTCTGATGACTTTTCATCAGTGGCCATGGCAGTAATTGGAAATACTCCCACAAAATTTAGCAAGGAAGAATTAGTAGCAACCGCTGTTCTGGTGCCTGTTAAAACGGCTGATGCTTGGGCATTTACTGTCCATCAGACAGTGGAACAAGCCAGGCCTGTGTTACAATTTACAATCTGTAACAAAGTCTTTTCGGGTCTCTTAGATACTGGAGCTGATGTAAGTGTCATCTGAACGGCTGAGTGGCCAGACGATTGGCCTTTGGAAACTGCCCCAGCCGTTCAGGGAGTGGGAGGAGTTCAGCACGCCCACCGTAGCAAACACTGGCTACTGGTGAGTTCCTCTGATATTTCTCACACTGCCTACCTTCAACCTTTGGTCCTTCCATTACATACTAACCTGTGGGGCCGTGATCTTATGTCTCAACTTAACACAAAACTCATTATTGATTAATGGAATCTTTTGCTAAAACTCCACTGCGGCTACAATTAAAAACCACAGAACCTGTTTGGGTAGACCAATGGCCCCTCACATTAGACAAACTAGAGGCCCTGCAATCACTGGTCCAGGACCAAATTGTCAAAGGGCATGTTGAACCATCTGTCAGCCCATATAACACCCCCATTTTTGTCATAAAGAAAAAGTCAGGAAAATGAAGGCTATTGCATGATCTAAGGGCCGTGAATACCATTATAAAACCAATGGGGGCGCTACAATGTGGTCTTCCAAATCCCAACATCATCCCTGAAAAATTTGATCTAATGGTCATTGATTTAAAAGACTGCTTTTTTTCTATCCCTTTGCATGTACAAGATCGTGCCTTATTCGCTTTCACTTTACCTCGCCTAAACAACTCCTCTCCCTCCTCCCGCTTTCAGTGGAAAGTCTTACCTCAAGGTATGCTCAACAGCCCCACCATGTGTCAACACTATGTAAATAATGTCTTGCTACCCTATCGTTCTGCTTTTCCACAATTTCTGGTGTATCACTACATGGATGATATCCTTGTAGCTGCTCCTGGGTACGGTGTTCACTTCATTTTCCTTCCTGAAAGCCGTCCTTGCAAAAGGAGGTTTGCACATAGCACCTGAAAAGGTGCAAGTACTAACTCCATACGCATATCTGGGCTATAAAATGCTTTCAACTACTGCCTATCCTTCACTTCCCTCTTTGTCTCTACTTTCTCAACCCACCTTGGTTCAACTTCAGCAATATCTGGGTACCATAAACTGGGCCCGACCTTTCCTGTCTTTAACCACTGATATTCTTTCTCCATTGTTTGAAGCCCTTACTTGGGGGAAAAAGCCTGCTGACATAATATCCTTGCAGCAACCTCAGCTCCAAGCAATAACTCAAATAGAAGAAAATATCCGAAAGGTATGGGTAGATAGAGCTGCTGCCAATACTCCTCTAGATGTGGTCATTTTAACCACCCCGAGGCTTATGACTGCAGCAGTAACTCAAAAAGACCAAAAACTCCACATCATAGAGTGGATCTATCTTTCCCATACGCCACGATGCTCTATCACTTCCAAATCAGCTCAATTGGCTCAATTGATCATAAAAGGTAGGAGCCGTGCAAAATTACTTATGGGAATAGATGTCTCCACACTTTATATCCCTTTTTCGCTACAAATATGGGAATCTCTATTCCAAAACTCCCAGGAAATTCAGTTTGCCTTAGCCGACTGGCCTGGATTAGTTTCCTGCCACCCACCCGCTGATCCACGTTTTCAAATCATTCGGACTATACCCATTTCTTTCTCCTCTCCCATCAGCAAAGGACCTTTGGTCAACGCCTTGACTATATTTGCTGATGGCAGTAGGAAAGAGGAGCATGCGCTATAAAGGAATGGGGTGTGGCACACTAAAACCACCCCTGTGCAGACATCACCACAAAGGGCTGAACTTGCTGCAACCCTATTAATCCTCCAGAATTTTAATGAACCCCTCAACTTGATCTTAGACAGCCTATATGTTACTCAAATAGTCTCTACTATTCATGACTCTTACCTCTCTCCTGCTATTGATAAAAATCTTCTCTCTCTTTTTGTTACATTGCAACACCTTGTTGCACAGCGCCAGCACCCTCTCTTTGTAGCACACATTCGCAGCCACCAACCCTTCCCAGGAATCCTCCAGGAAGGCAATGATGTGGCTGATCAAGCGGCTGCAGGCATCATGACATCACACACATTGACTCCTTGGGAGAGCCATTCTTATTTCCATCAAAACACCAAAGCTCTCATGAAACATTTCAACCTCACTATGGCCGAAGCTTCAGCCATTAGGCAACAATGCCCCACCTGTAGTCAACAAGCCCATTCCATTCCCTTAGGGGTAAATCCCCGGGTTGAAAGCCTGCGAAATATGGCAAATGGACGTTACTCAGTTTCCCCCATTTGCCCCCTGGAAGTATCTGCATGTCACAATTGATACTTATTCAGGGTTCATAATGGCAACCCCGCAAAGAGGAGAAGCCTCCAAACATGTCATCAATCATTGCATTCGCACTTTTGCATCGTTGGGACGCCCAAATGAAATAAAAACAGATAATGGTCCTGCATACACTAGCACAGCTATGTCAGAATTTTGCACTAAGTGGCAAATTACCCACAAATTTGGGATCCCTTATAACAGTCAGGGACAAGCCCTGGTAGAGAAAGCTAACTTAACGCTAAAAACAGCGTTAGAACGACATTTGATCAAAGGGAAAAGAACCCCTAGCCTCCCGACGATGCAAGACACTCTTAATCTCTGTCTTTATACTCTCAACTTCCTCAATCTCTCAGACACCCCTGCTATGATGGCAGCGGAGCGACATTTTTCCTCCCCCTCTTCCCCTGATTCTCCCAAACCACAGGTATACTACCGCCAACTGCCAGACCCTACTTGGAAAGGCCCTGCTGGTCTCCTCACCTGGGTTCATGGCTACGCAGCTATCCAGCTTCCAGATCGTGTCCTGTGGGTTCCTGGACGACACGTCAGACCATACCACCCCAAGGTAGAAAAATCACCACCTGCAGACATATCATCATGATTCGTCTCGTTGCCTTGCCGACCCTCTTCCTCCTTCTTGGTGCACATGCCTCCAAGGTCTCCATTCCATCTCGAGTGACGTACTTCACGCCAGGTACTCCCCTCCTGCTGACCTGCACTGCATCTGGGGACATTTTTCCCCCCTATCTCAGATGGTCAACACTCCCTCAGCCATGGCTCCACATCTCCAGCAATGCCTCTTTCCAGATCAACACCTTTGAACGCCCTCCTCGGACTACACTCCTCATACTTCGTCCTACTGCCACTGCCTATTATTGCTCTGGTCGACGCCTCTATGATTCCATACATAACATCTATGACTCATGGACAGTCCTCAGACCCCGTTCACCCCAGCGTCATCACAGACAACTCACGAATCAGCCTGACATTCATGCTCAGGCCCCCCCCTTTCCACATCGGGTTAAGAGATCGCAGAATCCCACCAGCGTGTCAGATGGCTGCACCCCCTGCCTGACCAAAACCACACGAGCAGGCTTCATTCAATTAACTCTCATCTACCATACCCAACAACCGCAGAAGTGCCTTCCTACCGGAAAAACTTGCCAAAACAACGGGACCATGTACCATCTATGCAAGATGAACTCAAAAACCATTTGCTACGATCCCAAGACGGCTGTTCGTCTCAACGTTACCTTATGGGCGGGACTTCCAAGAACCTCTGGCAGATCTGATCCTGAGGGGGAGGGAAAACTTTATTACCTAAACCACACCACCGTGCTCAGGGACGGTACTAACCCAATTGTTTTAACCTTTGATGTTTGTGTTGCTTGTTCTAAACCAGGGGGGCATTCATGCGGGTCGGTTGACTGGAAAAGAACATACGCTCACAATCATAAATATTTGTGTCCTACACCCATCAACTGGGCCATAGGGAACCCCAATCAATGGGTCCCTTGTGGAGGTTCCATTGAGTGCTCAGGTTGGTCTTGTGTCTGTGATTATACTGGGGGAGGGTACAAAGCCTGCAATCATCTGTCACATTTCAAACGTATATCAGGGTCTACCACAGACAACAAGGTAGAAATCACCATCTCCAGACAACACCCTGCCTTGGATACTTATGGTATAGGGATTGATGGCACAGGATCGGATCCAAACACTTACATTACCATAAAAACCGAAGTGATATATGAAGGTAAGGAAACATCATTGGGCTGGTCGGTATATAATAATTTAAGGAAATTAGAAAAAGCCCCTGATACCAGTGTAATTGCAAAAAACTTGTTCATGGATATGGCAGAAAAAATTGCAAAACAACTTGCAATAACCAATTGTTTTGTCTGTGGGGGAACCACCACAGGAGAACAATGGCCATGGCAAGCCTTGGAAGCCTCACCATCACTGTTCAACAACATGTCTTCTGTAGGAAACATAACAGCTAGAACAGTTTCCGATCCACTTATCTGGACAATTACCACCAACTTAATTGGTAGAAACTGCTTTTCCCGAAATGGGTCCACTCCAGTAGGACACCTCCTTTGCTTAGGTACATGGGATAACTCCTACCAGACTTGGACAGCACCTGTCAATGCTACCACCACACCTGCCAAGTTCAACACCTCCCTCCTGCCCTATCTCAATGACACAACATCTTCCCAAATTTGGACAGCCCCAAATAACATGTATTGGATTTGTGGTAACCTAGCCTATCCGTCCCTTCCTGCAGATTGGCAAGGGTCATGTGCATTGGGGTGGATAAGACCTTCCTTTTTCCTCCTCCCGATCTCCATTAAGCAAGAACTAGGCATCCCTGTGTATGATACATTATCCCGCAGGAGAAGAAACACCGATAATACCTTTGCAGGCTTCCCCTGTCAATCAGAATATACAGGGGATACCTGGAGCTCAGAGAGAATCGTCTGCACCTATGGCGTGGCTACTTGGGCCCAAGACGGGTCCTGGGGGTACAGAACCCCCATATATATGATTAATAGAATTATTCGCTTACAAGCTGTTTTAGATTTAGCTGGCCAACGAATAGACAAAGCTCTAAACACTCTAGCAACTGCCACAGACAAATTGGCACAGCTGTTTACCAAAATCGCTTGGCTTTAGATTACATACTAGCCAAAGAAGGAGGGGTGTGTGGTAGGTTCAATCTTACGAATTGTTGTCTTCAAATTGATAAAGTTGGCAAAGTAGTAGCACAATTAACAACTGAGATGCGACAATTAACCTATAATCCTAATCAAGTATGGCAAGGTATTGATCTTAAAAATATTTTTAGTTCCTGGTTCCCAAAACTACCAGGATTACAAGCTATAGTAGCTCTCATAGGTATGATTGCTTTAGGATGTGTTATTCTTCCATGTGTATTACCAATTTTTATTCGCACTATCTCCAATAGTCTATCCTTGTTAGCTGAAAAGCGCGCCATTGCACAGGTTAATGCCCTCTGGGAAAAGGAACCTCTGTACAAAGTCATACCCTCAGAAGACCCTGATGCGTGCGCTCGCACGAGTTTTTGCATGGGCAGTGACGAAGATCCAGAAGAAATTTCTTTCTATAAAACTAAAACAGAGGAGATGCAGTAATAAATTAGTTTCTATAGTTTCGGTACATACCAGGCCTCAAGGCCTCTAGGCCTCACGTAGGCTGAAAGTGTACCAGGAACAGAGATCACCAATCAACAAACACGTTATCATGGGCGGATAACTGTAATGCAGGCGCTGATTTGTTACCTTGCACCTTTCACACTACCATGCATTGTAATTGGATGTTACTATGTGTGCACTAATATTCCTTCTCATGTAACTTAATGATTGGATAGAATTCACTGCTTGTGACGTATCACTGTGTGTTTTTTAATAAAAGAGTTTCCCGAACTTGTGATCGGGGCAGCTCATCCAAGATAGAACCTGCATTGGTGTCTTTCTTGATGCATTCGACCACCCAGTGGGCAGCCTTCCAAATGCGGAGCAAAGCCGCACACATTATTTCAAGAAACATTGATAGCTGTCCTTTGTGTGCCTACAATGCAAGAAAAAACTTGATGTTATACAGCAATCCTGCCAAATCCAATTATTAAACTACAATATAGACAACATAACAGCTATTTATTGTGGCCAAGATATATATTCTCTCAGTCTTTAGAGCCAGGGAATTAGTGGAATCAGTATTTTGTTCTGGTTTGATAGTTTTGGTGAGGAACAGATTATCTTTACCAAGCATGATTTATTTTTGTTGTTTTACTTGTTTTACAAATACATTTGTGTTTTATGTTTTGCTACTTCCCAGGGTTATTTGATTAAGATAGGCAGCCTAATAAATTTGCTAAACAAGCAAACAAACAAATAAAAGTCAGGCCATAAATTTGTGGAGGGTGAATATATAGCATCCAAGAAGTTGTAGATTACTATAGGTAACTATAGTATATTACTATAGTTACTATATTGCTTGAAAAGTACAACTGATGTCTTGCTTGTGATGTCTTCCTTTCTATCCTTGGCAATCTTCTTTCTCCTTCTATGAGTTTGCATTTTGTTAAGTGGGATTTAATATGGACAATTTGAAATGGTTTTGAGAAAATACACATTCTGGATACATTCAGTTTGAATGATGACCCTAAAGATAACCCTCCTTCCCTTAATCTATGACCCTAAAGATAACCCTCCTTCCCTTAATCTAAAAAGATCTGTATGTCCTGCCAAACACCAACACTGAATAATGTCATTCCAACATAAAAAATACCACACACAAATATGGTACCCTTCGCTGTTTGATAGATACTATATTCCTTGTATAGCCTCTAGGAAAAAAAAGAGAGACGGAGATGTTACAGACTGCTTTCTAAACTCTTTTTTTAGGACATACTCAGAGGTTTTAAGGACATCTATGAAAGAAAGCTGATTGTGCATTTCTTGATTTAGAGAAAGGGTATGCTAAACTCAAGAGCCTCAATTTGTGTAAAAATGAAGTTTGGTTGCTGAATGTTGTTGAGTATGGATGGATGTAAAGAATGTGTGAGACTATACGAATACATAGTAAAAGATTCAACACTGAGCAAGGAATAAGACAAGCTGCACAATGTACCTTTGATTAATGTATTTAAGGATAGATATCAGTGGTGGGATTCAATTTTTTTTACTACCATTTCTATGGGTGTGGCTCCGGGAGGATACTGTAAAATCTCCAGTCAGAAGTGGTATTTGCCGGTTCTCTCCAAACTACTTAAAGTTTCTGCTATTGGTTCTCCAGAACTGGTCAGAACCTGCTAAATACCACCCTTGATACATATATAAGGAATGCCTGTGGTAACCTTAGAGTTGCGCTGGTTAGAGATATGAATGATATTGTATGCAGATGACTCCACTGTTGCTTAGAAAAATAATGATTTTCATTGTGTATTTGTTTCATGTAATACAGGTAGAACACTGGGCCATATCTAACAAAATGAAATTCAATGTAGAGAAAAACAAAGTCCTACACTTAGGCAAGAAAAAAACAAAAGTACACATATAGACTGGGTGAAACAGGCTCAATAGCAGTAACTGTGAGAAGGATCTTGGAGTCTTAATGGACAACCATCTAAATATGAGCCAGCAGTGTGCAGCAGCAGCCAAAAAAGCTAATGCAATCCTAAGTTGCATTAACCACACCTAGAGTACTGCATCCAGCTTTGGTCACCACATTATAAAAAAGATGTTGAGACTCTAGAAAAAGTACAGAGAAGAGCAACCAGGATGATTAAGGGACTGGAGACTAAGGCATATGAAGAACAGTTACAGGAACTGGGCTTGGCTAGTCTAGTGAAGAGAAGGACCAGGGGAGACATGATAGTGGTCTTCCAATATTTGAGGGGCTGCCACAGGGAGGAAGGGGTCAAGCTATTTTCTAAAGCGCCTGCAGGCCAGACAAGGCATAATGGATGGAAACTGAACAAGGAGAGATTCAACCTGGAAATAAGGAGAAACTTTCCGACAGCGAGAACAGTCAACCAATGGAACAGCTTGCCCTCGGAAGTTGTGGGAGCGCCATAACTTGAGACCTTCAAGAAGAGATTGGACTGCCACTTGTCAGAAATGGTGTAGGGTCTTGGGCACTTGAGCAGGGGGGTTGGACTTGATGACCTATAAGGTCCCTTCCAACTCTGATTATCTGTTATCTGTTATCTGTTACTTATGACTACAACTAACCCCAAAATTTATGTTGCTAAGCAATATATTTGTTAAGAGAATTTTGCTCTATTTTACAATCTTTCTTGCCACAGTTGTTAAGTGAATCAGTGCAGTTATTAAGTTAGCAACATGGTTGTTAAGTGAATCTGGTTTTCCCATTGACTTTGCCTGTCAGAAGATTGCACAAGTTAATCACATCACCCCGGGACATTGCAACTGTCATAAATATGATTCAGTGAATTTTTATTTGTGACAGTGGGGATGCTTCAATGGTCGTAAGTGTGAAAAATAAAAAGAAATAAGGACTTTAAGAAATATACTACCATATATATGTTAAAGGACAGGAAATCATAGTACGAGCTTTTATTCCTCTCTCGTTTTGATTAAGCCAAATAAACTATTTATTTATAAAATTATGTGGTTGTAATCCAGGAGTAAGAATAGAGAAATACGTAATATATATCATTAACATAGGTATTTATATCATTAACACAGGTATTTTACAAGGGATAGAAAGTAACCGCCACTTAATAATCTAGATGGAATATTTAAATCACTATCAAACTGTACTATAGGAAAACATGAGTGGTTGCACTATAGAATCTGTCATTATGTTTATTTGTACAATTTTGTATTTTTTACCTTTATATTTTGCATTTAATAAAGTTTTTAAAAAAGAGAATATAAAAGAGAGAGAGAAGTAAGGTGCTTAAAGAACAAAAAGCAATGCATGATGTCTTACATGTGTGTGGTGGAATGATGATTTGAAAGGACTGAAAAATATAAAGCTGGAATAAAGTATATATAGATACATTTCTTTTCTTATCTCTTACCTATAATTTTTGGCTTATTATTTCTTTTCCCTTTTTTGCTTTCTGCATAATGTTGCTTACCCTGAAAGAGAATAGTGTGATGTGTATGTGTGTGTCTTCATGAGATTTGATTCAAATCTTCTTCTGCAGTATATATTATCTATACTGATTTAACTCTCCAATTTATCCTTGCATGTCATGCAGCCATCTTTGAAGTAGCTCAGAGACACTACCAAAGAGCAATTGTGTTGACTATCCAAGCAAGTTCCTTATTCCAGCTACCAATCAAGGCATCAACAGAAGCATTGGCTGAATCATTTCACAAACTCTTCCAATCCCATTCCAACCAATTGAAATTGTCACTCATAATGAAATGTCTGGAAGAAAACAAGAAGCTCAGAGACCACCAACCCTCATTTTAATCCTGAGCTACAAATATTATCCTTTATCAACAGCTGTTACTGATTTTTGTTAGATAGACCCATCCCAATAGGTCCCCTTTCCCTGTAGAGGTGAGAAGTAGTTACTAATCCAACTTAACCAGATCGCGCTCTACTCATGAAGCTGGGGAGACCTGAGATTTCACCCAAGAAACTCTTCCTTGGTCAAAACAAAAGAGCAACTGAACAATGTGATCTGCATTAAGCATTGACACAATTATCAATTAGAACAGATCAATTTATTCTATGTGTTAAGTTTGGGGAATAATGGAGACCAGACATCTGACAGTGACTTCAACTCTTTAATAATAGTAAATAGAACAGAACAGAGCAAGGCTATGGGCAACAGCAACCCTTTTATAGGGTTATCTGCTACCTTATTAACCAATGGCATGTGCACAAGTTCAAATTTATAACCAATGAGAAGTGTCAAAATAGTGGCCAATCAGGGACTAGTTATGGACCAATCCCTAGTTGTTGTATAAGGGCCAATCAGGTGTGCAGGTTTCCAAACCCTGATTTGCATTTATGCTAGTAACTTTTATTGATTCACAACACCCCTCCCCCTTGGGTTCCGTTTGAGGGGAGCTGTAATAAAATCCTCAAGATAGACAGGCCGTTTGGTCTGTCTGGTTGATTTCCATGGCTCCACCAGTTTTGGTCTAAGGTCCGGTTCCGGTGGAGCGTTTGGATGATCTTTATTAAATTCTGTTTCGCTGCACGGTGATTCCGTGCTGCTTTCATTGTGGTTGTCTCCGCTACTCCGTGTTTCTTCGGGGTTTTGCAGTTCGGTTTCCCCCGTATTAAAGTTCCCTGAAAAATTCAACTCCCTCCCCGCTTCAAGTTCCGGTGTTTCGCTGGGCTGTAGGGTTTCCGTTGGCCTGCTATTTGTCATATCAAAGTCAATTTCCCGATATTTCCTCCCCCTTGAGTTGGTGAACCCGGGAGTCATGGGCGCTGGGTGGTAATCTCGATCGGAGTTGGTCTATGTGGCGTTTCCACACCCTCCCATCGTCCGTTAGCAGGCGGTAAGATTTAGGCCCGGTAAGGTGGGTAACGGTAGCGGGTATCCATAACGGGTCGCCGGAAAAGTTTTTGGCAAAGATTAAATCGCTTACCTTAAATTCCCGGCATTTGCTGCTGGAGCCGAAAGGCTTTTCCGGTGCGAATGCGGGGTGGAGCCGGTCAAGGGCGATCGTAGTTTCCGCCCCATAAGAAGTTCAGCGGGCGTTTTGTTGGTCATGCTGTGGGGCGTGATGTGCTGCAGCAAGAGAATTCGATTGATTTTCTCGTCGATGTTGCCAAATTCCATTTTGTGAAGGGTCTTTTTACAAATTGTACCATGCCTTCTGCACGTCCATTCGCCGCAGGGTGCGCGGGCGAGGTTAGCGCATGGCGGATGCCCCGATCAGCAAGATATTGTTCAAAGGGTAATGCAGTAAACTGTGGGCCGTTGTCCGAGACCAACACGTCCGGAAACCCGTGTGTGGCAAATAGTCTGTTTAATTTATTGATAACTGAGTCCGTCGTAGTTGTGTTCATTCGATGGATCTCGAGCCAATTTGAATAGGCGTTGACAGTAATAAGGAAAGTGTGTCCTTTGGTAGGTCCCGCAAAGTCAATATGAATACGGGACCAAGGTCCCCTCGGAGTTTCCCATTCGGTTGGGCTTGCTTTAGGCGGGGCGTTGCTGACGTCCTGGCAACGTTGACAAGTAGCGACCCAGGCCTCGATTCTTTTGTCGATTCCCGGCCACCAAGCGTAGCTGCGTGCGAGTGCTTTCATCCGCACGATACCCGGATGTCCTTCATGCAATACCGCCAAAACAGTTTGTTGCAATTTGCCAGGGATTACGACTCGATCGCCCCACAAGATACAGCCTTTTTGGGAAAACAGTTCAGTTTGGCGGGCTTTGAAAGGCTCCCATTCCGGTGCTATTTGGTCCGTCGGCCACCCCCGTTCAACCCAGCGTAGGATGTGTTGCAGAACTGGGTCACGTTTCGTTTCAAAGGCAATGTCTCTAGCCGTCAATGGTGGTGCATGTAGAGCTTCGACCTGTAGTGTTGAGATGGTTGGGGCTGGATCTACAACAGAGTCTGGGAGCGGCGTTCTGTTCAATGCATCAGCGTGGAGAATTGATTTCCCCGGGCGATGTTGCAAGGTGTAGTTGTAGGCCGCCAAGAATTCAGACCAACGGGTCATTCTGGGGGACAATATATGGGGTTGGTTTATTACCCGCAATGATCCCCAGTAGTGGTTTATGATCAGTAATTATCGTAAATGCACGGCCATAAACATATTCATGAAATCTTTTAACTGCGGCCACAATAGCTAAAGCTTCTTTGTCCAGCTGACTATAATTTCTTTCAGCTTTAGCTAAGGTTCGCGAAAAAAGCGATGGGGGCTTCCGCTCCATTTGGTATACGTGGGCCAGAATTGCCCCAACCCCAAAAGGTGATGCGTCACACGTGATAGTGAGCGGAAGAGTCTCGTTGTACTGCATAAGTACAGAATCAGAAGTTAGCAATTTCTTCACTTGTTGGAAAGCATATTGTTCCCGTTGTCCCCAAACCCACGTTGCTTTTTTGTCTAATAGTCTATGCAATGGTTCAGCTACCGTTGCTTTGTGGGGTAAAAACACATTATAGAAATTGATAAGTCCAAGGAACGCCTGTAGGTCTGCCTTGTTCCTTGGAGTGGGGGCCTTTTTAATCGCCCTTAATTTGTCTTCGGTGGGATGGATTCCTTGGCTGTCCAGGAGGTATCCCAAAAATTCTACTTTTTCGGTACATAACTGGCATTTATCTTTTTTAACTCTGAGGCCTGCGTTTTGGAATCTTCGTAAAACCTCTCTGAGTCGTTTTTCTAGAACGTCTTTGTTAGGGGCGGCGATGAGTACATCGTCGAAATATGGTACGACCCCTCTGATCCCTTGTAACAACCTTTCCATTAAGCTCTGAAAGATTCCAGGGGCAACGCTTACCCCGAACTGGAGCCGGTTGCATTTAAATGCGCCCCTATGCGTTACGATAGTTTGCGGCTCTGCCGTGGTCGGATCTACAGGCAATTGTTGATACGCCTGGGCTAGATCTAGTTTAGTGAAAACTTTCCCGCCACCCAGGGAATGTAGCAAGTGTTGCACTACCGGCACTGGATATGCACTTTGCTGCAGTGCGTGGTTTAAGGTGGCCCAAGTAGTCTCCGCAAATTCTTAGTGACCCATCAGGCTTGATAGGCGTCACTATAGGGGTTTCCCAGCGGGCGTGGTCGGTGGGCTCCAGCACGCCCTGCGCTATTAGCTTATCGAGTTGTTCGTCGATTTTAGGCTTCAAGGCGAATGGCACCCGACGCGGCTTAAGGCGGATGGGTGCTACCTCAGGGTTCAAGTTAAACGAGATCGGGGTCCCCTTGTACTTGCCTAGTCCGTTCGCGAAAATGTCTTGGAATTCTTGCACGAGTGCCTCCTCCCAATCGCTGCTCTCGGCTCGGTGGACTCCGGCTACAGTGATTCCGAGCGGCCTGAACCATTGAAGGCCTAAAAGACTAGGCCTGTCGCGGTCCACGACAGTCAGTGGTAGAGCGACGGTACGGTCCTTGAAAGAGACCTGGAATCTGCGGGACCCGACGACGGGAATTCGGTTACCCTGATAGTCTTTGAGTATAACCCTTTGAGGGTTAAGGTCTTGGCGGCGAATGGTTGGAATGAGCTGTTGGAGCGTTTTCCACGACACCATCGAGAGGGAAGATCCCGAGTCCACCTCCATCACACAAGGTTTGTTTTCGATGGCGACCTTTACTCGGATTTTTCCGGCATCAAGGGATGTAGCGTGGCCTATGGTGATTGTTTGGTGGGTCTCTTCCTGCCTGGTTTCTTCACGCCTGGTGGAAGTGGTGGATGGTTTGTTTCTGTAGGAGTGGTTTCCCCATTGGTGGTTCAGTTTTTCTCGGTGTGTGCCGAAGAATCCGGAAGACTGGCATTCGGCCTGTCGGGGTTTGGAGTTTTGTTTGCTTCTGCAAACCTTTGCGATGTGACCTCGTTTCCCGCAAATGTGGCAGAGTGCATCGAGGAATTTGCAGCTGGATCGTGGGTGATTCGGCCCACATCCTGCACACGGTCGGGATGAGGGTTGTGTGAACTGGTCTCGTTCCGTTCGGAGTCGGTTGACCTCTTCCTCATCGCTTTCTGATGGGGATTCTAGGTCTTCGTGGTGAGTCGATACCGGGTGTCTCTCTGAGCGAGGCGAGGTATCATTGGCGAGTTGACGTAGCGGTGCGTTGGTGCGGCGCATTCGGGCTGCCGACTTCTTGGTCGCCTCCGCTGCCGTGGCTTCTTTAAGGGCATCGGTGAGGCTGATGTCCCCCTTAGCCATAATTTTGCTCTGGATCGTGCCGTCTTCTAGGCCCAGAACCAGGCGGTCCCGGAGGGCTTCTTCTAAGTTGGCGAATCTGCAGAGGCCTCCAAGGTTGCGGAGGTCCGCGATGTAATTGGCAAGGCTTTCGCCTTTCCGTTGGTCCCTCTGGTAATATTCGTGTCTTCTGACTAAGGTTGGCACGGTGGGCGCATAGTGAGCCCGTAGTAAAGGCTCGAGGACGTCCCAGTCCATCTCTTTTACCTCGGCTGGCTTGGCAAGTGATTTTGCCATTTTAAACACGGTAGGCCCGCAGTGAGTTAGAAAGATAGCTCTTTTTTTGCCGGTTGTTGCATCTTTCAAATTGTTGGTCTCCAGAAACATCTGGAACCGATCCCTGTATGACTCCCAGTCTTCGGTTTCTGGGTTGAATGGAGCGGGTGGTACGGCACCGCTGGCCATGTTGCCGTTGATGGTGCATGTTCGACCACGTGCTCTGTTGGTTGCTCTGTAACTCAGTCAGCTCTTCGGTCTCCGCATCCCACCTTCGTCGCCAGTGTTAAGTTTGGGGAATAATGGAGACCAGACATCTGACAGTGACTTCAACTCTTTAATAATAGTAAATAGAACAGAACAGAGCAAGGCTATGGGCAACAGCAACCCTTTTATAGGGTTATCTGCTACCTTATTAACCAATGGCATGTGCACAAGTTCAAATTTATAACCAATGAGAAGTGTCAAAATAGTGGCCAATCAGGGACTAGTTATGGACCAATCCCTAGTTGTTGTATAAGGGCCAATCAGGTGTGCAGGTTTCCAAACCCTGATTTGCATTTATGCTAGTAACTTTTATTGATTCACAACACTATGCTTAGTATCTTGATAAAGGGAGCCATTGTTCCCATGCCAACTCACTCAATTCATTTCTATACATGGAATAAGATGCGATGTATAGTCCTTTACTTTAGGTAACAACATATCTTGGATTGGTTTTATTTATTATAAGTTGCTGATTTTCCTCTCCTGTTTTAAATACAAATATTTTATTTAATTATGTATATTTTCGAATCCCCCGGAACAAGTACCTGTTTCCCCAAAAATAAGACATACCCTGAAAATAAGACCTAGCATGTTTTCATGCATGTGCCTAATATAAGCCCTACCTTCCAAATAAGCCCTACTTAAGTGCCTGAGCAGCCGGCTAGCCACTCATTCCTCTTGTTCCTTGTGGTGCTGCCAACATGAGGTGAGGTGAGGGGGGTGGAGCTGCCCCATGCATCCTGTACCAGCTTACCTCAGGGCCCCCTCAGCCAGGCCATCCATGCCCCGACAACTGCCTAGTAGCCGCAACACTGGTGTGTCACTCTGCCTCCAGCTCTGTTGCGGCCACTAACAAGCAGAAGAAGTGGGCCGGTGACCATGCAGGGTCCTGATAGATGGGGCTGCCAAAGCCAACAGTGTGAGGCAAGGCAAATGTCGGGGTGTGGGTGGCCTGGCTGTGGGAGCCATGAAGTAAATCGGTGCAGGGCACATGGGACAGTTCCAGCTCCCCACCTCACGCAGTGGCACTAGCATACCATGCGGCCTGCTGCCCCACCTCAAGCAAGCAGAAAAAGTAGGCCTCCCATATGTGGGAGGGAAAAGACATCTCCTAAAAATAAGCCCTAATGCTTATTTTGGAGCCCAAAAGAAAAGACTAGGTCTTATTTTTGGGGAAACACGGGTGTATATCCTTTTCTACTCCTCATCAAACATTCAGTGACCATTTAACATGTGTTGTCCTTATCTTCCCTTTTTTCATCATCTGAATTTAAACAACATAGCCATTGTTGCCTAGCATTTGAGTATGCTATGACTTAATATCCCTGATTATTGGGTGTTACGTTCATTTGTTTGTATGTCATAATTGTGTCGTTGTTACTGCTGAATCACGTGCAGGAAACAATATGAACCACTGAGCATCTCCAGAGGAACTGACTGCCCTCTTTCCATTCTGGGGTATCTTCACAGTAGAACAGTAGATGAATTTGCACTAAGCAGGGGTGTCAAACTCAAGGCCCAGGTGCCAGATCCCGCCCACAGGGTACTTAGATCTGGCCTGAGGGGTCACCCTGGAAACAGCAAAGGACCGGCCCGCGGTGCTTCTGCCAGCGAAAATGAGCTCCCAAACTCCATTTTCGGCTGCCACGGCCTCCTGCACCTTTCTGCCAGTGAAAATGGAGCTTGGGAGCCCCTCTTTGCTGTCAGTGTGCTCGGACCACCTCAGACACCCCCGACAGGAGTGACATCGAACTGGCCATGCCCACCCTGGAGCCCACTGAGGTCAAACAATCCTGATGCAGGCGGCCCTCAATGAAATTGAGTTTGACACCCCCTGCACTAAGGAATCCAGGGAGGGAAACATTGGATATATTTTCACGTGCTTGCTGGTCAATTTTTCACACTGCAAATTTATTAGGAATGTTATCTGGATCATGAAGAAGATGGACATAAAAGCAACTCTGTTGTAGGTGTCATTTGCTTGAGTGACTGAAGGACGCTGGAAAAGCTCAGAAATGCTGAATAGGAATCTAAGAACACATTAAAAAACAACTCATATAAAACAGAACTGCTGTTATTGTTATTATTTCAAAGAAAAAAGCTGTGTTTTCATTGTTTCCCCTACCTATCTTCTGCTGTCAGCACTATGATTTATAATTGCTATGTTCGTCACTCTTATGCTTCACTGTTTTTTATTTAAGATTATTTGAGATGCAGATTGGTTTGCGATATTTTAAAACTCATTTCCTTTTTCCAATGTGCTATAAAATAAGAGACAAACAGACAACTAAAGAAATAATCTTTCAAACACAGGACTTCCTCCTTATTATTGAAAGCCTGGTCAGATACTTGGGTGGGCTATCAATCTCCAGATGTTCTCAGCTACTTAACATTTAACTACATTTGAAGAACATCCTGTATTTTTGGGGCGGAACAAGTTTTTAGCTTGACTGCTGTGGAAATAAAATTTATTAAATTTTTAAAAATGTATCAAGTGCTAAATCCCTTGAAATCCAGGAAAAAAACAGACTGGTGGGCTAATCCAACCCTGTGTTCCAACTGAACATACTGGAATGCTTTCAGGCAAACATGCAAACTGCAAAAGATGTGAGCTTAGTTCATGTTATTTGCCACCCTCTTTGATGGAAAGCAAACAACATATAAGAAATATTACAGGTATTATTACTGTCTGGTCCTGTTTATGCAACTCATTCAATCCAGTCCGTGACTAACTCTTTTTACCAGTGGTTCCAGTAGGACATAGTCACATTAACTGGATATAAAAAGTCATTGCTTTGTGTATGCACCTTCCTCATTCATTTTCTCTATGAAATGACTGGTACTGTATTGCTCTAGATTCAATTTTAATGATTCCTCATTAGCTGTTCAGTAATAAGTATGACAAGTTTTAACCAAGTTTAAGCCAGCGAAGGAAATAAGCCTGACAGGCCACGTTGATGGAGTAGAGATTTTTCAGGATTTTGGAAATTGTTAACTGCTGTAAACTTATTTTCAGATTTATACTGTGCTACTGTGTTCTTGTTTGTCCCCAGCTGAGAAATGATGCCCTCATATTTTGATAATTATATTATATTGAAACTATAATACAATTACCAAAATTTGTAGTGAGTTCCCATGGCCATTAAAATGATCTTGCAAGGTTGCCCAATCTTGAATTTAAAATCAGAAAAATAATTGTAGTGGATATTTGATTGGGAAAACAATGACGAGCATCTTCTAGTAGATAGATCTTAGAGTTCTATGGCATTTCCAGTGTCTACTCCTAATACTTTTTGAATATTCTTCAATTTTAACCCATTTGTCCTTGCCTGTTACAGGTTTCAACTAAGCATAAGTGTCAGTTTTCAAGATACTGTAAATGTTTACCAGATAGATAGATAGATAGATAGATAGATAGATAGATAGATAGATATATAGATATAGATATAGATATATAGATATATAGATATAGATATAGATATATCCTCCATCTTCAAGTTTTCAAGCTAAACATGCCAATTCCTTTAACCATTCTTCACAGAACTTGCTTTCCAGTTCCAGAAACTTTAGCTTCCTATCTTCTGAACCTACTCCACTTGTCTATGTCCTTTTAAAACTGCAATGCTCCAACTGGATGTAGCATTCCAAACGCAATTTAACAGAGCAGTGCAGAATGGAATTATTGCATTTGTGTGATTTGGGCCAAATGCTTCATAAAGCTCAAGGGTACACTAACTTTTTAACCTAAGGTGAACTTTCTTGTTTTTTTTCCCTTGAAAACGTTTCACTTTTCATCCAAGAAGCCTCTTCAGTTCTATCTTTTTAAAGTGCTCATTGGATTACTTGCTCAAGTTCAGCTAGTGGTCTCATAGGCGTCCTGGATCTTTCTGTCACACCCTACAGCCAAACCAAGACTCTGAAGAACTACCTATGCATTTGATTTTCTTACCCAGTTGCAAGTTGCCATTGCCCCTAGTTTGGTTTCACCTAAACATGTAATAAGAGCCCTTCTATTCCAACCTCTGTGTCATGTAAGCATCCTGAGAGTCTATTCAATATCTACTTAAATCATGAGGATGGAGCCCTGGCTGGCCTGATTTGGTTCATATTTCCAGGAACACACAGAATAATTTATTAGCATCTATTAGGTGCAATTTCCAACCAGTTGTAAATGCCACAGGCTATATTATTTTCTGGCTTATGTTTGTCCATCTTGTATGCAAGGATATCAGGAGTATTATTTAACTTTTTACTGGAATCAAGGTATATTTCATCCTCCACAGTCCCTTGAAATGTCAAAATGTCATAAAAAGAGAGATTAATGTCAGATATTGATAGGATTTATTCTTCACAAATTCATGCTGGCTCTTGATAGGGCTAGCATTCTTTACTGTTTTCAGACATAGTACTTGACAATCTCTTCTAATATTTGTCCAGTATGGACATAAAACTGACTTGGCTGTAGATTCCTAGCTTCTCTTTCTTATCCTTTCTGAATACTTAGACTAAATGTCTCAGAGTTATGACACTTTTCCAGTTTCCTAGACTTTTCAAAAATTTTAGTCAGCAGTTAATTTAATCCCGTCAGCTCTTTGTCTTGAGTGTATTTAACATAACAGGGTGAATTAATGTACCATCCCTTTATTGAAATTGAGTTGTGTTATTTACCTTTTTCGCATTCATATTCACTCACTTTCTCCCTCTTGTGACAGAACACAGATATAAATAAATGACAAATATAAAAAAATCCTCCCTATTGCTTTTACTACTTCCTCACTTTCCCTGTGTAACAGACCAACAATTTCCTTGACTCTTTTGGAATGGATATATTCTTCCCAATATGTTGGCACTATATTTTGCATTCCTTATTTCTCAACTCCTTCCAAGCCTTAAGTTTCCGGGGTCTGTCTCTGCTTACGGGAAGTATCAGTCTGTATAGTTTCTTAGTGATCAGCACATTTCTATTTCATACACAGATCCTTGTTGCTTCTTAGCTTGTCTACAGTCATCCCTACAGTCCCTACAGTCATCTTAAAAGATTTCTCCATTTCCCTCCCTTCTTATGGGTATTCTTTGTGTCTTTGCTGTAGGTAGCTCATTTTATAGAGTCTCCCATCACAGATTTATTTTTTAGGATTTCAAACCAAGGTGTGCTGTTTACTTGGTTTGAAATTGATCAAAATATGTCAGTTCAGTCAAAATTAATTTAAAACCTATCTAGACTTTGAAAACTACAGAGCACTGCACTGTTGTCCATTACAGGCAAGATTTTTGCCTACATTCTCCTGAACAGACTGTCACTGTTTCGAAAAGAAACCTGCCAGAGGCAAAGTGGGGTTTCCAGTCAAAATGGAGTATAGCAAACATGATATTTGCTATGAGGAAAGTCCAGGAAAAGTGCATTATGCAGAACAAACCTCTTTTATCTGTCTTAGTTGACTTGACAATAAAGTGTCATTTGACACTATAAATGGGAGGCTTTCTAGATTGCCCTGAGACATTATAGATGTCCAAGGAAATCAATTAAGTTAATTCAGCTGCTCCATGATGAAATGATAGGACGGGCCCTTTACAATGGTGACACATCAGCAACATTTGCCATTTTTGTGGAGAGAAACATGGTTATGTGACAACTCCAGTCCTGTTCAGCCTGTTCTTTCATTGCATGTTGTCCATGCCTGGGGAGTGTACATCACGTACTGATTGGATGGGTCTCTTTTGCTACTTGAACACATGGATGAAATGCCTCCATTCAGTTATTCAAGAAATCCTCTTTGCTGATGACTATGTGCTTCTGACATACAGAGGCAACAATCTACAGTCCGAATCACGCTTCTGAATGTTATCTGTCTGTTGTGAACTTAAAAATGTTTCACCCTGTCCACTAGATCTTGCATACAATAGGCCAGGGGTTTCAAACTCGCGTCGTCACGTGAGGTATCTTGACTTTTTTGCCCTTTGCTAAACCAGGGCTGGGTGCGACGAACGTGTGGTACATCCGGCCCACAAACCCCGAATTTGACACCCCTGCAATAGGCTGTTGCCAAGAAATTTATTTCAGCAGAAAGGATCAGATGTTTTTATTTGAGCTGAAATGGAATTGATTCTAATACTGTCTCAATTCCTAGCCTATAGGAAGAATAAGAAAATAAATGATTAAGGAGACGTGGAGAGGATACTGGAAGGATACGGAAATGCTGTAGTCATGAAGAGATTCTAATCCGAAACTAAAATTAAGAAAACAGTGATCAATGAAGAAAATTAAAAGAGTTTCATTAGAGAAGATGATAGGCGGTATACCAGGGGTGTCAAACTGCATTTCTTTGAGGGCTGGATCAGCATTGTAGTTTTCTTCCACGGCAGGTGGGGGAGCAGGAAGCAGGGGAAAGATGGGACCGATGCCTCCTGCAGCACCCTGATGGTCAAAACGGGGCTCAGGGTGGCCGTGTGCAGCCCCCCATGCCTTGTTCTCGGCCTCCATGGCCTCCTGCAGCACTCTCCCAGCCAAAAACATGCTGCGTGGAGGCCCTACAAGGCCCCTGGGTGGCCCATTTTCAGCCTCCCTGGCTTCCAGCAGCACTCTGCCAGACAAAAATGTGCTGCACGGCCTGTTTTTGCCTGGCAGAGTGCTGCTGTAGGCTGGGGAGGCAAAAAAAAAAGGGCACGTGGGGGCTTCATGAGGCCTTCACATGGCCCATTGTGGCTGGCAGAGACACCATGGGTCGGTCCTTTGATATTTCCAGGCCGGCCCTGCGGGTCAGATTTAAGCACCTTGAGTTTGACACCTCTGCAGTATACATTAAAACAGTATTTCTCAACCATAGCAACTTTAAGATAGGTGGATTGCAACCCCACATATTTTGAAGTTGCCAAGCTTGAGAAACATTGCTTAAAGAGTTCATTGTCTGGACTACTCAATGGCTTTTGCTTGGGCTATAAACAAAGGATCCTCTGAGAATGTGCATATTTCCTTACTAACAATAGTCAGTGAACTTTCCAAGCACATCTAAGCAAATAATCTGCAGAATTTTAAGGGGACAAGCCCAAATATGGCATTATTTCCTTAAATCAACCATGCAAATAAAGAGGCAGAGAGGATGCATGAACTACTCTTCCAGGAACTTTTTAAATATCATTTTATTCATGATTTGGCCAAACCCTAAGCCAAATTGGGAGGACAGGGTAGGAAGAAAGAGCAAAATAAAAGAGCCTATTGTTTCTCTTTAAAAGTGGAAAGAAATCATTTATCTCCTGAAACAAGAAGAGAATACATTGTCTTCACTATAAGGGGGGATACTTTTGCGGGAAGAGGAAGATGTATGAAGAGTGGAAATCAATGTGGAAGAAGGGGAATTTTTATTTTATTCAGTCCCTTGCTTTTTATGGGTGCTTAATACTTATCCCAAAAAGGTTCAACATAGGGAAGGAGGTAAAAATCCTACGGTGTAACCTAATGGTTGTCTGAATATCATATTTTTTTAGAAGAACAATGCTTAAGCAAAAGTGTCAGTTGACACTACCTGAAGTCAATGCTGAAGAGACACGTTTGTAGCAGTAGCTCACGGGACAGGTGCGTCATGTGCAGTTTAGCGAAGGGGGAAAAAGTCCGGATACGTCACGTTCACCGCCATGACGCCACAAGTTTGACACCCTTGCAGTAGATTATTAACTAGGAGCAGGAAGAATAATGAATGTTCTCCTTGCTATCAGTTGCCTTTGGAATGGAAGGGAGTACACAGTTCACTTCCTCTCTCCCACACAAACTCATAAAACAAGCAATACTTTCAGAAGCGGAGGAAGTACTTGTTCTTTAAAAAAAAAGTCAGCTGTTATTTGCTTGCTCGCTCTTTTCCAGCACAAAGACAACAACTCCCCCTATTGGACACAATAGGTAAAAGCATGCCACCATCCCAAATACTGTTAGAAACTGATAGAAACTAACTAACCTTCAGAGAAAAGCATTTCACAACCTAGTTTTAATAGACTTATCCAGAAATCTTGAGCAGCCTTGCCCACTGCAATATCCTCAAAATACCCTGGGTTAGAATTCCTCAACTCTTCAACCTTACTGACTGGGAATTGTGGGGGTTGTAGTCCAATACATCTGCAAAACAGGTCTGGCCTGTTATATCTAATGAAACATCAGATTAACCTGCCTACAATACAAACGTGCTGTTCCTGACATGAACATAAAATAGCAATAAGATTTATATACTGCTTCATGGTGCTTTACAGCCCTCTCTAAGCAGTTTACAGAGTCAGCATATCAAAAAATCTGGGTCCTCATTTTACCGACCCTGGAAGGATGGAAGGCTGAATCAACTTGAGCAGTGAGGATTGAACTCCTAGCCGTGAGTTGAATTATCCTGCAATACTGCATTCTAATCACTGCACCACTATGTCTCCTAAACATAACCTAGGACTAAACAAGGGGCAATTCCTTGCTAGCGATTTGTAGCATTATCTACAATGAGGAGCAGAAATGAGAAAAAGTCTTGGTGATGGCTGGGTGATACTAGAAGACCCTATAAAGCTCTAATTAACAAATGGCCAAAACGAAATATATCAGTGTTTGATTTATTGAACATGGTCCAGTCAAAGTATGTTGTATCATGTGTTTTAGTTAAAGCATACTATGATACATCTGTTGTGGAAACAAAATGGTGGAAATTAACTACATTTGAAGATCATTGTACCAATAGCACTATACCGAATCTATCCACTTCACAATGCAGCCTACATTGCTTGTCTGCTATGTTCCCAGCTTTCACTCTCCCTTCCCACAGTATCTCCTTTGACACTAAAGTAGACCTCCCCTCCCATTTAAGTACTAACACTATAACAATGAAATGTCCTGACGCTACAACAATAAAATGAATACAGAATAGGTTGCCCTTTTGATTCTGTTTCTTTGTGCATCTAGAGCAAAAATTTAATTCTTAAATTACTATGAGGGAACATTGCTAGGCTAAGCTCGTTTCTGAAACTGATTTTTTTTAATAATGATTAAAATAGAAAAGAGGAAGTTAATTAGTTTTTCAGGTCATGGTAGGGGTAGGAAAAACATGAGCTTGCTTCACCTGACTTAAGACAGAAATGGAAAGGATTCCCATTGGGAGATAGAAGGGATGAATAGAGCTTCTGCATTTAAGGGTGAGGATAATTCAAGGAGAGCCACAGGATTATAAAACCCCCAGCAATTTCTGATCAGCTGAAAATGTAACTCCCCATCAGTCCAGGATGCACCAGGGAACAACCAGTTGAAAGGGAAGGGATGTGCCTGGTGCTGCCATCAAAGAAATGGCTGCTTGTAAATCAGAACGAAGTGCTGGAGACCATCTGCCTGGAGACTCAGTTTGGAAAAAAGAAATTTGGAAGTGAAGCTGGAGAACATGAGCATAGGATGCATTTGCAGCCCTCTGGGAAAGGGAGGATGATGATGCCACGCACTTCTGCTTTCAGGAAATGGTGAATGACCAGAACTGCTAATGGCTAAGTAGAAAGGGTACATCTGCCCTAAGAGTTTGAGGCCCAATGCTAAGAAGTCCACCCCATGTCACATCTCTTGGTGGGTTGATTTGATAGAATTCAGTGCACGGAAACTAGCAAAATCCTACATCAAATACAATGGCACAAATACAATGTACTCTCTAGCATTTAGGAAAAGTACTTTGAAGTAAAAGTTGTCTTCGAATAGTGATGCTTACATGCCTGGATTGTGATTTGTTTTGCTAGCAACTGAAAGAAATTCTGTAATTCTACAAGAAAGTGATGCACCAAGACAACAGAAGCTAACTACCATCAAGTTAAATATGCATATTGTTTGAATGCTGTCTTAAGCTGTGAGATCAACTTGCTTGGAAGATGAGCAAAACCACATCTTTCCACTCCATCCCTTTAGTATGACAAGGAGAAGACTAGATCAGCCACAAGTGCTCCAGCCAACTGCTCTTTGTGAGGAAACCTCAATAGCAATCTCTGGCAGCTTTAGAACTCAGGAAAACCAGAGAATAAGCATCTGCCCAAGGTGCGGCTAGCACCTGCCTGCCTGCCTATGTCACAGCAAGAGGGATTAAAACTTTGATTTTATAAAGTTACAGACTAAGAGTCCAAATAAATTTAAAATAAGACATTGGAATTAATTATACAAACTATTTTGAAATAAAAGTTAAAATAAGCAAAAAAAATAGTTAGAGAACACCTGTCTGATCTTGATGAAAACAAATCACTGGGGCCTGATGGATTACATCCCAGAGTTTTAAAGGAGCTGGCAGAGGTAATCTCAGAACCACTTCACCATATCTTTCAAAAATCCTGGAGCACCGGGGAACTACCAGAGGACTGGAAAAGAGCTGATGTGGTTCCCATCTTCAAAAAATGAAAAAAACAGACCCAGGAAACTATAGACCAATCAGCCTAACATCAATACCCAGGAAGATACTGGAAAAGATAATTAAAAAAACAGATCTGCCAACATCTAGAAACAAATAAAGTAATAACTAGCAGTCAGCACGGGTTTGTTAAAAACAGATCATGCCAAACCAATCTTATTTCATTCTTGAACACAGTGACTAAATTAGCAGATCAGCAAAATACTGTGGACATAATATATTTAGATTTCAGCAAGGCATTTGACAAAGTAGACCACAACCTACTTGTTAGTAAGCTAGAAAAAAGTGGAATAGATAGCACCACCACTAGATGAACCCGCAACTGGCTGGCAAACCGTACTCAACGAGTAGTCCTTAATGGGTCTAAGGCTACATGGAGGGAAGTAAGCAGTGGGGTGCCACAAGGTTCCGTCTTAGGCCCAGTACTCTTTAATATCTTCATTAATGACTTAGATGAGGAAATAGAAGGGGAACTTACCAAATTTGCAGATGATACTAAGCTGGCAGGAATAGCTAACACCCAAGAAGATAGGCTCAAGATCCAGATGGATCTTGACAGACTAGAACACTGGACTATATCTAACAAAATGAAATTCAACGTAGAGAAAAGTAAAGTCCTACACTTAGGCAAGAAAAACCAAAAGTACACATATAGACTGGGTGAAACCAGGCTCAACAGCAGTAACTGTGAGAGGGATCTTGGAGTCTTAGTGGACAACCAGCTAAATATGAGCCAGCAGTTTGCAGCAGCAGCCAAAAAAGCTAATGCAATCCTAAATTGTATTAACAGGGATACAATCAAGATCAAGGGAAGTACTAATACCACTCTATAAAGCCTTAGTAAGACCACACCTAGAGTACTGCATCCAGTTTTGTTCACCACATTATAAAAAAGATGTTGAGACTCTAGAAAAAGTACAGAGAAGGATGATTAGGAGACTGGAGGCTAAAACATACAATGAATGGTTGCAGGAACTGGGCTTGGCTAGTCTAGTAAAGAGAAGGACCAGGGGAGACATGATATCGGTCTTCCAATATTTGAGGGGCTGCCACAGAGAGGAAGGGGTCAAGCTATTTTCTAAAGCGCCTGCAGGCCAGACAAGGAATAATGGATGGAAACTGAACAAGGAGAGATTTAACCTGGAAATAAGGAGAAACTTTCTGACAGTGAGATCAACCAATGGAACAGCTTGCCCTTGGAAGTTGTGGGAACGCCATCAGTTGAGACTTTCAAGAAAAGATTGGACTCCCATCTGTCAGAAATGGTGTAGGGTCTCCCGCTTGGGCGGGGGATTGGACTAGATGACCTACAAGGTCCCTTCCAACTCTGATTATCTGTTAAATCTGTTAAATAAAGAATCCTTCCTGTGGGAAAATTGTTTTTTTAAGTATAAGATTTTAAAACTTCAGCAGTAAGATTACAATGAAGAGAGTACACATAAATTCAACTTACAATTATAAAATGGAGCTAAATATTTTAATATTGAATATTTTTGAAACATGGACTCAATATTAATGGTGTCAACAGAGACATCTGCCTCTATGGAGAGACTGTATCTAAAATATGTTCTATAAGAGGAACAAGTTTTACCTGACAAAACTGATTTACAAATGACAGGCTACAAAATGACATGGCAAAGATGTGCATTGGACATACAGATGAAATCAAATGATGTAATAAAAAAAAGGAATATTCAAATACTAAAGCAATAGAGTCAATTGGATAATTTTCTTATATTGGATTTACAAAAGAAACTTATTAAAGCACTGAGGAATCTTGTGAGAAGGGACAAAGGAAAAAACCCCCAAGTTCTACACCATTTGAATGAACTAAAAATTAAAATTGTTAAGAGTAAAATGAATATAAAACTGGTTTATTTGATCAAGGTTAAAATAGATACATTTGTTATTTGGGGTAACACTCAATGGACTTTCGCTGACACATTCTGAAATGACAAGGCTTTATGGATTTGTTTATGGTTAAGAGAAAGGATCTAGGAAGAAGAGATCTGTTAATCTAATCCTTAAAAGGAAGTGGTAAATAACTAAAACTGTTTACACTTATTATGAAGATGGGAAGTCACCTTTTATATATTTCTTTTTCTAATTTCTTCCTTTGTTTTCTACAGCTTGCACTCTTTTTATTTTTCTATAGTTTAGTTTATATTAGTTTTTATTGTTGTAATTATACATTTATTACAATTACTATAAAAAGGAACTCAAACTACAGTGATCCTCAAAGCTTGGAATTAGGGGCGTACCTGTAAATTTTATTGGTAGTGTCACAAAATGAATGCCATGGTGGCACAAAATACCCATATAGCAGAAGGGATACAAAATTCAGGGCTGTAATCACCTGTTTTGTTTTTAAAGAACATCGCTTGGAGGTGCAAAGAAAATAGAGTTGAAGATACAGTTTAGGATTGAAGATAGTGCTTTGCAACTTACTGGCTTCTGATGAATTTTTATTAAACAAAAGTCAGAAAGCAAAAGGCATAAATAATTTTAAGGGTTTGGATGTTTTAGGACTGTCCCAGCCTCCAAGGTGTAATAATGTTCACTTTGTTTAAGGATGAAAAGCAATGTTATGAGCAACATGCTTCCAACTATTTCAAGATTATTTGAAGCACTGCTTGATATAAAAATTCTGCAAATGATAAAAGTACTGGTTGGGCAAAGAAATATTAAAGAATTCCACATGGACTAACATTATTCCAATCATAAATGCAATAAAAAATATGCAGAACTTACAGTGTGAATCAGAGTTCCACCTGAATTCAGAAATCTTTGCAGCCAAGAGAAAATGGAAATTTCCCCAAGAGGTTTAATTCAGCAACTAATCAGAATCTCTGGCAACTCAGAGCAGCAAAAATTAAATAGAAAGTAACCATTAATTTTGCTGCCAAGCTTATTATTTTTTGCAATACGAAACTCTTAAGCTATGTTGCCAGAGTTTAGGCATGGCACCACTATGATTTTAAAAATATAATTTTACATTTGAGATAAAATGCTGACAAGTATCAGCTTGACAATGCATAATACTAATACCTAGATATATTTGCTTTTGTCTACTCACAACTACAGAACGTGTTTATTATTTTGAAAAAGCTCTTTGAGAATTGCTTATAACACAGCCCACTCATATGTTGGCAAAGCAAGTCTTCCTATCAGCTGTAACAGATCAGGCTACAATTCTCCCCAATGAGCATCAAGGATAGCTCCAATAAGCACTCCACCCTGTTTGTGCAACTTATGTGCGATTTACTCAGCTCTTCTAAAGGCAGTTTCTCCCTTTCATACAACTTTTTAATCCTGTTGCTAGAAACAACCTGTACGTTAGGAACTTGGAAGAAGTGAAGAGTGAGCTCTCCAAATTAAGACAGAGAGCTTAGTTATGCTTCAAAATCTGTGAAAGCCACAGCAAACTTAGAAGATTGCAGTAATATGAATCAACTAGTAGGGGGGATATTGTCAATCTATGCATGATTCAGTCTATGCATAATCCATGCTCTCTAATGAAAGTTCCACAGGTATTTTGGACTCAAACTCCTATTGGTTTCGGCCACAAGGCTAGTGAAAGCCAAAGATATCAGGAGAGCATCAAGTTGCTCTTCATGAAGACATAGTCAATTTTATTTAGCTTAATGTAAAATATACAATAAATCACATGCAGCCATTTTGGTTGTGCAGCCCTTTATTAGCAACTAAAATAGAAGATATTTGTTGTACAACACGGGTAGTAATTGACTATACTGGAGTTTTATTATATTCTAATACAGAATCTTTTATAAATGCATTTTTTTTATTAAAAAGCTTCCATCCTTTTCTGTTTAAACTTGCAAAACTATTCTGAAAGCAGAGTATGTGCACAGGTCTGCAGAGTGCAAATCTGGGATGTGGTAAATGCTTTACATGTTGTATTTTGCAAGGACCGTCTGTCACCATACCTTTATAGCCACTGGTTTTTAGAAGTCACAACATTTTGACACCAGCCTTCCTCCCTTGTCCTAAACAAGAAAGCATTTTTAAAATGAGTTGTAACTAAGGAAGGACTACACCTACTAGAAAAAAAAAAGAGTTCTATTAGTTTGAGGTTTCAGTATACCCAAAGATCAGGAACTGCATCTTTGCAAGGGCAAGGCTGGGACCCCATTGAGTGTGCAGGTGTCATCCCTGAGTAGTCAGAGGTTCAGTGGACCATTAACGCTCCTGCTGCATAACTCACTGAGCTATCTTGCCAATTTCGACACTGGCTTGACTGAGCATAATTCAAAAATGAAAAGCTCATGTTCATTCCATTCTTCTGGAGCTCTGTGATAGCCTAGATGGAATAAAAAGTAAGTTTTATAAAATGACCAGTCGGATCATTGGTGACACTTTTAACACATTCATAATGAATTCCTTTTTAAAAAGGTTAAGAACTTCAAACAACTTTTCTCATAGTTAGTGAAATAACCATTCATATGAAAAACTGAGGCAGATGGATGTACAAATTCACTTTGGAACACGTTAAAAACACTACTGATTGTCAGGAGGCAAATTAACTCTCAGAGTGCTTTTTAATCTCAATTGAGATTAAATGGAGCCCAAATACAATCCTGCTAATAAATATTATACTCATTTTGCAATCCACCATCTTCTGCTGTAATTATTTTTATTAAAACAATATTTTTTTAAAGTCAAGTGGGAGAACAAAGGATGCGTTTGGGAAGGCACCATGTCGTTTATTCCTGACTCATATAGGGAGGCACATAGTCCCATGGTTCTACTAATTGTGAATTTTCCCGAGTTCTGAGGAACTTAACACAAAGGGCTTTTTTCTGAATGACTGTATTTTGTTTGATTTACGCAGAAATTTCAGCACGCACACATACCACCCCCACACAATCCAAGAATATATATAGAGATGGTAAAGGAAAATCCCTTTTTCACAGGGAGATTGGTTTATTTTTGGATGAATAATCAACTTGTCATGGTAAAGTTATGATCCCAACTCCTCCATGCACTGGCAAACAGGAAGGATGCAATTCTACTGGCTCTATCAACGTTTTCTTGCAAGCACCCCAAGGGATATGCTCTTCCATCCCATAGCTAGATGCAATTACAACCAAAAAAAATAGTTGGTGGGACTTTTACACTAATGAAAGGGACATTTTAAAAATTCAAAATCTCTATCATTTCTATCTTACAGGTTCTCTTTTCTCAACTCCCTAAATTACTTCATTATTTAATCTATTTATTAGCTGTCTCAGTCACTGAAGTGGGATTAAAAAAAAGAGTAATTATTTAAAATGGCCAACAATAAGCCAATATGGCCAAACACCCACAATGAGAAACAACAGTACAAACCATATTATCAATGAGATCACAAATCACCCTGTCCTATCCCTGTGGAAAAAAAAGCCTGATCGGGGCCACATGGAGTTCAGAAGAAATACTATTCCAAAGACCAGGGACAGCCACAGAGAAAGAGGGTATCTACTGTTCTGCAGAATAGCAGGGCTTTCTTTATGGATCTAGAGTATGCCAACCAGATCCTCTCAATTAGGCAAAGCAATCAGAAAGTCACAGCCTTGAGGGCATGAAGAGCTTTTATATATTTGTAACTTGAAAACTTCTACTCCATATTTCATTTAGCAACATTACTTACATTTAGTAAAACACCAATAGGATGTCTTCCACATATTGTATTATGGTATTTCTTCAAGTAATTGCTAAAGGACACAGGGTCAAGCTGTTCTATAATGTTCATACCCTAAGGAGAGTTATAAAGTTATCATTAATTTGTAAATGCCTCAAATATAAAATATATTATTTAACAAAAAATATTATTTAACAAAAAAAAAAAAAAAACACTGGCAGTGTGATTGACGGATAAAATTAAATCATGGTATACTATGAATATAATAATTTATATAACTTATTTAGCACAGGGGTGAACTGTGAGTCCTTGAAACTATCTGAGCTTTTCTTATAGAAGAAGTCTTGGTGATTCCTTGATTGGGCTGTTGACCACGCCCACCAATGCTGACAAGGTGAACCACTAGTATATAAAATGAGAAGAAACCCTACTCCCTATTAGCACTGGTGATGTTATTTTGATTGGCAATGAAATGTCTGCAAGAAAACAACCAAGCTCAGAGGACCAAGGACCCCAACAGGTTATATATGTGGAAAAAGCATTTATAGATTATATTGACTTTACTTTTAAAAACTAGTAGTAAGAGTGATATTGGGTGTTTTGAGTGTTTGTGAGCCATCAACAAAATCAGTAATTATTTTCTTCTCTTACAGGTTCTATTAATTATTTTCTTTTATATTTTATTTTCAACATCAGAGTCAGCATCCAACCATAAAGTGAAAGGCCTAGGCTTTATGCTAATTTCCTATAACACAGTGGTCGCCAATCAGTGGGCTGGGAACCACTGGTGGTCTGTGAGAAAATTTTGGTGGTCCGCAGAGAAATGTCACCCCCAAAGCACACACCCCCAAAGCAATTAATCCAGGCTGTATGGGAACACAAGGCTGTGCTGCCCACATGGTCCGCAGGAACACAAGGCTTGAGTCGCTTGCATTGCGAACAACACGAGGTAGTGAGGGGAGGGGGGAAAGGGCGGAGGAAGGGAACTTGCCCCAATTGCCCCATGTGCCTCGCCTGGCCACCGGCCTGATGCTTTCCGCTTATTTCTTCTTCTGCTTTGGGCTGCATGCAAGGAAAGCAGCAAAAGCCTTTCTTTCTCTCCCCCAAACTCCTCCAGAAATGAGACTTTGGGACCCTGCAAGGCATCCTGTTCCAAGAGGCTGCGCCAGCGCGACTAGTCTCACAAAGACTCACTTCTGGCAGAATTTGGGGGAGAGAAAGAAAGACTTCTGCTGCTTCTGCTGCTTTCCTTGCATGAAGCCTCTCCCCCCCACCCCACCCCCGAGAACAGAGCTGGAGACGGTATCTTGTGACCCCAAATAAAGAATGATTGATTGGTAGGAAAACGGGGCAGGGAATTTTCCTGCAGACTTTTTGGGGGATTTTCCCGGGGTCTCTAGTCTGCTGGATTTAAAATTATGAGTTTGGTGGTCCCTGAGGTCCAAAAGGTTGGTGATCCCTGCTATAACGGATTTCATCTGTCACAATGCCAAATAATCATACTTATAAAACTGTTGTGGCACACCAATGACCAGCGGACCTGGTGGCAGACTCGGACAGTGAGGAGGAACAAAGGTCGACTCGGGAATAAGGGCACAGATGGAAAGTGAATGGGCCCTCCCATAGGGAATAAAGAGGAGCGAAAGGAAAGTGGTGTTTGCAGGAGACAATTAGTTCAATTCATTAGGGTGAAGATCTGTTCCTGACTTCTTGCCAAGTAATTTCTGCTACAGAGTGGTGTTTGGAAGATATTGGCCTGGCAACTCTCCAAGCCTGATAAAGGTCTATATTTGTGAAATCTCATGAAAGATTGTTTGCTGGGACTTTGCTGGAGAGGAATTCACTTTAACCTAAATAAAAGGGGTTTTATCGGGACAGGGAGTCTGCTTCATGATCTTGGGAATATCTTTTGTAGATAAGGATAGTGCTGAAATCTTCAGGTCCTGCTGAACTACACTGAAGATCCAGCCACTTTATCAGTGCCCAGAAGGAGGACGGAAAGGCAAGAACACACTTCTTTTGGCAGCCTTAGTGCCAAGAAACAGAAAGGTTTCAGGTCAGGTATAGGAGTGAAGTGACATTTGTCCCACTTGTGGATAACCACTGGAAAGATTGGGGTGGAAGTATTGCATCCATCCTTCCTCTCCTTGATTTCTCAGCTACTTTCAATGCCGTCAATATGGTATTCTTCTTCTCAAGTGGTTCCAGAGAATAACAATTAGGGGCATGGAGGCTGGTTCTCTGTTCCTGTCCTTCTTATTGATGAGGGAAGGTCTCTTGTGTGGCACACAGCTCAATTCTTTCCCCACTATTGTTTAACATCTACATAAAACCTCTACTGAGGTTATTTGATGGCGCAGGATGAGATATCATCAATATGTAGTAACACTCATATTATATATCTCCGCCCCAGTCAGCCAAGGGATACTGGGCTCAGTTTTAATGCCTGGAGGTTTTGAGGAGTCTGGATGGGGATGAGTAAACTGTAGTTCAACTGTAGCAAAATGGTAGCTTTGTATGGTCTCTTGGTCTCTCTCTCTTCCCCTCTCCCTCTCCAAACCACGTCTCTTCCCCTCTCTCTTGTTTGCTTAAAACATCATAAAAACACTTGAAATAAAATGAGGCTGTCTGGGTTCAAACAATAAATTACCATGATTGACAAACCTTGATGGATATGTTTACACAATGCAATAAGCCCTACACAAACAAAAACTATAGTATGAATTGGTTCATGCAAAGCATAAAGATGGATAACGCACAATGGATAATGCTTTGATCAAATTCAAGACAGAAAATGTGCAGGAGATATTTACACTTACCATTTTATCTAAGTGTTCAATTGATCTATAAATCTCTCCTTGAGACTCATCATAGTAACTGTATCTGAACCTTTGACCTTAAGAGAAAAAGCCATATGAAATTAAAGACCAAATGTGTAGCTGTATACATGTTTATGGCAAGTCAAACAGAATTACATTTTAGCAGGTATCAAAAATCCAAACAAACTAACTCTCCTGGAGATATCATTCCAAACACCTGACACAGGTAGATAGCTGTTTTAAAGCAATCTTTAAAATAAATAATATGATCACACATTAATAATTGTAGCAAATCTGATTCATAAATACGTATACACACATATACAATAACACATTACATACATACATACATACATACATACATACATATATACATACATACACACACACACACACACACATACACACACACACATACGGAAATTTGTGCTATTCTGGAACACAATGGCATTTGTAAGAAATTCCTTTTTTCCAAAGCACATCAAAAATGCCTCTGGTAATACCTGAAGAAAGATACCCCCAAACCCCATTCCCAGCTACATGCTGTATTGAAAGATCTGAAATATTAACCTAGGAGGAAGAAACACACAAGCAAAAAATGCAAATTTTAAAAAGAGTCTATGAATCCTACAATGATAGAATTATTCTATGCACAATTAACAATACTTTGGCACGTGCAGAATGCATTGCTTTTGTACAAGCATCTCACCTCTAAGGACAAAAAATCCTGTATGTTAAATGTGCATGCAGGCACTATTCTGACTTCAGACATTTCTTTTATTGCTCACCAGGCTTCCTGCCCACTGATTTTAATTGCTAATGCTTCTTTTAATTAAAACAAATGGGAAGCTACTCTGCTGGAAATAGAGCTGCACAAACTACTCAGGGAAACTTAAATAAAGCACTTTCCTACTGCTTAAATTCAACTGCTTGAAGGGCTGAAGTTGTTATTTCCTTTTATGGCAATTCTGGTGGAAGTACCTCATCTCTCTCTCTCTCTCTCTCTCTCTCTCCCTCCCCCCTCCCTCCCTCCCTCTACACACATACACACGCACACACACAACTATGGGAAAGATTAGTCTCCTGATGTTCTCTGAACTTGGTTGTTTTTCTGCAGATGTTTCATTACCACCCTAGGTATCATCAACAGTGCCTAGGGAAGTAAGATTTTGCTTAAGACAAGTAAAACAAGCCTTCAAATGACATGAGTATCTCAACTTTCTGAGCAGTTAGGTCTGGAGGATCATTTTAAGAAATACCTGTCCAGATGGTTTGTACACTTAGACTGCAAAGAAAAGCAACAGCCTGAAGCATAGCCCGAATTTTTAGGAATGCTTTTGAGCGTAAATCTGATAGCTGTTTTTTGAAAATAAAACAATGATAAGGGAAAGGGAAAAGAATGCAATCTAGTGCATTGTTTAGAAGAATGGCTTCCTCCTTAAAAAAGAAAGGTCATTAAGATAATTATCCATCCATCCATTCATTTATCCACCCACCCAGCCATTCATCTATCCATCCAATTTATACGGTCATCCATCTCAGTGAATATCTCTGGGTGAGAAATAGAATTAGAATAGAATAAAAACCATTATTACACATTTAAATACAGGCAATTCAGTACAATTAAGAAGTAGGTCCCTGCACATACTCAGGCCCCCAGAACCAGGTCTTTGGGGCCTTATATATATATATATGCGCCACTTTATGAAACATTGTCTTCTTGGCCTCACCAACTGTCATTCTTTGACTGATGGGACTAAAAGCATGCTGATTCTGTTTGATTGGATCAGATGGACAGAAACAGCTGAGGAGAGACAGTCCATTAAGTAACCCAGACCTAAGCCAAGAAGGGCTTTAAAGATGGCAATCAGCACCTACAATTTCTCCTAAAAGCACACTGGCAACCAAAACACCATATTACTACTGTTTCATATATCAAGTAACCAGCACCATTTACTACTCATGCTGACACATTCTGCACCTGCTGAAGCTTCCGAATGCTCTTGAATGAAAGCCCCATGTAGAGGGAATTGCAATAATCCGGGCAAGAGATCATAAGGGCATAAGTGACAGTGAGCAGGGCCTCCTGGTCCAGGAACAGGCACAGGCGGCACACAATCTAAAGGTATGCCCTCCCAGGCCTAGATGCTACCTATCCTTTTGAGCAGGAGCAGTGAGTCCAGGAAGTCCCCCAGATTACATGCAATCGTGATTTCTGAAGTTCCCTGTTGGCTTCCTACAAAATCAGTGGGGAAGCTGGCAGGAAGTTTTTTGCCTGCCTGCCCTCTTTAGTGCTGTCCCTAACCCACCAGCCTGCTTGCTTGGGACTCCCACTTCTTCCTGATTAGCAACCTGCATAGACCCAGGGTTATGACAGCAACTGGGACCACCAGGATTGCCATCACTAAAGTAATGCAGTCATATGACATTGCATTTTATAACAGCACATCGGGAAAGTAGAGCAAAGCCAATCTGAGAGGGAGGGAGGGAGGGAGGGAGGGAGGGAGGGAGAGAGAGAGAGAGAGAGAGAGAGAGAGAGAGAGAGCCGATGCATCAGATTGAAATGAGGCCTAGTTTAGACTGAGGCCCTTTTCCACAGTGAAACATCTTTGCCAGCACACTGAAACCTCTTTGGCTTCTATTAAAGGTTTTGTGGATGAAACATGGTCAAGACTATCAGGAAGCTCTCACATTTTGTTGAGGCTTTAAACAGGATCCATTGGACCAGATCTCCACCCTAAAAATTACTTTTCCCCAATGCATTAAAGTGCCAATTCTGAAGAAGGCAAAACCAAAATATACTGGTAAATTCCAAGGAGAACACACACACACACATACTCCCTTCTAACCCTGCTGGAGCAGGTGATTGGACTAGAATAGATATCTCATTATCTTTCTCCTCCCTCCCTCCCTCCTTCTTTATTTCTTTTTCTTTCTGTCCCTTCCTTTCATCCCCCCTCTTTCTTTGTCCCTTTTTCTTTCTTTCCCTTTTCTCTTTATTTTCTCTCTTTGTTTCTTTTCTCTCTCTCTCCCTCTCTCCCCTTTGGATCAGGGGTCGCCAAACTTTTGGACCTCAGGGACCGCCAAACTCATAATTTTAAATCCCAGAGACTACTAATACGAATTTTGACTGACGGTGGCTTTCTGGCGTTGGTGGGAGAGAGAAATCTGATCCAACCTCTCTCTCTCCCTCTCTCACACACACAAAGGCAGGGTGGGATTTAGACCCCTGATCTAAAGCTGTCAAAACTCCAAAAACTGGTCAAGTAGCTCTGGGGAGGCCAGTCATAAATTAGAACACTTGCTAAATAACCGGTCATTAAGTGAGGACCACTTGTATTTGGTTTGCCAGTCACATGACCAGAAAGCCATGCCCACCCAGTCATGTGACCAGCAAACCACACCCTCAAATTAGGCCACACCCACAGAAATTTGAATCCCACCCCTGGGTGGGCGGCACCGAGGATGAGTTTGTAGCACCAAAAGGACAGTGGACTGAAAAAGTTTGGGAACCATTGCTGTAGATTATGGATAATAATTCATCACAATAGAAAAGAAATAACTTGGGGAATGTTAACAACACCATGTTTTGCTTTATTTTGCTGAAGCAGGTTTGTTATTTTAAGATAGGTTTAAAAGAGTTCTTTTGTGAAGATGTGCAGATATATAATTTAACTTACCCCAATGACAGAAATCAGAGGAAACCACAAAAAGATTACAAGGATCTGCTAAATATTTGCTGAAGAGTTTTCCAAATTCCTGTTCTTTTGTCTCACTCAGTGCTCCAACCAATACAGGAACAATAGTAAACTCATCCTTATGGCTAAAAAGAAGAAGAAAAGGATTCACAAAAAGGATTCAGAACTTGAGCAGTGCCCTTTTAAGTTTTTCCTCACATTCAAAGGATTCTGTATGGCCTGATGAGCTCCCTGAAAAAGTCTGACTATTCCTGACAATGAATATGGTTTGGCACACCTGGCAAAAACATTTAGACTTTTTTGTAAATGATTTTTTGTAAATGATTGCCGGGATACCACATATGGTAGTCACAAATGTCAAGGTGCCTGGCAATGTTTGTCTTCCTGAGACACCTGGTTTTAGTTCACTAAGTCTTTTAATATACAAAAAAGCAATGTAAGTTCATCTGTTCAAATCAAAGTACCAACCTCAACCTCAACCACACAAAGACTCAAGATATATTGTTAAAAAATAAAATGGGATTGTTGGTTGCAAATTAATGGTTTGTTAGGAAGCGTGCCCAAAACTGTCAGGAAAAAAAAAGACAAACTGCAGGACAGATTAGAAAAATAATAGGGTGCAGCAATGAGTAGCATCATCAATTTACATTCCATAACTTTTCAGTCTAAGACATGGTTGTTAGGAGAAGTCGAGCCCTAAGCCTCGCAATGTGGGATGCCTAAGGCTCAAGTCTTTCACTGTTCCTTTGTAACATCTACATAAAACAACTAGGAGAGATCATCAGTTGGTATGGAGATTAGTATCATCTGTTTACTGATTACACCCAGTTACATATCAGCCAGAAAATTTAACTAGTCCAGAATGCAGCAGCACACATAGTAATGAAGGACTCTAGGCTTGTCTATGTAACACTTTTTAAATTTTGCCAATCATTCCAAATTATTTTTTTTAAAAAACACACTTATGAGCTAAGTAGAGATCAGAAGCAGGATATTTACAGATTTCAAATTTTTAAATCTCTCTTTATTTAAAAATGCACATATTTTTATTATTAAAGGGACAAAAATTATCTATTGGAAACTATTTTACCCAATCCTGTGCTTTTCTATTCTTCTAATATAGCCTATCTTTACATGTCTAAATGTTTCAGTTCACAGTCCTCTCATTTTAACTGGTTTGGTACATCAAAGCACTAAGGATTTTGAAGACATAAATGTATTCAATGTTACTAAATAAGTGAGAAAATGGATTTATTACTATAATTATTTATATTATTATTATACATGCAATTTGATAGCTGTAATTTTTAAATGATCTGCGTACCTTTCCATGGCTTTAGCAGTGTAAGGCAAGTGCATTTCAATACTGTGTTCATCTTCATCTGTTTGTAAAGACATGCGCTCAAACATTCCAGTCTTCCACAGATCTGCATAAACTGAAAAATTTCAAATATATTAACATATTTTAAAAAGGAACAAATGGATACAGCAGCATAACCCTCCCCTCCCCTTTTCTGCTTTATACGGTAGACTGATGATTCCTGAAGAATTAAACACTTGAACCACAGCTTGTAGTAAGAATGCTATTCATAGTAGTTCTGATGAAATCCCACCCCCTGACAGCCTAGAAATGAAATAGGCCACTCCAAACAAACAAATAAAAAATTAAAACTGGGGAAGGTTTACGCACATAAAAACCAGGAAAATAAATATGCTAGTTTGATTTGTATTTACTTATACATAATGTAGCTTTGAGAACACTAATGTAAGATTTCAACTGTATAAAATAATGACAAAACTGTGGAGTTATAGCACATTTAACAGCTTTTAACGTTTATAAAATATAATAAGGGACATTTTTCAGACATAGCTAGTATTTTTGTTTTAGAATCTAAAAGCTTGTCTGAAAATCTAAAAGCTTGTTAGAGCTAGGTATGCACAAAATTAACCAATCTGAGAACAGGAACATGTCATTGAGGGAGTGAATCAACAATTTCTACAAGTAAATTCTATGAACCAGAGTAGTTCTAAGTATCCCAGACATGGATTCCAAATGAGCATTTCACCTGGAACACTTCAATCAGCTTCTAGGTCAGAAACTTTATAATATCCTGGAAGGTACCAACCATCTCTGGAATGACATGGTCAGGTAGGATATTTGCCATGATTGGACTTGGAGTGGGATGTTTCTCAATTCTTCAGAATGTCCTATTCCCAAATTGATGAGTTTTGCACATTCTGATTTAAACCATGAGCTCAATACGGGACTTCCAGCTGAAAATGTGGTTAATTTTTAGAGAAATATACATTGGAAATAAACACATTTACTTGTCATTTTGCTATTAGGCTTAGTGTATCGATTGAACGCAGGCACATAGTTTTCATGTGGCTATGAATAACTTTTACTCCTTCCATAGCCACAGCTTACCTAGTCTGGATGTGACTTCCACTTCACCTTAACTTGATGTAATTAAGTATCATCAATCAATGCAGTAACTGAGACAAAAAAACAAAAGTAGCAACAAAGCAGAATTGCTTCCATTGACGTTATCTCCATTGTTCAGGTTTATTTAATCACTCCACGCAGGGTTCTTATTTTAAACGATCTGGTGGAAGGATTAGACTTTGCTCACTCCACACCTGGATGATCTGTGACTGACTAGATATGCTCCTGCATTTTTGTTTAAAACGTAAAATCTTGGAACTGGCAGCTGCCAGTTACCAAAGATGTAGAGAAGTAGCTGCAGAGAAATATAATAGGTAAACAACTGCAGGTTGTGGTCAATTGTGTTGTGTTTGGCATGCACTATGGTTAATATTAAATTATGCTTATATGTAAATATACCTAAGACAGTCACCAACAAGCTTAATGTATACTGTAGTTCATGTACTGAGTTAAGCTTTAACATGGCTTGTATTTTGACTTAATACACTATTTGAATTCAGTCTTTGTGTGTTAAAATTCTATGCAAACGCAGCCAATACATAAAAGAAGCAATAAGTATTAAAACCTTCTGCATCAATACAGCTGCCTTTTTGTGTAAATGGTTAAGAGATAGACTATGCAGAATATACAGTCTCAGAAAAATAATAAGACTAAATTGGCTAAGAACTGGTTTTGTTTGTGCATTGCATGAATTGTGTACAGTTACCCTTTTGATCAATTCGCAAATCATATAGGGGAGTTCTATATATATCCACACTGGAAAGTGCACATCTGGAGAGGGGCACATGATGGGAAGGCCCAAGGATGAAAATTCGCCGTCTGAAGATTAACAAGAAAAAACATATGAGTAAAATGTTTCATAACTAAAGCACATCAAGAGGTCTTAGATAGATTCTCTTGTTTAATTTCCACATTATATTTGCAATGTGGTTGATTGTGGGGAGTTGAATCACATAACACCTGGATCACATGAAGAGTTTTGTATAGAATTTGGCAAGCACAATCCCAGGCAAAAGATAATCTGCATTGGGACAGGTATAGAGTTGGTATTTGACAATACAAAGGCTTCTTCTGAACACAGAATAAATCTTTCAGATTCTTTTTTCCATTGCAACCTCCCGCTCTGCTTTCCATTTAATTAAAGATGATTCCCCCGGCCATAAAAAATAGACTTTAGACAAGTATGTGGGGGGGAAAAGCATCAGTAAAAAATCATACAGGTCCCCTACATTCTGTACGTACATCTCAGGATCCAGTTGATTATGTTGTAACTCTGATAAACAGATTTCCTCTCCTGACAAATCCACCTTAAACAATTTTATGTGGTCTTAATCAGTATCTATACAAACTGCATCTGGTTGTAGTTAGGACAAGAATCTTCTTGAATGCTACTTACGTAATTGAAGGATCCACTTGTTTGTATGCATGAGCTGCACAAGACCCACAGTAAGTATACCCTGCATGTCTGCCAAAAACAAAAGGCACTTTCTTTGAGGCTGTTTTTTGAATCTCTGCAGAAAAATCTCAATAAAAGAAATATTTGAGTTTGATAAGCAGATACTAGGCCAATCTATAGATATCAAGTGAGTGCTCCAAGCTAAGTACTAAAAATTAAGGTGAAAAGTTTGCTTATGTGGCAGAAAATAAAGTGGGTACTAGCAGTGAGAAAACTATGATGTAATGATCAGATCTGGCCTCCAAGATCTCCTGACCCAACTCAGTGCAATGATTCAAAAGTAATTATTTTATAGAAAAAGGGAGTAGCAAGTAAAATCAGGCCTCCTTGGGAGATACCGTTTCAAGCTGATTGAAGCATATTGAAAAGAGTTCCTGGAATCTTTCCTTGTTCCTCTTGACAAGAAAAACAAGGAATGCCTGTCTGGTCATCCCAAAGGCATACAGATTCTGAAAAGTTAGCGGGGGGAAAATACAGACACGTTGAAAGAAAAAATCCTCAGCCCAGGTATGTATGCCATATCAAGATTGTTAACTCTAGGCACAGAAAAAGAAAGTCACATCTGTATATTTTAATTAAAAATTAAAGTGAAAATTGTAGGCAGGAGATTGCTTAGAACAGTGGTCCCCAACCTTTTTGTACCAGGGACCAGTTTCAAGCACAAACACTTTTTCAAGGACCGGGGGGGAGAGAGAGAAGAATCCGAGTTTGGTGGTTTGCTTGCAGACGTTTCATTACCTGATTAGGTAACATCTGATGTTGTTACCTAGTCGGGTAATAAAATGTCTGCCAGCAAACCACCTGGTTCAGGGAGCGCCTCGGCCCTGCCTCCCTCAGCCCCATCCCTCAGGTGTCTCCCTCCCTCCCTCAGGTGTCTGCCTCGTTCCTCTCTCAGTCGCTCTCTCGCTGCTCCACCAGCCCAGGAAGAAACTGCTTCAAAGAAGCCGGGGGAGTGGCTTTTCCTGTCGCCGCAGATCCTCCGAGCGCCCGTTTACCCCCACCCCCCGCCCAGTGCTCGCTGCCTGCCTGCCTGCGTTTGGAGCAGCTTCGGCTGATAAAAAGAGGCGAATAGTTATTATTCTCAGCGAAGCTGCTCCCAAACAACCAGACAGGCAGGCAGGCAGAACGGAGCACTGAATTGAAGTGCGCGCGTGCGAGCGGGGTGGGGGTAAACGGGCGCTTCGGAGGAGCTGCGGCGACAGGAAAAGCCACCCCACCCCGGCTTCTTTGAAGCAGTTTCTTCCTGGGCTGGTGGAGGAGCGAGAGAGCGACTGAGAGAGGAACGAGGCGGGAGGAAACCGAAGCTGCTGAGCCAGAGAGCAGGACAGGCTTCGGTTGCTTCCTCCCTCCCCTTCTTTCATTTGTGTCCTTGATCCCGATCCCAGCAGCATTCACCGAAGGCGAAGAAAGCCATTTTTTTAATTTTTTTTTTTTGCGGCCCGGTACAGAGTGCTCCACGGCCCGGTACCGGTCCGTGGCCCAGTGGTTGAGGCTTAGAAGACTTAATATTTCAAGTATTCAATTGAGTAGCAGAAGATGGTTTTCATAAAAGTATAGTTTCCTGTGATTAGGGCTCAAAAAACCATATTTGTGAAAAAAGAATAATATGAACATAAAAAAGGATTCTTAATAAGAATTGCTTGGCTAATTATCTACTTAAGTCAGTCTCTCTCTCCCTCTCTCTCTACACACACACACACACACACACACATTAGAAACTAGATATTTCTCTCTCTCTCTCTCTCTTTATATATATATGTGTGTGTGTGTGTATGCGTGTGTGTGTGTGTGTGTGTGTGTGTGTGTGTGTGTAAACTAGAGATATTTTAATTTAGATTAAATATTTAATTTGCCCATTATAAATGACTAAATTCAGGAAATGGTTAGCTATTCTAAAAGAAATTAAAAATAAGACAGAAGTAGACTGATTCTTGTATCTTTCATTCAAACTAGTTTGCCCTCACATATAGCCATAAACTAATTGCTACTGATATCTTGTCAGACTGAGTTCAGAGTAAGCCAGAGCTAATTGTCACAGTGAAACCAAAGCAATTAAAGTGTACCGGTTCTTGTAACTCAACAGTCAACCTACAATAAATGGTAAGAAACTGCTACCAAGAAGTCAGGGGAACAAGACTAGTTCATCATCCAATCAATATAAATTGGGATATGGAAGATTTTGCTCTCTCTAATTACTTGAGGGGAGTAGTAACTTTTTCTAACATCTTTGTATGAATTCTTGGGATAGCCCTTTTACAATCTTCAGTGAACAGGAGGAAGAGGGGGGGGGAAACTTACGGTGCAATAATGGCTCTAGCAGGTCTTTTGGTAGATTGTACTTGAGAGAGCCAACCTTCTAGTTGTGCACTCAGCTGAGGTCCTACAGAAAAAAAATGGATTTTTAAAATAATGTTATCAAAGAATTATTCCTTGTTATAGTTTCCCATGTATTTAATTCTTCTTGTACCAGCAATAATTTAAAACAATACAAGCTTGACTTTCAATCAAGCCCTATTGTATTTAATGATGTTTTTAATCTGAAGAACTCATTAGGGGATTATGGAGCTACTAATAAGTAGTTGTCAATGTTTCCCGCTTTGTATTTTAGCCAAAGTTGATCTGCTGATGCATTAGTTTTATTAATACCAATGAATGAAATTGAATAGATTTATTGATGCAAATGACTTATTTAGGGACAAAATAAACACTGGGTGGGGGAAGACTCAGAAAAAAAAGGAATCAGATTTCTTGCACAGGTAACACAAGACCATGAGGCAAGAATCACAAGAATATTGTAGTTTTAAAACCACAGTCAGCTTCTCATTTACCCCATTTGTCATTATTTCTCCAAGCTTTGCTTGGCCAGAAACATATACTCAGTTGCTGAAGATAATTCTCTGGTGTACAGATTATACTATCCAAACATATTAAGATCAACAATACCTGCTGAGTTAGCACACTGCTGAATGTAATTAACTTTACATCTGCCATAGCCTCTCTCAAATGTGGTTTATAAATTGCTGTTTGGAGTTCACAACTAAATTAACATTGTTCATTGTTAGAATAGAAAACTAGTTTCCTTAGTGTGATGGATAGGAGACATCAATCAATGAAAAACAGTTGTTTTTATGCTAGATTAAGAGCAGTTTGAAACTGCCTTGCAAGATATCTCTTTCCACCAAAACTAAATCCAGGAGCAATTTCTATCTTTTAGATGATAACTTTTCCATCTCCTCAGAAGAGCATCTTTATAACAAGATGTTTTTTAATATTTATTGTGAGTTGGCTAAATCATCTACACTATATTCACTCTACTCTTTATGCACCCTCTCCTTTCAATGCACTTTATATTCCCTGGTACAATTACTTTATACACATAACTACAGTTGTTAAAAATTTGAAAGAAGACTGGTGAATATATTAAAATAAACTGTACCACATAGTTATTTAAAAAGGGACAGTGTTTTAAGTCTGGCTTAAGGAATTACTGAAAACTAAAGCAAAACTTTTTAAAGACAATTTGCCTCTAAATAGTTAAAATCATGGTAAATGTGTTAGTACTCACCATGTAATCAACATTTCATTGTTTCAAATACTGACTTAAAGCAACATTTTTTCTCAATGGTTTGCCTAACTGCATTGGCCAGCATAGCCAGCAGCCAGTAATTATGGGAGTTGTGGTCAAGAAGATCTAAAGGGTACCAGGTTGCCCACCAGAAGCGCATTAAAACCCACTTTAATGAACACAGTAGTGTTAAGAAGAGTAAAAAATGAAATAATGCATCATTCAACCATTGTGAAAATCCTATTCCTATTTCAAGGCAGGAAGTGAAAACAAGTTTTCCTTGGAAGTTGTCTGATGCTTATATTAAATGCATTTCTCCCAAAATTTCTCCGCATCAACTCCAGAGTCCAAAGTTAACTTAAAATTACTCCCAGAAATTCTTGATTTAAGGCCTACAAATATATGTCCATGAGCACATAAACTGATCTCTCCAAAGGATGAGCACTTTCACATAATGTAAACCTTTTTTTTTCCAGACAAATCTTGGATTTAGAAGTGCCCTTTAAAATCCATTATATTTGCATAATGTTTCAGTAGCTTTCACAGATTTCTGAATATGTTTTCTATTATATTTTTGGTCAAGAGTTACTAAATAAAAATTATGTATTTCAGAGATTCATGTAGAATGAGAAAGAAATGAGGTGCAGCCTAATCTATACAGTATTAGAAGAATGCTATCTCAGTGTCAAGAGAAAACCTGACAGAAAACTGTAGTCACTTAATAATCCCAAAGAAATGTTTTATTTAATGTATTTTAAAACTACAATTTAGATATGCTTCGGTAAGGGTAGTCAAAAGAAAAATGTAAAGTAAGGTTTGACCACTATCCTTATTTTGGATTCTGGGAAATCTTGCAGGGGTGGGATTCAACTGGTGTTACTACCGGTTCGGTGACTACATTAAGCTGTGCCACCCAGACAGCTGAAAAGCGAAAAGCCTCTTCTTTCCTGCTTTTTCAACCTCAGCTGTGCCACGCAAAGCAGCTGAGGTTGATAAAGCAGGAAATAAAGGTCAGGTAAGAGACCGGGCAGGCGGGTGGGCCAAACAGCAGCAAACACAGAACCAGTTCGGTGTCTGCTGCTCTTCAGAGCTACCGGTTCTTTAGAACCAGGCAGAACCGGTAGCATCCCACCCCTGAAATCTTCTATTTGTGACTGAAATATCAAAATCATGTAGCAGTGTGTTTCTGTCCCAAGGTTTGTTAGCATTTGACTAGTTTTGGGCCTATCGGATTTATTCTTTTTATTAAAATCTTAACCAAATTTTGGAAATCTTAACAGAGTACTATTATTTATGCACTTACATCACACTAAACACTGACAAAAACTAAATTTTGAGGATGTTTGATAGTTATAGAGAGAATGAAACATGATTAATAATATTATATCTGTATGATTGAATTTATAATACAGTGAAATTCCAACAAAGTCATCTTGATTCTCCCAGATGTATTTTGTAAATATATTTCTAATCATAATCCAACTGACTCTTCTATGAATAATAAGGGCAGAGATCCATATTTAGTAACACTGGAAAAGTGATTTTTTATTTTAAATAAAACAAACTATTAAATATTTTAACACAAAATAATTATGAAAGCAAATATTCTCTGACATTAGTTGAAAAGGTGCTTTTTCAGGAGGCAACTGGACTTTCTTGTCTTTTTCTTTTGAAGACATTTCACTTCTCATCCAAGAAGCTTCTGCAGCTCTGACAGGATAGTGGAGAATGGCAGGATTTATATTCCTTGCAGACAGCTGGTAATTTACATCCTTTTAGGGGGTCATTGAAGCATTTGGGAGGTTTATCTGTGTCCCCAGAGTCACCTGAGTAGTGCTCCTGGTTCCTGTAGTCTGCAATTTTTCCTCTGGAAATCCATTTCTACTCCCACACCATTCAAAGGGTTTTTATCCCAAATTGTATAGCTAAAAGTTTGAGACTGAGAATCTCTATAGTCCCTGATATTAGTTAAGAAAGTTTCCTCAGGACAGCCAATATAATGGTGTGAAAATAAAGATTAATAAACAAGCTATATCTTAACTACCAACCTAGACAGTCTTACATGGTTTATAATTTGACAAGTCTACATTTATCTGTTTGTTAGGATCTAAGGTTTCTCTGACAACAGAAGTCAGCCTTCACTTGTGCTACTCCCAATCTTGGAATGCATTCAGTCAGAAGTTGCATTCCGCCACACTGCTTGGCATTTGTAAAAAAAAAGTTATATATATATTTCATTGTCAGAACTTTTAATTAATGTTAAAAGTAATAGTATTAATTTTAATTTATGTTTTTAATTGCTTATACTGATTTTATATTTTAATTTTGACAGCTACATTAATTGTTCATTAGAATTGAAAGGTGGAACACAAATAAAATAAAAACCAGACTCTGTTCAAACTAAAGTATAGTCTGGTTTAAACAATGCGCTAAACCAAAATGTGGCGTGTCTGTTTTTTGTTTAGACTTGTTTTGCACTTTATGCCAAACCGCTGTTTGTTCAATCACAATTTACTTAATCAACTAAAATTGCCTAAACTTGCCCAAGCACATGCCATGCTTTACAGGATGCAATGTTTATTCAATGTGCTAAGCTAAAGTGAAACAAAACCATTACAGTTTAGACCAATATAAACTTAGCAAATGAAACAAGTAAAACCACTGAGATATCCGTCTGTCTGTCTGTCTATCATCCTTTTTGCTTAGCATTAATTCCTTTTCTGCATACTGGTTCACATACACACAATGCTTAATAGTATTTCGTATTAGATGATAAATGCAAATTTAAAAATGTAAGCAGCAATAGCGCAAGAAGCAAAATGCTTCTTGAATGGATGAACTTTTCCCATTTGAGGAAAACATACAACTCAGGCAATCAGAAGATAAGAGGAATACAACAGATTTCTATTTGACGTGACACTATTTGAAATTAAGTTCTTTTTTCATCATCCTTCATCACATAGCATCAGCATTTCAGAGAAATAAAAAGAAACATTTATAATATAAAATGGTCAAATGAAAGAAAATAATTGAATTAGCACAATTTTTAAGATTTTCAAAATACAACTTTACAGCTAATATTTTAACATTTGTTAATCAATCCATCCAAGAAAGTATAAAAATATTCAGGTTATTTTTAAATTTTACATTGAATTGTCAAATGTTGAACTTTTAGAGATCTTTTGGCTCATTTGTTTACACTTTACAGTATTTTAGTTCCCTCCTTCAACTATCTATCTATCTATCTATCTATCTATCTATCTATCTATCTATCTATCTATCTACCAACCAGAATCTGCCAATCTTGGATAAACTTTTGTGCCTGATGAAAGTTCTAGTCTTTAAAAACATATGCACATAAAGTTGATGATCCCAAAGGTATCACCACACTCTTCTTAAAAGAACATTTGCTTGCAGATCATTTTATACTTTGGTGCTTAATCAGCATTTACTTCAGCAAAATGGGCTGGCATATACAAGTTCTTTTGTAATTACTGAGCTCATGTCAGATTTTTTTGTAGAATAAGCAAGAGATCACAGCAAACCTGTCTAGCCAGCCAGTTCAGTTTTCTGTCTTGATGCCAACTCCCTAGAGTAGGGAATGTGTTTACTCTGCAGTACATACAAGTTTGGACACAATAAGAGTATCTCCACATCATTTAAAATCCATTACTTTATTTAAATTTATAATTTGCCTCAAGAAATCTCAGGACTCTGATTTAGTTTTGTGGAAAGCGAATGAAAACTTCATTCACCTAGACATTTTTTACTAATTTCCACATGCAGTGTATTCAAGACCTGGTATGGAAGAGAGGAGGTAAATCACATTTGTGTGTCTCTCCAAATTTATGCCACTTAACTTCTGCTCTTCAGCTGAAGACTCACATTTATTTCTAGGCTTGTGCAAAAATATGGATTCAAAAGGGAACACATGATTCAAAATATGTAGAGCACAAACATTACATCTGTTAGCAAATCCTTAAGGAAGCTGCATCTTTTCCTAACTCACATAAGCTTTGCACATGATTTAAGAAGACACCAATAAATGCAGTGTGCATGTTTCTATGTCCTCTAAATCACTTTTCCCATTCAAATTCAGACTGCTGAACAATTATATTGCTTTGCCAAAACAGTCCTTCTGCCCTTCTGCCCTGTCCTCCTTCTGTAATGTACACTGGGAATTTATTAATAGGAACAAAAATCTTTATTTCAAGTGATGTAATAGGGTTTTCTGCCTTAACATTAAACCTTCCAACTACAGTTACAGCCCCAAAATTTCCAAACTGACCTCATAAAGAGATGCTAGATCCATTTCTGATTTAGTTATTCCTCCTCTCCACTTTTATAAACAACTAGGAAATGCAGATGTATCTTATTGGGGGGGAAACCAAATAGAAGGGATCTGGTAACAAATAGAAATGGTCTAGTAGCACCTTTTCCAACAATTTTTATTAAAAGATGTAAGTTTTTCTGAGCTACACCTGAGCTTTACCTTGTGGATAGAGGTATATCTAATATATATATAACTAAAACAAAGCTGAAAGACATCATGAGGTGAGTGAAAGTTTCCCTAACAAAGAAATTGGAGTCAACTGCAGTTCAATTTTTTTCTTGTTTCCACAGTTAAGACTGGACTCTTATACCAACTCTTCCACCACAATGAATAATTATTACCCACAAAGAAGATTCACATTAAAGCTCAAGGAATTCTGAGCCCCTGTATATAATCTGAGGCCTCCCATTTATAGCAAATGTACAAGGTATAATGTTCAGGAAGATAGTTTTTACTATACATTTAGTCTTCAAACACAGTGCTATCTTTCATCCACTGCTATTAGGATAGTAGCCTGATTTATGGTAAAGTACCTTTCAGGTCACCAGAAGACAGAACCAGTAATAAAGGACTAGCTCCATCTCTTCTAGTTAGAAAACAAAGGTTAAGCTTCTTCCTAGCCTATGGAAAAAGGCTCCTTCCTTTAGCAATGTAGTCACTTCAGCTGAGTGATTCAACTTCCCTTTCATTGTGTATTTTATTGTACTAACAAATGTGTAACCAGTAAGACACATGGAAACAGAAGAAGCACGGTATAGGAAGGTAATGCACATCCTAGATCCTGGGAGCCACTTTCTTAATCTACTTCTCTTTCTAACTAGAGTAAGATCATCAAAATCTCCTTGTAGTGAATAAGATACTGCTGGTCTTCTTGGTCACTGAAGATGGATCTAAGATATAATACAGCATTACTCAAAGGTTGGTCAGTTATTATGGGCGCCCCAAATCTGTGTCTATATTTTATAATGTCTTATAGAGGTAGGTGATTCCACTCCAAAGCTACTTAAAATGTTTATTAACATTACACCCATAGAATTTAAAAGCAGGCGTAATGTTAATAAGATAGAATCCCACCCCTGGTTCTAAACCATGAAGCAAAGATCTGGCCAGAAATACCTTGTACAGGTTCCCAAGAACACTCCTATCTCCACAACCCTTCAAACCAAGGCTTGGGTTATCAGAGTCCTGGATTCCTGGTAAAATAAGTTCACAGAAAATTAGTTTTTTTTTTTTTTTGGGGGTGTCACTAAGAACATATATTACTGACAAGACCCATGTAAGGAAATGAGATGGCAGGAACATGTACCTAGTGGTTCAATACATATTAAATACCTAGAAATAGAGCTATTGGCTTGTCCTTGAAATTCAGTGCTGTGATAATTGTGCTTTTATCAGCTTTATAAGGTTCAGCCACCCAGATAGTAAGTTCTCTTTCTTGGCATTGCATCTCTGAGTCAAGAAAACCTTCCTTCCCTCTTTGTTAATTGTAACTGCAGATGTAGAATCCACCTAGATAGTACCAACATACTTTTAGTTAGATTCATACAAGGTCTAGAAACAGTAACACATCAAGCTAAGCTTTTGGTATATAAAGGACATTATGAAAGCAGCTTGTCTAGGTAACCATAAATGTGCAGCCACTGGGTTCTTAAAGGGCCTAGAGGAGACATTTTCAGGTTTTGATGAATAGACTCAGTGACAAAACCAGACTGAAAAAGAGAGCTGAGAAGTGAAGCTGATTGCTCTTGCATACAAATCTGAGGAAACTTTGTGGGGGGAGGAGGGTTCCTTGTTAGGATATTAGGTAAGTTTCTGACAAATCCACTAAAATTAGAAAGTTAATTCCTTTTTTTAAAGCTTCATCGCCTGATAAATTTATTATGAGGGTTCAGTTCAAGACAGTATTTTGGCAACGTAAAGAAAAGGGGGGGGGGAACCGAATGTAGATCTCTTCTGGGATACAGTAGGTACTCTCAATCTACCTGTTTTGGTAGGTGAGGTTGTAGGTATGTCTGAATTTCTGCAGTTGTAGGGCCACTTAAAAAGTAATGGAATAAAGCTGAGAAATGTCTACCTTGGTTCTTGTGTGCTAAACCTGGCAATATTTTGGTTATTGAGTCTGGGAATCCAAGAGGGTGTATCACCCAAACCTGCTGAGAACTAAGTAGGGAATTTGATCTTTGGTGGGAAAAGAAGATGCAGGACATCTATTGTATTTGCTTTCTTCCTTCTATTCGGCTATAGGCAAAATCAGACTTATCAGTACTTATTGATTATTCTAATAGCTTCTTCCCAAAGAAAGGCTTTGCTGCAAGTTTGACTTTCAACTGTTGGTTGGTTCAGGCAACCTCTGAGTCTGTAATGGTATCTGGGAAAGTGATTGGGAGACAAGGCAAAAAAAATTCTACCTAGGGAGTGATCAGAGCTGGATCACAGCTGGATACTGGGCAAGGCAAGAGGCTCAGAAGAGACCCTACCTAGTTTCTCACAGGTATTTCCCAGTGCCTACTCAGCTGTCAGGGAAGGAAGAGGTTCAAGGAGCCATCCTCTGTAACCTTCTCGTCATCTTGTCGGCCTCTTAAGCCTTCTGATGCTCAGTGCTCCTATTGTAATAAATGGTGGGATGTTCATAGACTTGCCCACATTATGGCCCTGCTCAAGACTTTGTAGTACAGGAACTGGCCTTCAACCTTGCAGGGTTATTTGCAGACTTGAAGTAACCATTGCCACTCATCTTCATGCTGGGCCCACCCGGTGGTTTGATCAAGCTCTTTCACAATCTTCTACATTAATCTGTCAGCTTGGCTATGTAGCTAAAATCTCCTGCTGTCATATCAATCAGCCTACAGAGAATAGCCAGGAAGCATTTTTGTATACTAAAGTGGACAGAGTGCTTGTTAACAATTTCAGGGCTCTTTCTCTTAGTCTCTCTCATTCTGGATTCCCAAGTAGAGTTGATGGAACATTTCTTTTGAAAATTCCTCTAGAAGACAAAGACCATGAGGGAAAAAAACCTTAAAGCCTGCTTTCTAGCTGGAAAAGATGGAAATCTCCTTCCTTACAAGCTTCATTTCTGGTGACTGAGAATAGTATCTGCCTGTGAAAGGATTCTTCCTTCCACCGGCATTCTTCCACTCAACTGCAGTCTACTTTTCATTTTAGGATTGAAGGCCAAGAGGAGGCTACTGGCAAACTGTGAAAAGAACTCCAAAGGGCTAAGAAAAGTAGGCGATGCTGTATAAACAGCAGCAGATATAGCTAGCCATTTAAGGCCATAAACAATACAGTTTCGTCATTGCTTTTTTGCTCCAACAACCATATCTCCTTATTTTTAACAAGGAGTATGCTGAGCTTTCATGAAATGCTAATGTTGGTGAATCCATATAAAGAGGCTCAGCATATCATATAGATGTGAAAACCTAGTAGCACATGGCTTACACTTCTCTATAATCTTTAGATCATTATCATCCAATATAATGATTGGTTTGAAATTAGTCCTATTTTCTGTCCTCTTTGTTTGGTGGATATATTTGTCTAAAAAGTAAAACAGAACACATTTAATCACATCTTCCCAGATACCTAAACAATAGAATTGTATTCTATGTTGCAAAGATTTGAAACTTAAAAAAGCAAAGCATGCTATAAAATTAAATTATAATTTCTGCCATGAAAGATTTAGTTTAAAATTTTAAGCAAGTAACAAGTAGCCTGATATGCTATATATATGCTTGTAAAAACTGATGTTCCCTCTCTCTATCACATTTTTCAGATGAGAATATACATTCAGAAGGTAGATGAAGTAAGCATGTGTTGCTTTCCTTGCTTTGTCTTTCCCTAGAGAATTTTTTTAGGACAAGTGAAATATGAGCACATACAGAAAAAAAAATATCATAGTGTAGGCAATGTGAATCTTACATCCTGCAGAGGGCACTGTTGTGCACGTTTTCTCAAGAAACTACTGTATAAGAAACAAAGGTGGGGGGGAGAAAAATATTGATATCTGGTTAATTTACCGATACTGGAAATCAAGTGACATCTAAATGCACCCGCTTAAAAGCATTGTCTTCTTTACAATCTCACTGCATGTATGATGCAGAAATTCAAATACGGACAAACAAAAAGACTTTAAAATAACCTTTCAAAACCTTAAATCCTGCACACACTGGCATCTTTCAATTCCATGGGATTTCAATACAGAATTTAAAAATGTATTTTTCAAAATTGTTCCACCCCACCCCACCCCACCGGATAGTAAGGATGATGAAGCCCGAGTAGACAAATGCCTACTAGTCTGGTCCTGAGTTACAACTGCTGCGTTCCCACAATGCAATTCGCCCCCTCCCTCGCTTTACCCTAAATGACCCCTTTTCATTCACATACACACTTCGGGGATCTTGGTCGGTTCCCCGACTCCACACGAAACCCACCCCCACCCTAGAGGATTCCTCATCGGTCCTTTGTCCTCGGCACCTTCGCTGAAAGGCGCTGTCCGCTTCCTCTACGGGAGAATATTATAAAGAGAAGTAGGGGAGATTTCCGGGGCCAGCCTTAAGATTTTTTTCCTCCAGGCTCTGCCGATTCCTTGGGGAATCGATCCTCAGGCCAAGCAGGACATTGTTTGGGGGAGGCCGAGGACGATTAATTGCGGTGGTGGGATCTAGAAGGGGGTCCCGGCATTCCCGGCGAAAAGTGCTGATTCAGTCAAAGGCCCACCCGGGCCCCAGCGATCATTGGGGGGGGGGGAGCCTCTTCCGCAATAAACCACGCCGGCTCCCGCGATTCATCGCTGCTATACCCTCCACCCCGGAGAAGTAACAGGCGCTCTCCCGGCTTCCTGGCAGGGTAACGTCAGCCGATTTTGCAACACGTCTTCTTCCCCCTTGGCCAATGCTCCCCCCTTAACGGCGATGGCACACACACACACACAACCGAAGTTAATTTCACGGCAGCTTAAAGCACCGCTCGGCAGCGCCCTACCGGATTCAATGGGATTTCCTTCCCAGCAAAACGCGTCCGAGATTGCAGCCTTATTAGGACAAGGACTTTGGTGAATTGACAGTCGACTTCCCCCCCCCCCTCTCTTTTCGGGTGGCTGCAGTTCAAAGGGGAGGATGGGGCATCGCCAAAAGCTAACGCCTCCCGCGATCCTTAAGTTTCCCGATCCGCCTTTCCGTGTGTGTGTGTGTGTGCAAAGTGGCCTTTGGGAAAGAGCACGGATTCAATGCCTCCGGGCACAGTTTTACCCTCCTTCGCGTCCACCGTTCAGCATTAATATTCCACTTATTCCGAGATTTACGGACTTGGCTTTTGAAGCATAAAGCACAGCGGAGCAGCTCTCCGGTGAACGAAAGGGAGAGTTTCGGGCGCTAAAAATCGCCCCAATCCCCCGAACAGACCCCCGCCGCTCCCTCAACTTGGCTCCTCAAGCAGGCCCCGCAGACAACCCCCACCCACCCACGGAGGCTTGTGACCCAGCTCGTACCTGAGGCCGTGTACCAGCTGCCGGCATGGCTGGCCTCCCGGCAGAGCGCTCGGTTGGACATCTTGGTGCCTGAGCCGCCTATGGTGTTGGGGGAGTGTCGGGAGGGGGGGAGGGCAGGAGACGAGTCCGGCCGCGGCGGTATTAAGTCCCCCTCCTCCCCCGGCAGAAGTGAAACCCCCGGGAAGGGGGAAACGGTGCTGCTGGAGGAACTCCGGGGTACAGAACGAAAGGCAGTGGAGGCGACACGCAGCGAGGCGCTCGGAAATGCCGTAGGATCCGCCGGCCTGTGTGCAGACAGCGGAGGAGAGGAAAGGAGGCGGAGGAAGGCAGAGCCTAAGGGTGGGGGACAAAGGCCAAGGCAGCAACCGCCGCCTGGGCGATCCCCACAGAGCAGGCGGTAGCCGCCGGGTTTGGCCTAACTCGGCTCCTGTGGCATAATAACTAGACCAGCGTGGCTCTCCATTGGGCAAAGGAAAGCAAAAGGTCCTGTGGCGATTGGGTAATGGTTTTCCCTGTTCGCCGGACGGGCAATAATCGCAGCTTCCCATTGAGCAGCGCTCAGAAAAGCCTCCTCTCGATTGGCTGATGGGAAGGTTGCGGGCGGGATCATTTAAGATTGGTCCCGGGAAGTTGCCGTGGCGATGGCATCTGGCCTCCCTGATTGGGGGGTTTGTGTCTCTGAGGTGAAGGGAAGATTAGAGGAAGAGGTGGGCTTGGGAGAGGAGGAGGCGGGATCACCTCGAGGGGATATAAGAGGGTTGCCGACGGGTTTGGGTTTTTTTTTTTGGGGGGAGGGGGAAGCTGCTCAAGGGAGGGGGTGGAAAAGCGCGTGTGAGGGTCGCTGCTTCTGCTCTGCATGGTCCGCTCGAAAGTTAGACTGGAAAAAAAAAAAAAAAAAGGTGGATTCCCCGAAAAGATTGTCGCCGCTTAATATTCCGGGAACTGGTGCACCCGGATGTGTTGCACTACAACACCCATAATGTGTGCAGCTAGCAGTGGGTACTGGAAGTTTTAGTCCAGCACGTTTCAAAGCTTCCAAATTAACTCAGTTTCTGGCAGCTGCTCAGTTTCTAATTTAAAAAAAAAGCAACGGAGAAGGAAATTTCTTTGCCTTTGAAAAAGAATATAAAATATTGTTGGGAAGAAGAAATCCGGTCTGGTTCGAAGCCGGGAGAAAGGTGCTGGAAATAAAATGGAGGCTAACTGGCTGCAAGGAAACTTCAGAAACTTCAGATTCCAGAAACTTTAGTGCCAGCAGCAAATGTTTCTGGGGTGGCTGACCCCTTGGTTTTGAAATGGATGGTTTTTTATGGGGTTCTGAGATGCTCCTAGGGGGTTGTGCAATGTAGAGAGCCTTGTGTCTTTTGCTATTCTAATGGTGGTAGTTTTCTTTGGGAAAATATTCTATCCTGTCACTTTTTAATGTTAAGAATAAATAATATTTTATTCTGTGGAGGTGAGAGCTTCCTACAACATACTGAAAGAATATAAGATATAAGTAAGATATTGTATAGTAAAAGCCTTAAATAATTACAAGTGACTATTGTAATGATGTTATTAATATTCAACACCTTACAGTTTGCCTTACTGTATTCAGAATAATCTATTCCAGAGAGAAATAGAACAGAAGAGTGTTATGTTGGAATCATTTCAGTTTTGCAGGTAAAGACAGCAATCTTTTAATTATCAGACATGAGTTGCTCTGAGGTTGTTATTATTTTGAAGCAGCCAAGATTGATCTAATTGTTTAAATATTTAACATTTATACAGTATTGGTTTAATATTGACATGCTTGTTGGACATTCAGTCAGCACAATCTTCATCCAGAAACAGTTAAAGCACCAGCCTAGAAGGTAAGAGACTGAGTTCAAGTTCCACCTTAGCCATGAAAGCCAGCTGGGTGGTGCCCTTGGGCCAGTCACTCTCTCCCAGCCCAACTCACCTCACAGAGTACATGTAATAGAACAGAACAAAATGGAACAGAACAATAGAGTTGGGAGGGACCTTGGGGGTCTTCTAGTCCAATCCCCTGCTCAAGCAGGAAACCTTGTCTTGACCTCTATTTCAGACAAGCACCAATAGTTGTCTAGTCTCTTCTTAAAAGCCTCCAGTGATAGAGCACCCACAACCTCTGAAGGCAAGCCATTCCACTGGTTACTTGTTCTTACCATGATGATATTTCTCCTTCGTTCTAGGTTGCTTCTCTCCTTGATTAGTTTTCATCCATTGTTTTTTTTACCTCTGGTGCTTTGGAAAACAGGTTGACCACCTTCTTTGTGGCAGCCCCTCAAATATTGGGACAATGTAATCATGTCATCTCTAGTCCTTTTCACTGGACTAAAACCCAATTCCTGCAACTGTTCATCATGTTTTATCCTCCAGCTTCCTAATCATCCTTGCTGTTATTTTCTGCACTCTTTCCAGAGTCCCTACATTTTTTTTATAATATGGTGACCAAAACTGGATATAGCATTCCAAGTGTGGTCTTACTAAGGCTTTATAAAGTGGTTCTAATGCCTCATATGGTCTTGATTCTATCCCTCAATGTAATTTAGGATTGCATTGACCTGCTGGCTCATATTTAAGTGATTGTCCACTAGGACTCCAAGATCCCTCTCACAGTTACTGCTATTGAGCTAGGTTTCACCTAATCTGTACCTGTATATACATTTGATTTTTCTTTCCTAAGGGTAAAACCTTATTTTTCTCTATATTGAATTTCATTTTGTTAGATAGGGCCAGGGGTTGGATTCTACTGGTTCTGTCCACCTCTGTAGAACTGGTTGCTCTGAAGAGAACCGGTTCTATGTCTGCTGCTGTTTTGGCTCACCTGCCCACCCAGGCTCTTACCTGTCCTTTATTTCCTGCTTTTTCAACCTCAGCTGCTTTGTGCGGCACAGCTGCAGTTGAAAAAGCAGGAAAAAAGGGCTTTTCCAACTGCTGCACACCCGCACACAGCGCTGCTCAGCTGTCCGGGCAGCTCAGCAGGTTGTAAATTGTACTTGTGCAACTCACACATGCGCGCACGACGCAAAGCAACAGAACTGATAGTTAAACCAGTCGGATCCCATCCTTGGATAGGCCTAATGTTCATGTCTGTTGAGATCCATCTGGATCTTGAGACTATCTTCTGGAGTGTTGGCTATTCCTGCCAGTTTAGTGTCATCTGCAGATTTGATGAGTTCCGCTTGTATTCCCTCATCTTAATTGTTTATGAAGATGTTGAGTACTGGGCTTAATACAGAACCTTGAGGTGACTCACTGCTTCCTCCTTTCATGTAGACGTAGTTTCATTGAGAACTACACTGAGTTTTGTTAGCCAGTTACAAATCCGTCTGATGGTGATGCCGTCTAACCCACTTTTTTTTTTTAGCTTACTAAGAAGTAGGTTATGGTCTACTTTGTCAAATGCCTATATCAGTCCAGACTGACCAGATGAAGATTAAAGATTTATAAATTTTGCAAGTCCATGCTTTTATAGGTTAGGTTGACACTTTTTCCCTCTTTTAAACATTTGTAGTTTTTGCATTTATGACTTGCAAAACAAGCAGGCCAATATTTCACCACATAAACCCAAATATTTCTCACTCTATGACTGTCTTCCAAACTCCACTCTGCACTTTGAAAAATCCTGCCTTCTCCGTCAAATGCTTGGTTTGAGCTTCATGAGGCTGGAATGAAATGCCTTTATAACTGATCAAATCCATACTTGGTAAATATAGAGCCTATATATGCAGTCTCGGATGGACCTCAGGATGGGAGATTTGACTTCTCCCTTATCATTGTCCTAGTATGGCAAGAACTGTACCACTATAACACAATATCTCTTCCTTGAAGAAGGAGAGTTTGCAGCTTTGTCACAATAACCAGCCAGATAGCTACTTGGAGTATCTAAATGGTCTAACACTTTAATGTCTAATGTTAGAAAAAAAAAGCTGGGGCCTATATTTTTTCATGGGACATTGATTGCCAAACTTCTGACCAACAAATTATCTAAATGTTTCTATCTCGTGCTATTTGTGATAGAATTTGCACCCCAGAGGAGCAAAAAGGGGGACGTCTGTCCATTAGGTGTAAGCAAATAAAGGATTGAACCTGATTGGATAGAGATTTTGATTGTCAGAGAATCTTCTACCAAGTCAAGCCAAGTACTGAATAATAAGTTGTGTGTCTGGAGGGCTAGGATTTACTGCTGAGACAGCATGTGAAGTTGGATAGCCCTGTTAGCTTTACAGAGGACCACCTGCTTCAGTATTTCAAAAAGAAATATTCTTAGTTTATACTCAAGCTCTATGTGAAATACCTATTTCAAAGGTTTTGCATAGGCCAACAGATACAGCTTCTTTGGTATTACATTGGTTTTGGCTGAATATGAATTAAATGCTGTGCTGAATTTCTTCTATCCTTCTTGCTTTAATCTTAAACCAAAAATCACCCTATATCCTGTGAATCAGACCAATGATGGTGTAATACAGGGGTCTCCAAATTTGACAATGTTAAGACTTGTGGAATTCAACTCCCAGAATTCCCCAGACAGCATGTCTGGCTGAGGAATTCAGGGAATTGAAGTCCACAATCTTAAAGGTGCCAAGTTTGGAGACGCCTACTGTAATAGAAATTCTTGGGCATTTTTATAACTTGGGATGCTATCATGCATGTTTCTCAACCTTAGCAGATTTCAGGTATATAGAATTCAACTCCCAGAATTTCTTAGCCAGCATTAAAATGATCTAAAATTTTAGGATATAAGCATTTACAGTACTGAAATGTATGTCAGATATTGTTTATTGTATTAGCTAAAAACTTTATTCACAAGTACTTGTGCTTCTGTACTGAAGACAAATTCCTTCTGTTGCAAATGACACTTGGACAAATAAAGTATTCAGTGTGCTTGTGTGTATATGTGTGTTTATAGAAAACTTCCTCTATTTTGCTAAGTTAATTGTCCAGTTAGTTTGTATTGCTTTGATAGTAGGTTACTCCTCCGTTATGTAGCTACCAGGCCGACAAATGTCATAATAAGTATAGACTGAAAAATCCAGTTCACTTTTATTAACTAAGTTACTAATTAGGCTTATTAAATTTAACTATGTTATGCTGGTTTTCTATTGTAAAGTATCTAATTTTATTATAAAATAAATCAACATTTACGTAGTACTTAAAAAGATACTAGAAATAACACAAATGATCAAATCAAAAATAACAAGTTCTTGAGGCAAAAGATTTCTATCTGTTCTATCTGTTACTTAAACAGGTTCCCCCTCAAACATACAAAATAACTTAAACCATTTCAAAATGAGAGCCCTGTCACAGATTCTGAGTAGCCCTAGACTCTGAGTCTTATGTTTACAAAGATATTGGAAACACTGAGTGCTTTGTCGCAAAAAAATTTTTGGATATGCCATTTGAGATTCTAGTTCTTACACCCTTCCTTTATTTTGAAAATCTACCAATCAGAATTGGCAGAAAAAATTAACAAGGCAAATATCTGAACAATGAAAATGTTTTATGCCAACTTAGAATACATATCTAATCGAATTAGCATTGATAGCTCTGTCTGGTATCCGCTATCTAGGATCTTGGGCAGAGGTCTTTCTTATCACCTGCTATCTAATCCAATAACTGGGTTCCCTAGAATGTTACTCCTAAATTACAATGATTTAAAATCTCTGTCTCTCATATCTTTACAAATGTAGAATCAATGGACCTATATTTTGCAACTCTCTAATGCAGGGTTGTCAATGGCGATTTTATTGAGGCCGCATCAGGGTTGTGTTTGACCTCCGGGGCCAGGGTGGGCGTGGTCAGGTTGGGTGTGACCAGCTCGACATCACTCATGTCGGGTGTGCTTTTGGTGGCCCAAGCACTCTACCAGCAAAAACGGGCTCCCAAGCTCCATTTTTGGCTGCGACAGCTTCCTGCAACCCTCTGCCAGTGAAAACGGAGTTTGGGAGGGCCATCTGCGGCCCTCGTGAGCTCCATTTTTGCTGGCAGAAGCAGTGCAGGCCGATCCTTTGCTGTTTCCAGGGCAGCTCCATGGGCCAGATCTAAGCACCCCACAGGCTGGATCCGGCCCCCGGCTCTTGAGTTTGACACCCCTGCTCTAATGGGAACAATGTTATGTAGAACCTATGAAGTTATGGATCCAATGAATCAATTTATTGACAGTTATTTTAGAAGTTGGATATTTCATTTGATTAGGAATTGTAATGACATTCTTGTGGACAATTCATGTATAAACTGGCACTGCATATACTTTTATTGACTGAGCCTCTTCAGTGATATTAAACTTAAGTTGTCTAGCTTCCTTTAGTTGCTATTTTTTTAAATTCACATGCATTTATGTATACATTTATTCTATGTACCTAGCTCCCCATTTCACATACATTACATGTTGTAGGTACTGTTTGTTTGCATTTGGTGTGATTGTTGGAGTAAGACTAGGGGATCCAGGTTCAGCTCTTCACTGAGCCATGGAAACTCATTGGAAGACTGAGTACTCTATCAGTTCAACCAACTTCAAAGGATTGTTTGGGATAAAATGAAGGGAGATTCCCATGTCTTCTGTCTTGAACTCCTTTAGAAAAACAGTATTTCAATAACAACTACTATACTACTCATACATTACACTTAAAAATATATGTATTATGCCTGAGGCTATATTTGATATAAATCTAACTTTAATGGCACATGTAAATAAACTATGTGTAAGATTATTTTTATAATCATCAGTTTAATTGCATACTATATTTTTAAAGGGTATTCTTTTAAAACCCCTACCCATCCATTTTTAAGGTCTGTGCCTGTCTTTTTCTCTCCATTACTTTTTATTAAGTAGTTTAGAGCAAACAAGAAGATCAGGTCATAAGTGCTATGAAGATTGTTGTTTCATATTATCCATTACAAGAGGAAAAGGTATTTCACTGCCAGCCGAAGGCAGACATCATGACTGTTAGATATATAGTGTGTTGCCTGGAGTTAACAACTGAATTACTACTGTTGGTTTGTGTTTTGACCAAACTAAAAGGAAATATAGCTTTAGATATAGTGATGCACAGAAAAACCACCCAGAACTGAATTCAAGAAAAGGAGAATACGTCCATCCATTTTTCAAACAAAGGATAAAAAGAATATAAGGGAACACACATTTTGGTAGTATACATAGACTTATGCATATATGGGGGGTATTTTTTAATGCCTTTGAGTCAGCGGTGATTCCTGGCAACTGCCTGGACTATTCTTAGCAAGATTTTCAGTTTGTCATTGCCTGCCTCCTAGGGTTGAGAAGGAGTGATCGGCCCATTTGGTTTCATGCCAAAGGCAAGACTAGAGCTCCCAATCGTCTGGTTTCCACTCTGATGCTTTAACCACTACACCAAGCTAGGTCATTTATATGTGCATTGTATATAAATATAGAAATAATTACTGCAATTTAAATTCAAATACATTGTAGCTATCCATAGTGGGAAAGATTTTGTCTTATTCTACTCTACACAGATGTTATATCCCATCAAACTCAACTCTAGCCAGCATGGGTGTCCTGTAGAGATTCAGACGGCAAAGTAAAATCTGAAGCCAAGTCTAAAATTTAGAAATTAGCACAGGAAACATACAGTAAAGGCCAAGGTCCACTCAGAATTGAGGCAAAATGTTCCAGAATTACAAGGTATTGGCATGAGTCTGATAGAGCCCAAAATATACACATTGATAGAGAAAGGTCCAGATTAAAGACAGAATATGTATAGCTGAACATACATGCTATTGAAGAGTATTAGTTCAGGCAAAGGTTTTTATGTTAGGTACTCCTGATTTCCACTCAAGCACAGATGGGCTGTTAGATTAAATTTGTTTCTCTACTCGGGAGGAACAGCCATCTCCCAACTAGATTGTCACATGGCATGTCTCCATCACTCTGTGTTTGGATGCTCAGTTTAGTGACAAGGCCTTTATCATATTTCCTACTTTTCTCAAAATTATGAAAGATGTAGCTTATGTTCATTTTCTAAGATGTGTGGATAATGTGTGTGTGTGTGAGATGGGGCTCCTAAATGGTAATTGCATTTTGGGAAACTAGTGTAATTACACATAGAAAATAGTCTACGTAATTTTGTGTGTCTACTCCATCTAGTACCACTCTGCCAATGGACAATGGATAACTATAAGATCCATAGGCTGTTCACTTGGTAGCCTAACCCAGCATGTGGCTAAGCCAAGTGTCACCTCCAGAGCATGGAGGATCATTTTAGCCACAACTTCTATTCCCGGCTTGTCATCAATTTACTTACTTAACACAGTCTTACATGTCATGTAATCCGGACTAATGAAATAATTCCTCCTTCTGATTTCCCAAGATACAGCTACAAACAGGGCAATTTGTGCTCCATTTTGTTCTCAGGGATGTGGGAGTGAAAGGGATACACATAAAAGGTATAATAAAAGTTTGGAATTTTTTTAGCCTATTTGCATTGCCTCCAATCCCACTTATTTTAATTTTGTTTTTAATAGAAATGTGAAATAACCAAGATTGGTATATGGATAAAATAATGGTAGGTATTCAAGAAGCCATCATTGGCTGATTTGCCATGTTACCTTTCACTGAATCAGTTACTTTTGGGAAATGCCAGAGTTGGTGTGTTATATTATGTAAATATTGTCCACATTACACCTCTTTATTTAGTTCTAAGCAACTTTAATAAATTGAATATCCTTAATATATTTGTTTGCATGGTGTACTAACACTTATTCTTCCCTGTGTGTGTATGTATGGTGAGCCTTCCAGTTGTTAGATGAAGTACTATATGTTGACATGAAATCGTTAGGCATCTTAACCGAAATTCTATTACCTGTATCAAATCCCCAAAGAGGTAATCTCTCAGAGGTGGAGCATTAGATCCATTGGATGACAGAAAAGAGATATAGAAAACTTTTAATAGCCTAAATATGTCAGGTCAAATTTGCCTCATTGTTTATTGTGATTTCTCTGTTTCTATAGCAGCTACAGGCACAACCCTGCATAATTCTTAGCTGAGAGAGATTACATTTTAGCAGGGTGGGATTGCCTCATTGTTAACCTGAAAGAGAAAATATGTATCTTTTTTATTCATAAGATCTGAGAAAGATAACACTAAGTAAAAGCAATCAGCCAGCCATCACCCTAAAATAGAGAATTATTCATTTTAAACTTTCTGGAGCTGTGCATTCAGTTTCTGTGTTTAAATGGGGAAAAACTTGGTTAGTTTTAACAACTGTAATTTAACAGATTTTACAGTTGCTTTCCAGGGTTTAAATTTGAACAGGTAAACTTATCAGCTAAACTTGCCCCATAAATGGCAACACTCTGTAAGATCTTCTGAATAGTCGGTGGGCTAACAACAGTTAAAATAAATAAGCCAGTCAGACTGGTTAAATGGCAATCTGCATGTTATTAATCTATTTCCATATGATTACTTAATAAGGCTCAGTGATGTTTGTAGAGTTAAGCCTAGCACTGAAACACCTTTTTTATTAGCACCAGAATATGAAACCACATTGTTGAATTCTAAGGTTTTTTTTGGATACTAATTGAAAATGGCAGTTACTTCTGGTTCAGATTATATTCTTAACCATAAGAAAGCAACCCGAGTGGTTTAAGATCTGATCAAGATCAATCTAAGGCAGGGGTCCCCAGCCCTCGGGCAGTGGCCATGGCCTGTTTGGAACTAGGATGCAAAAGCGCACAGCTCCATTTGACTTAACGGCAGGCACTCTCGTGTGCATTTGAAGCTCTATTTGTGTGAATCATCAGCCGGACAGGTTAGGGACCACTGATTTAATGCAAGGAAGGAGACGTGGGACAAATTAAAGATCTAGAATTGGAACAGAAAATTCTGGGAGAATATGTTCACGGCATTCCACCTTCTAGATAAGAGCAGGCTAGGGTGATCATACTTAGAATTAAAATTTTATATTTACAGTATTTATTTACAGTATTTATTGAAATCTGTGTGACTCTGGAAAGCATACATGATAAGTACAATAGATCAAAGTAAAGGGGGGAAAGAAAAATATATAACAAGGAACAATATATAAATGCCAAATATATGTATTAATTGTCAACTAAAGCTTATAAGTGTTCTATATTAACTAAAACTAAACAATCAGATGACGAGGCATTTTTGTCTTCATCCTAAAATGTTCTTCTCCAAGAACACTGCAAACATTGCAAAACAAAATCTCTTTCAACCAGTTCTTCTTCAGTATAGCTCTCCTTTCCAAGTTTAGTGAGCTGATACTTAAGATCAAAGGTAAATTTGGTATTTCTTCGCTCCAGGTTTTCAAACAATATTATTTCCTAATCTTTGCTGGAGGTGCCAGGGATTGAAACTGAGACTTTTTTACATACAAACCAGATATTCTGGACTGAACTATGGTCTTGTCCAAGACTGATGCGGCTGTATAATCTCAAAAATGTTCACTTCCTTCAAAATCTCTAGTGAGCTACCATTTTCTTATGTAACAAATGCAAACTCATTACCTTGTTTTTAGGATATAGCAGATCCTTCAATGCAGATCACCAAGCAGATATTCCAGTCTTGATTCACCCAACAAGCCCAAGATGAGATGCCAGTAAAGTAGCTAGATGGGACTCAAATCTGCAACCTAGTACATGAAGTCCTTGACTTACAACAGTTCATTTAGTGACTGTTCAAAGTTACAACGGCGCTGAAAAAATGTGACTTATGACTGTTTTTCACACTTACCACCATTGCAGTGTCCTGATGGTCATATGATCAAAATTCAGATCCTTGGCAACTGATTCGTATTTATGACCATTACAGTGTCCTTGGGTCATGTGACCCTTTTTGTGATCTTCTGATAAAGGCAATGGGGAAGCCAGATTCACTTAACAACCATGTTAATAATTTAACAACTGCAGTGATTCACTTAACAACTGTGGCAGGAAAGGTCATAAAATGGTCAAAATTCACTTTACAAATGTTTCACTTAACAACAGAAATGTTGGGCTCAATTGTGGTCATACATGACGGACTACCTGTATATTTTGCATTAGAATTATGTTTTTGTAGCTGCTTTGCTTAGCAAAATGTAGTTGGCTAGTCCCCAAATAAATTGGTCATTTATAAAAGGAAAGGTAGAGTGGAATACAAGCCAAACAGAATGGCAACTGAGAATTGTAACCAAATAACTTCTGAAAAATATTTGAACAGCATGCTCAGGAATTTCTGTGTGACAGAAAACTAATAGATCCCAAATAGCATGGACATGTTTGTTTAGTTTAAATATATCAATAATTTAGTAACGGGGGACTAAAATATATGTGTGTTTAGCTGCTGCACGCTTGGTTTCACTTTGATGGGATGAAACAGGATCACAGTGGTTATACAAAGGCAGGCACTTAATCCACTTCAACTGTTCACCCACCTAATTTGTCATCTGGTATATTATTGGACTGCTGCCATGGAGACACCAACAGTCCTCAAAGGCCTCTTCTTCCAAAATAGCTAATAAGGTTGAACTGGAAAGCGGGGGATGGGGGAAGAATTACAATTGTCATTGGACTGGAGAGAGGGAGTGAAGAAAGGCAGAGCCAATGAAGTCAGCAAAGAGGAAGAATAGAACAACAAAAGCAAAGAAGTCTAGAATGGAATTAGTATCTTACAACTAATTGGATCTCCCAAATGTTCATTAACATTCTAGAACAACGTGATTGTTTTAGATGCTTTAGAATACCTGATACTCGTATTTAACATGATATGCTAGATATTCATAAGAAACAGAAGATTTGACTAGTTAAGGGTTTTCAATGTTTTCTTTATCCCAGATCATGCAATCACTATGAAATGCTGTGTGTTAGTCTCACAATCAGACTTTAGCATTGTGGAATGTACTTTTTTTACAAGATCTTGGGAATCGCCAGTCAGGAAATTATCAGAGTCTTTCATGAAATATTTTCCTTTGGGTTCCAAGACTGAAAGGAACACCAAGCACTTCTGTACAAGAATCTACTATGTCTTGTTCTTATAAACAGTGTGGTTTTAGTGCTATTATTAAGGGAAAGAATAACAGGCAAATCATTCAGATACCTATAATAAATTGAGAGCTGCCCTCTGACTATCTCTGGTGGTGTCCAGAAGAACTTTAAATGTACATTGTGTGTGGCTAATTATCACTTTTTATGGCGCCTCTGCAAGACACTCTATTTACTGAATTGGGATAATCCATTTAAAATTCAAAATAGAACTGTCAGTCTCTCAAAGCATGGATGTATTATTACTACACTTAATTCAGTAAGATTTTGGCAGGCTTGGTTTTTAATCAGCAGTAATGGTCATCTTTTCTTCTCAGCTCTGCCCATCTCATATTGTTCCTCCCCGAACAAGTTGATGTAGGAGAGAAATCCTACAGTGATTTGTGTGCATTCATTGATATGCAGGAAGCTATTGTGAGATAAACCATACACTACACTAACATGGGAGTTAAAGATAGTAAGCACTGAAATAGAAAGCATGAGAAAAGCAAAAGAAATACAGCTAAATATACTTTACACGTATTGTATACTATTTTGTATATCTTTCCATTTCTTTCGTCTAGTTATCATTGCTTCCATGTTATCCATACATCACTACATATATTGTTCTTACCTTTCTCTTTTTCAGTATCTCTGCAATCTCTACAAACCACAATATTTTCCAGGGGTGGGATCCTACCAGCATAAAAACTGGTACGCTGCGTTTGCATGTGCAATACCTGTAAAACAACTTCTGCAAGCAATAACCATCTCCTGCTGAGACGCAGCACTCAGCTGTGACACGCAAAGCAACTAAGGTTGCTTTAGCAGGGAATAAAGGACAGCCTAGAGCCTGGGTGGGCAGGCGGGTCGGTCCACCTGAAGAAAAGAAGATCTTCGGTGTCAGCTGCTCTTCGGAGCTACTGGTGCTATAGAACCGGGTCAAACCAGTAGAATCCCACCCCTGATATTCTCCTTCCTCTCAATCTATTCACTCTTCCTCTGTGTGTTTGTTTCGTGATTTAATTTTCATTCATTGTCTTTAAAAACCAAACTACATTGACATACCTACTCATTTTGTCACTCATTTGTATTCAACTCTGAATTACCTACAATAATGGCTTGCTCTGACTTGTGGATCCTTTTGATTTGCTCTATGCTTCTGTTTAAACATGTTATTATTTTTGTGGCTTATTTTTCCTATACACATTTTCCAAATAATTATTTACCATGCAAATATATCACCTTGGAATGGAAAACATACATATATTGTGGGGGAGGGGGGAAATTTTCAATTTCCAAACATTAGAGGTGCTCAAAAGTTGTGACATGCCTTGGGATTATAAATATATTTTGGTTACTTTAATATAATCTAGATGTGCTTGGTAAGTAACTACATAAATATCATAACTTTTTAACATTCTGTTTGTTTCATTTTATATTAAAGTGTTGTGAACCCAATATACATTACTTTTCTGCCTGTCTCAAAAGAAAATTTAAAATGTTCCACTGGGCCTGAAAACAGGAGCATAGTTCAGAAACAACGAAGGCCCATTGTTTCAAACAAAGCTATAGCTTTTACTGTAAAGTAAAACATTTAGGTAAGATTGTTAAGATTAAAAGATACTTTCTGAACACTTTTGGTGACAGGATGTTCCAAGATTATTACACATGCCATATATTAAATGTATTATTGTAATATATTTAAAGACTGAGAATTCCAAGTATTGGAATGCTGCATTTTAAATATGATATCAACCCCCACTTTCTTTTCAATTGTGTCATCTCAAACTATGCTGTAATTCTATTATGTGGTTAGAGAATTCCTTATGTATCCTAGCACTAAACAAAAATACAACTACATTTTGGTCCTTTGTAATTTAATTTTGTTATTTTCCTTAGATCAGATACTACATTGATTCCTTCTTGCTTCAAAGTGCGTACAACTATCCTACCTAAGAAAGCCTTTGCAAATTATTACCTCTGATTTATTATTTTTCCTTCTTCCTAGCTTACCCAGATGACGGGTGACCATTATATTTTGAGCAACGTTGACACAAGAGACAGCTGGATGATAGCAATTGTGACTATATACGGCAGCTGATCTAGAAAGTATGTTAGGAAGTTTGCTGTCTGAAATAGAAGATAGTTCTTCCAGAGTTAGCTCCTAACATTACTTGAAATTTCTGCTGCAACATGTTTTTCAAGCCCAGATCAATATGATTTTTAATTCATCAATAAATCTTTTTCATTTAATTATCTCTCCCACCAAACAAAGCAGTTAGACATAAAACATATTTCATTCAGTCATTCACACAATTTGAATCCTAAATATTAACAGGACATATTGTCAAGAGGGATGGGGAATACCAAGAAGTTGTATCTGCCTTGGTTCCCACTCCTCATACAGATGACTCAAGCTGCCTCAAAAAAAATAATCAACTGATAGTGTTCAGTCCTTGGGATATGGAAAAGCACTTTACTTATGGTGGAAGAGAGAAAAAAAAGAAAAACCTGAGCCTGGATATAATATTTACTTATACTTTTGTTTTAAATGTTTTCTCCTTTGAATCTAAAAGAATACTGTTTTATTGCTTAATTCTGAAACCATTGCCCATTATTATTTGCTTTGTGTCTATTCTTAGATTCATACAGGATAAGAGTTCTCTTAAACCATTTTTAAAAAATTGATATTAAATATACAGTCATAAGCCCTACAGTAGAAGACTCACTTTATATTTGAAATACATAAGATGACTCTTAGATTTGGAAGAGAACCTACTAATACTATAGATGCATATAAAGTGAATTTGTTGACAGAACAATAGTGGAAGAACATGTTATGCAGAGGTGTACTGTACAAAAAATAGTTATCTGCTTTCCGAAGCAACCGTTTGTTCATCCTGTGTAATAAAATTCATCTGTTTCTTTTATTTCACCACTGAAACTGGTTTGATTGTAGATCTTGGAAGAAATACTTTAAATAGAAAAAGCCAGGGGAAATTGGTTCAAAACAGTCAAGTATTACCTTAAAACATGATTGAAAAAGGCTCTTAACCGAACATCATGAATTTTATAGAATGGTGGAATTCACTCATTGTCAATCTCTTTTCTTCGCCTCAGTAATGTTTTTCTTTGAAAGTTTAATTATGGTCGTTAATCTTTCCTTAAATATACTTTACTGAATAAACTCCAATTGGCTAGATGTCAGCCCCACCATGCAGACCAAATAAAAAAAATTAACTGTATAAGAAGGCTCAAGCTACTTTTATTATTATTGGCTACAATAACCGAATCTTGCAAGTCTGATAATGCTTTACTCCTCCCATCCCATACATATATGAATTAGGGAGGTGTTTGCCTGAGCTGCTTGTGCATATCTCTTTGTTTTGACCCAAAGGTGTTTTTTTTTCAAGAGGCAACTGGACTTTCTTGTTTTTCTTTGAAGACATTTTTCATACGAGAAGCAAGAAGATGAGAAGCGAAATGTCTTCAAGGAAAAACAAGAAAGTCCAGTTGCCTCTTGAAAAAAGCACTTTTGGGACAGCCATGACCTAGGTGACTAAGAATCTCCAGACTCCTTGTTTTGACTTAAACTATGTTTATTTCTTTCATAACCGATCTTTTCAAGGTTATCCTCCATACTGTGTATATACATTTATACAAAAATGTTGACCACAAAACAGGTATTATAAACTATACTAGCTGGCTCATGTGTAATACTATGTCAAAGAATCAATATCATAACTTTAAATCATTCATATAACCCAGTTATTAATACTTTGCTCAGTTTCTATTTATATAGAATTATCCATGGTGCCATTGTTGTGGGGGTCTTAGCTGCCTTCATTTACTACAAGGGTCTTCAAACTTGGCAAGCTTAAGATTTGTGGACTTCAACTTCCAGAATTCCTGAGCTAACATGACTGGAGGAGCAATTTGGGGGTTGAAGTCCACAAGTCTTAAAGCTGTCAAGTTTGAAGACCCCTGATTTAGCATGATTGTCCAGTCCAATCTATATTTAATTTTTTTTGCCTTTTTTTGCTAAGCCTGTTCCCAGCAGCCTTGAACTTAATCAGGACTATTGCAATGCAATCTATGCTATCTGTTTCTGAAGATATTATGGTATAGGAATATCAGCTATTGTAATGCAGAATTTAGCAATTTACTATTTAACAAGCTCTTTGATATATGTACCTTATCTCTTTGATAGACCCAAACTAGTTTTCTATCTATTCTTATATTTAAAACTCTGTGATTTAGGTTGGATTCAATATTTTATCTTATATTTCACCCTCCCCAGCAAGTCATAGGACCCAGAGATATCTATAGCCCTGCTCTAAATTTTATCATATGGACAAATACGATTGGCCCAGAAATCATTTGCCAATGCTATAGAACTCACTTTCTATACAATTAATTCAGCTTCATTTTTTTTAGCTCTTAGCAGGCAAGTAAAAACATATCCGTTTCAGTTTGCTTTTTATAATTGTCTAGTTTTTGTCCCATCCTATTTTAATTTTTCCCATCTGGTTTTCTTTATAATTACATGACTTTAGATGTTAGTATTTTACAAAGACAGCGAAAATCATGAAACACAACAATAAAAATATTTATAACTACAATACATCAATTCAATAGGCTACAAATAAGTGAAGGCAGAAGAACAAATTTTTAATGTTATAATAACAAACCTAAAGAGATTTCTTTTCTTTGTTTTAATAGTACCTCATTGTAAACATTGTGGTTTCAATATGCATCTTGGAGATGGGAGAAATTTACAGGAACCCCCTTTTTTAGCACTGTTCCAAACAAAATAGATGTTTTTCTCAAGGGTTCCCTCTCCTGGCTTTGTCTGGGTGAACAGTAAGAGTAGTTTAATTAAACCAGGGCAATTTTGCTTATGTGTTAGGTTTTCATCCTGACTTTCCTCTAAGATAGGGGTATCAAACTCAAGGCCCAGGGGCTGGATCTGGCCCAAGGGGTACTTAGATCTAGCCTGAGGAGCATCCCTAGAAACAGCAAAGGACCGGCCCGTGGTGCTATTCTGCCAGCGAAAACAGGCTCTCAAGCTCCATTTTGGGCTGTCACGGCCTCCTGCAAACCTTTGCCAGTGAAAATGGTGCTCTGTTTTCACTGGCAGAAGGTTGCAGGAGGCTATGGCAGCCAAAAATGGAGCTCGAGAGCCTGTTTTCGCTGACAGAGCACTTGGGCCAACACAGGCGTCCCCGACAGGCGTGACATCGAGCTGGCCACGGCCCCCAACCCCCCCCCCGAGGTCAAACACAACCCTGATGCAGCCCTCAATGGAGTTTGACACCCTGCTCTAAGAGATGTGCCCAAGGTAATGCACACAACTCTTCCTCCTCCAGTTTTTTCCCACAGTTACAACCTCATAAAGTAGGCTGAGACCTGCATTATATTTTATTTAGGGTTGTGATGGCGAACCTATGGCATGTGTGCCAGAAGTGGCTGCAGAGCCATTTCCCCCGGCACGCGAGAGCTCACCCAGAAGAGGCCCACTGCGCATGCATGCGCACCGCTGCCACCTGACAGCTGATTGTTGGGTATCTGGCATGCATGCACGTGCGGGGGGTACACGTTAGACACATGCACCTATGTAGAGATGCACAATGCACATTGGGGGTCGTACGCACATGCGCAGATGGATGGCACATGGGGTGATCGTGTGTGCATGCACAGATGCACAGCACATGGGGTGATTGTGCGCACGTGCGGGCGGCGCTGTGGGGGAATCGTGCACACATGGGCAGATGTGCAGCGCACGGCAAGAGGATCACACACGCGCAGACATGCAGCACACTGCAGGATTGGTGAGCATGTGCGGGGGGTGGGTGGGGGGCCCCAGCACGTATTGCTTTCTGCGTGCTGGGATGTGAGCGTGAGCGCAGAAGCGTGCGCGCAATTATCGGCACAGGAACCGAAAAAGGTTTGCCACCACTGATCTAGGGCTTCCATCTCATGGATGCATTACAGGTAGTCCATGACAGTTCATTTAGTGATCATTTGAAGTTACAGCACTGAAAAAAGTGACTTATGACCATTTTTCACACTTATGACCATTGCAGCATCCTCATGGTCATGTGATCAAAATTCAGACCCCTGGGAACTGATTTACATTTATGACCATTGTAGAGTCCTGGGATCATAGGATTGCCTGTTGTGACTACCTGACCAGCAAAGTCAATGGGGAAGCCGCATTCACTTAACATGTTACTAACTTAACTGCAGTGATTCTCTTAACAAATGTATCAAGGATGGTAGTAAAATGGGGCAAAACTCACTTAACAAATGTCTTACTTAGCAACAGAAATGTTGGGCTCAATTGAGATCCTACATTGAGGACTACCTATAATTATATAAGGGGGGGGGGGGGCGGGGGGGGGGGGGGGGGGGGGGGGGGGGGCGGGGGGTTGGGGGGGGGGGGGGGGCGATGGCTCTTCTTTTTTTTAAATAAGGCTCAATAAAAAAAAAAAAAAAAGGAAAAAAAGGGGGGGGAGGGGGGGGGGGGGGGGGGGGGAACAAAATAAAATATAGAGGGGAAGGGGGGGGGGTGCTTGTGCCCGGGGGGGGTTTTTTCTCCCGGGCATTCTAGTAAAAAAAAAAAGTTAACAAGAGAATGTGGGAAAACATGCATGCAGTTATAGCCAGTGAGTGGTCTTGTTTTGACCCAGCCTTAGCAGAAGAAACAGACTCCTTGTCACAAAAAAACCCTCATTTACCTTTTGTGAATTAATTGCATTCACCCACCAAAAAGTCCAGGCAAGAGTCCTTCAAAGAATTAAGTGCAGTAACAGAATGCCCTCCATTCCCTCAAATCATTAGAAATTGGAAAAAAAAAGTGTATGTGTGGGGGCACTGTGACATTACTTTATAATGAAATGTTTTACCTATCCATTAGCTATAATCTTATATTTAAAATGTAATTAATTCCAAAGGTTTTAACATGGTTAAATCACTCAGGAGTTTAATGGAGCGTGTGCTTTTTTTTATAGGCACACAAGAGCAATATTTATATATTTTTTCATTAGTTGTGCTATTTCCTTCACACATTAGTTATCTTATTCTCATTTTTTTTTTGTTTTTAGCCTTATTCATATTTTGAAAACAACTTAACAGTTATGATTGAAGTGTCCAATAAATTCCGACAAGAGCAATGAATCGATTACCAATATATGTATTTATAGAAATAAGATGATGTGATAATTTTCCAACAGTGCATAAACAGTAGTTGAATATGAATATATTATTCTTCCCTATTTCTGCAAAACACGCCAAATACTATACCAGAGCAACCATACTTTTAGAGTAAAAAAGTAATATATCCTGATAAATATCTTATTATGGAATTTTCCTTGCATGTTGCATTAGAATTAACCTCTGAGTTCCATTGCACTTATGCTCAATAAACTATAGGCCAGAATATACTTTTGGTATTACTTATTCTCACCTGTGAATTTTCCAAGGGTATCTAAACTAGATGAGGTCTCAAATAACAAAATGTGTTTGTGATGTAAACTCCAGCCTTTTTGTATTTATATCCTGGTGAAGAATCATGACACCTTGATACACATTTCATAATTTATATAAGGTATTTTATTAAATAATTCAATTAATGGTCTGTACATGAGAATTTTTGGTTTTGCAGGATTTATGTATCAGACAATGATTCATGTTTTTAGTACAGAACATAGCAATCAATTGTCAATCTCCAGATGAAATTAATTCCTGTCTTCAAACTGTGCTTTATTCTTTAACAGATACGCCGCTAAAAATTCAATAGGGTTTATAGGCCTGAAAAGAAAAAAGAAAAATAATAGCTATAAAATAAAAAGTTCTTTTGACTTCAATTAACTTGTGGAGTTAATATGAAATTAAAGCAATTCAAATTCATAATTGTTCATTGTAAATACTGAATCTATAGAACATATGATTTACTTTAAAAGAAAATACTTTGAATGTCATTCTAGATTGCCAAACATTTTATGATACAACCAGCCACTAAAGTATATGGAATAAATCATGATGTTACAGGCCTTGCTGATTTATTAATTTAAGTCAGAACTTCAATTTAATGTATAATTTGTGGTTTTGTTCTCACTTGATCATGAGTCAAAACATGTCAATGCAGCCATCTTAACAAATCAAAAATTCCTTGAGATTCCCAGACCTAGCAGAGTTTTTATATGGTTTTTAACATCAGTTTTCTCAACCGTTTTATCAAGAATATTGGTGATGTCTTTGATTTGTATTTAATATTTAAATATTGTATTAAGTATTAATATTTTATTATCTGTAAAGTCAAAAAGATATATCTTTTTCAGCTGAGGGCTGTGTGCTAGCTCTTTGAAATTCTTCTCTGGACAAGGAGAGGACTTGAGATTACCCACAAGTGCTCAAGACAGTTGCTCTTCATGAGAAGACTTCAAAATAGTGTTCTCTAGTGGGTTTAAAGGTCTGAGAAAGGAGGGAATAACCATCTTGTTCAAACAGTAATTGATGCCTTTACTTTCTTTTAAAATCACTCTGGAAATAGCTTGTTAACTGCTTTTCAGCTATTAGGAATCCTTGGATTGACAGGTTCTATAGTAGTGGGTGAATTTTCTTCAACGCTTAGTAAAAGATCCAGAAATTAATTTTAAGAGTATCTGCCTCTATAAATGGACCTTGTTTAAAAGACATTATGGAAAAGTATTACCTGACAAGATTGAGACTGATCTGAAAGCAAATTTAAAAATGACAGGCTGCAAGAACATGATAAAAGATACTACACTGGCCATATAAAAATACAGCTGATGCCTTAATTAAAAAAAATACAAACAAGAAATCAAGAGAGTGATCTGGATAATTTTATATATAAAACTTACCTCTCCTTTGCAAGGATTGCAAGGCCTTGTAATAAGATAGGGACAACTGTCTGATCCAGATATGCACGTGTAGGTAATGACTGAAGGTCCACTTTCTGCTTCGATGTTTTTTCTGCCCCCGTTTTCTCATTTTCCACTATCCGCTTAAAATTATAAACATATGCTTTGTGAAGATTTCTATCCCATCTCTAATTGAAATTCAAATTTCTTAATTAAATTACAGTTTCCAGGCATTCCTCTTGTGGTATTTAGAATGAGTAGGACCAAAAATGTGGAAGGTTAATCTCTAGCATTTTTGAGGTTTTAAGAAACAAATTTAGTGCCCTAAAATTTGGAGATCCATAAATCTCCCATGACAACCCAATTAAAACTTCTGAAGCCGCACCCAGGTGCCCTTCAAGTTGTAATATTCTTCTGAATGTTACAGAGCCCCAAGCAACAAAGCTGAACATACTCATGCCTTTATTCAATAAATTTATAGGGGTGATTGAAGTGTTCTACCAAAGTATACATATGAATATGCAAATGTATTCCAAAGACTTGGGTGGCCAATCCAGAATCCCATGGGTATACGACGCTTTAGAACTCCTTGAACTGTAACATCTGAAACTCATTACTGCAATTTTCTGGCATCAAGCAGAACTTAAAATAGGCTTAGCATAATTTCAAAAATATCATTAATGCATCATAAGCACTCCCAAGCAATTGGGGGGTGTGTGTGTCAGATTTTCATCTCTAACAATATATTAAGTATCTCTCTACCTAATTTGCACCATCACAAAGCAACCAACCAAAGCGTTTTGCAAGGCAATTATAAAAACTACTTCCATCAAAAACTTTTTTTAAAAAAATAACTCTAATAGACACCTCTCTAATTTTCAGTACAGTATCATAATCTCTGACCCAATATTCAATCAAATGTTCTAATACATAACATACATGAGGGTCCATTCAGCAACTTCATTCAATACCTTATCCGAAATTATATACCCAGAACAGTGTATCATTAATTTCAGTTAGAAATAATCCAATCTCAAATGTACCTCTACATTTTCCGTAAGGCCATATTCTGCATGTGGATTTTCTGGAACCTATAAAGCAATACATAAGCATAAAATAACAAGAAAGGAATATTTGTCTTTTTGGAAAATAAGAATGTTAAAGAATTATTATTACAGTTGCTGGTTTAAGCCTTACCTGTGGCTGTCCCTCGATAATCTGTTCGGTATCCATAATGTACAGAAGTTAAAATAGTCTGAGAACTTTTTTAAAAAAATAATTGATTATACAAGTTAATACATTGAAACATACAAGGATAGCATCCTGAACTTCAAAGGATATTTTGAGACAGGGCATTGTGCTACTCTCCCAGATTCCAAGTACCTTTTATATTAAGCCAGTAAAGCAAAACTTCTTAAGCATGCGATATTTAAAGTGATTTCACGGCTTCGATGGGGTTATCAAAATTACCCGGGGGCCATAGACTAAGGAGGAACTAATCCCAGAATTAGAAAGCCCGCGGATGAGATGTATATTTATTAATTCTAAAGGAAGCCCGATTGATTTCAAGTAAGCGGAGATCGGGTGGCAGCTTTTACTGGGCGCCCTCACAAAAAAGCCGGTTTTTATTTGCAGTTAAAATCAATCATGAAGGAAAGAAGTGGCTGCGGGATGTACCCTTGCCCTAAGGCTTCAAAGCGCCTGTATTCCTCTTATGGTACTTACCCTTCGTCAACTAAATTCGGTCCAAAGCTATAACTGGCAAGAAACGGCCCGTCGCGGAGCAACAAGGAAAACAACCGTCCGTTACAAGTCGTAAAAAGATATTGGTTGTCGTACAATGTTGTGCCATGGACTAGGAAGGATGTCGCACTTCACGGGCCACCGATTTTTTTTTTTTTTTTTTTTGCTTATTTGTGCGCCTGCGTAATAATGAAATGTCTCCTCCCCCAAGCGCTGCGCCGAGCGAGTGGAGGCTGTTGGGAAAATGGTTTGAGATGTGTGAAATGCGGGCTGTGCATCCTCGAAAGTAAAATGGTGTTTAGTCACATAATTGATCAGGGTTAAAGCATCCTTATTTTCAGACGTTTGCTATAAATTTGACAATCTACAGAAAAGAAGCTATCACCTAAAGACCTCGCCACGAAGCAGAATTGGGTTCTGAATTAAGTACGGATTCGGTTTTTTGCAATAGGCTTCTTTAACTTACAAGCATTCAGTGTTTTCCCTGCTTAGAAAAGCTCACATGGGAAAAGGTGGGGCTATCGGAACTGGGCAGCTAGAGTCCAGTCGACTTGACGTTTCCTGTATATTTGCTGTCTTCTAATGATAGTCTGGATTGTTGCATACCAGCTCTCCACATTGAAAATTTGAAGAGTCCTTATGTAGATTCTGACGTTTAGAGAGGCAATTTATGTGTTATAAATAAACAGCTTGATCCCGAATGAATTCTCAAATGCAAAATTACTGTAAAGTAACAACTTCTACTATCTTCATAAAATTATTACTTAGCACATTCCACTGTTCAGTGAGGTGCCAACTAGGAGGACACACTTATCAAATATAATTTAACTCATCAGCTCTTTTCTGCTGGCTGCAGAACCAGAATGGTACTTTTTGTCTTCAAAGGATAATTCATAGTTGAATTTTCTGGTAAGGAGAGCAGAAAGCAAGTTTCCAGCTTCTTTGGGTGGGTGGAGTAGGATTGATCATTGTATGAAATCCCTTGGAAAGAAAGAGTAGAGTTTTCTACTCCTTCCCTGATTTATTGCACAATTCAGAATATATCGGCACTAATATGTTGCAAGATTTGATAAACACTTTTTACTATTAAGCCACCATCACTTTATGCTTCTTGGAATGAGATTAATTACAACATATGATTGGGGACATGATCTCAAAAGTTGGAAGGAATGAGGATTTATTGTAGTTCTTTGATGCAACCTCCTATGAATTGCAGAAAATCCTAAGAAGCTTGTGCCTGCAGCATATGCTTGGTAAAATACGATACACTAAGCTGGAATCTATTTTACTTGATTTTAGTTTAGTGCATTGGATAGACTTGGCCAAATGAGATTTATTCATTGTAGCAAGCTTATTCGTTTTCAGCCTTTCAAGATAGGCCAGGTCCAGGAATACATAACAAGGAGTACTTTATTTTTATAGGACATAATAACAGTCTTGAAATCCTGCAAGAGTATCTCTGCTTTCTTTATACCAAACAGAATCAAGGCAGGATTATCTTGAGTTTATTTCTCACCCTTCTGAATTGTCAATTGCTTAATGTTCTTGCATTTCTTCTTCAAGGTTATCTCCATACTCCTCTTGGCTTATGTGAACCAGGCATTGTTCATTAGTAGTACTAACTGAATCAAGGGAGGAAAATACTGGGATGCAGTAGTGACAATATAATCCTATAGTGTAGAAAGCTCAAGGGGTCTGTGTGACAGATTGCCATCTTTTCTCTTTCTCATTCTAGCCATGTATATTTAAAAGTTTTATTAAGTTCAATGGTGTTTACAGAAAATTGAATTTGCAACAAGTTTTAAGAGGGAGGTGATAAAAATATAATTTTGTGCATCAGAATGAAGTTTAGTCAAAAGTAAAGCGTGCCATATTTAAAAGCAGTTTGAGAATAATTGCCCTATTGAAGGTGTTTCTATCACTACAGGTGTTTAAGATGTGTTGATAGATTTAAGAGAAACAGGAACTACAAGATGTTGAATCTGACTGCATCTTGTGGCAGCATGGTTTTATAGTAAGAAACAACAGATGAACTTCACCTTCATACTTGTGATACATGATGTAAATTTGCCTTTTTACCCCTATGGGCGATATGTGTTCCTAGCATTGCACTCTTCTGGATAGAGAACTCTGCTGTTATACCTGGGAGAACTGTTGGAGGTAATCTCCCAGCCCAGGAATTACAGCTTGAGTGCTCCTAACCACCACTGGGATCACTTTGGCCTTTACTTTCCACATCCTTCGGGTCCCAGTACTTGTCCAATTTCTCATGCACCTTATTCCTGATGTTACTGTTATTTGGTGCGGCTACATTTGTCACTGCTGCAGCATGTATAGAGTAGCTTCAGGGACAGTTCAAATACATAGCGGCAGAGTATAGGATGCAGGCAGGAGCAGCATACACTGAACAGCATAAACAAGTAGCACTGTATTCAGGAACATCTGCACAATGTATGGACGAGACCAGGGTGTCAAACTCAATCTCATTGAGGGCCGCATCAGGTTTGTGTTTGCCCTGTGGGGGGAGGCATGGCCAGGGGGGGCATGGCCAGCTCAATGTCACTCATGTCACGGGTGCCTGTGGTGGTCTGAGCACTCTGTCAACAAAAACGGGCTCCTAAGCTTTCTGTAACCCCCTGCCAGCGAAAACAGAACTCAGGAGGGCCACAGGCAGCCCTCCCAAGCTCCATTTTCATTGGCAGAGGCACTGTGGGCTGGTCTTTTGTTGTTTCCAGGGCAGCCCCGCGGGCCAGATCGGTCCCCAGGCCTTGAGTTTGATAACCCTGGACTAGAGCCTTCCAAGTCCAGATGGGAGTTTCTACAGAAGGTCATGGAGAATAAGAGGGCTAAAATCCTGTGGGACTTCCAAATCCAGATGGACAGGCAGATACTAGCCAATCTACCAGATATTGTGGTAATAGAGAAGAACCAGAAGTGGTGATGAAAAATGTAGCAGTGCCAACTGCTATACAGTAGCTATTTCTATAGTACCTGGAAGTAGCATAGCAGTAACATAACTATACAAAACTGGAGATTTGGATTGTCTGTACTAAACAGGCTAAACCCTTATTTTATCTCCGAACTACTGAGAATTCTAGGCTTAACCTTTTAATAGGAAATATATTAGCATTTTAACATGGCATCCATGCCTTTTTGAAATCAAATGTTTCAGCTAAAGCCATTTTTTAAATCTGCAAAATAACCTACTCATAAACTATAAACTAACTTATTCATAAACTAAACGAGAGAGCATATTCTGAACGTATTCCTTTAACACATTTGCAAGTTTTAAGGAAAATATAAACCTAACTGGAAAAAGAAATAATGCAACTTATAAATTTACCATTTGTTGAATGTATCGAGAATCAATGTTTTCTATTGTTCTGTTGAAAGAATTATCCTTCTGGGTTCAGTTCCAAGTGGGGAAAAAGACTCTGGAAACATGGAGGCTGTTTGGAAAGATGGTTTAATGGTGGACAGGATCATATATATATATATATGCCTTGTTGCTCCTTGGTGAAAAGGGAAGAGATGCTGAGAGACCCTTGGTTTTATGCCCTCTGTTGGGATTTGGATTTGAGCATGTATTCTGGAATTGGTTGTCAGATTCCCATGGGGGCCATACAGGGGCAACTCTGTAGGCTGTCCTGAGTCCCAGACTTGGTTGAGCCTTGCTGGATGATGTAATGAAAGGGCTTTGGGCAATTCCTATTATAGCTCTACCTGGAGATCTTTGTTATGTAAAATAGACTGGCCTAGGCCAGAGTAATGGTCCATTAGCAAAGTGGAGGGCTGAGTTTCTACTTTTCTTTTTAGGGGAAATATTCTGCCTTTTTAATATTTCCTAGGATATTTCATTTTTCTAGGAGAGGGATGGGTGCTAACCTCCTACATTCTATTGTCACATGTAATCAATGTATTTTATTGATTGCTTTCATATGCATTGCATATTCGTAATGTATGATTTGTTTCTGTACCCTATGAAAATACTTTACTCTCCCTTAATACTTTTTGCTTGCAAAAGCCATTTTGCAAAGGTAGTAAGCAAAGATCAGGCAAACTCAGCACCTGACCTAATCTAGACCACATCTGGAATACTATAAAAAGTGAAAGAAAAGAAAGGCAAAGTAGCCTAAAATTAAAGATAAGGCTAAATAGGAATTATATTTGCTACATTTACAAATGCTTTTTTAAAACAATGATACACTGACTGAACCATAATGGCATAGCTCACATAACACTAAAATGCCTGGAATGCACTACCTGACTCGTTACATCCTCTAACCCCCACTCTTTAACCTCAAACTAACCACTATTGACCTCAACCCATTCCTAAGAGGTCTGTAAGTGCACCATCGTGCCTACCATCCCTGACCTATTGTCCCCATTTATTCGTACCTATTTTCTGTATAAACTCATGTTTATACTTATGTCTATTATCTTGGAAGTGATTGACAAATAAAATAAATAAATAAATAATAAATTCCCAATTCTTCATCTTTCAATATTAAGCCGAAAGCAACCACATTTACTATTTATTGGGATGTGCAAATCAGGCTATGGAGTTCGGTGCAACGTATATTATATGCCTTAGTTTACAGCAAGGGAGAGGCAACTCTTGCTGATTTTGAAAACGTAAAAGGGGCTTATAAAGCAACCACATTTCTAGGATCATCTGACAAGACACCACGAGGAAAAACATTCTGACTCCCATTAGGCAAACGTTCTTTAACGACATTACCCAGATTGCATCGCTCTCACACAAAGGGCGAACTTCCTAACGTGGAGCGGAACCGAAACTTCCGATATTCCTGTGAAAAGAAGCATTGCGCTCCGGCGTCGATCGCCCTATATATCTAACAATAGACCTCCGAAAGGAGCTTACGGGGTTTCTTATTCAGAAAGGCTCGCTACGTAGACTTTTTCGTCCGCGCGTGTGAGAGATAGCGGGGTTGAGCAAAAAAGGGGCGTAGCCTCCGCTATGGCAGGCCCTCGCAGGTGGTTGTTGTCAGTCCCTGGCAGCGGGTTATGGCTACGGTGGTGATGAATGAATTCTCCAGGAGGGAGAGGGAAGAAAAAGGGCTTAAGCGCCTCCAGCTCCCCGACTCGGGCCGCCGGAGCCTCCCCTGCATCCGCGGCCGGTCCGGCTTCCTCCCCACACCGCCAACAGGCGGCGGTGGCTTCTCCTCACAAGCGGAATCTCTACTATTTCTCGTATCCGCTTTTCGCCGTCTTCGCGCTGCTTCGTTTTCTCGCCTTCCAGCTCGGGCTGCTCTTCGCCTGGCTGTGCGAGCGCCTTTCCCGCGGCGGGGCGTTGATGGCCGCCGCCAAGGGCACCAGCCGGGCAGGCGATGCGCCCGAGTCGGTACGAACCTGTCACAAGCGCGCCTTCGAGTGCATCTCCACGGCTCTGCGCATCGACGAAGACGAGGCGGGTAAGCTAAGTCTGGGGGTGGGGTGGGGTGGGGGAGGAGAGTGGACAGGACCGACGGACGGGCTAGCTTGCCCGAGGAGACCGCGGGAAGGCTGCGAGGTTCTCCGGCTGTTCGGGAAAGCCTTCCTTTTTCGCCTTCCTTTCGTCTCGAAGCAGGCTCGGTTTTCTGCTTCGTCATAGCCCCCGTTTTCCCCTCAGGCTCGCGGCGAAGCGACAGCCGGCATTGCCGCTATATTAGGGCCGAACACCTGCTTGTCGCCTAACATGGCTGTGCCTTAAGAGCTGCTTCGCTTGCGGGAGCGACTCGCGCCTTAAGAAAGCGAGGCGAAGGGGGCTGAGGAGGATGGAGCTCGCATCGGGATTTTGAGTGCCAGCAGCGATGGTCATCGCTTTAACAAACAGCCTTAACTGGGCTGGGTGGGTGGGGTAGAGATGCTCTTGTTTACAGGTGTATAACGGGAAGGGACGAGATTGCCGAGGCAGAGAAGACCCACGTTTACAACCACAGCAGCAGTAAAAGGGTTGTTCCTCTGCATGAAAGATGTTGATAGGAAGGGCTTGTGGGTGGAGCCCATCTAAGGGGAGGCTTTGTTGTGAGTCTGAAAGAGACTTTGTGCTACAGTATTGGATTAAGTCTCTTTGTTCTCTAGGTTCAGGTTGCGTTTTATTCATGCAATCTCTTCTGTAGTGACTCTACAGCTTAGATGTTTATGGTGTTATATTATTTCTCTGGCTACCACGGTTGTTTTTTTTTAAGATAGGGCTGCCTTTCAATTGATTTTGAATTCCTGGCAGCTAACTGCCTGGATAAATCTTTGCAGTTTTCTTGGCAAACAGTTTTGGACGTGATTTGCCGTTTTTTTTTTTCTCCTTACCTAGCCCTGACAGAGAGGCTGGCCCAAGGTCACCCACCTACAGTAGTTTCATACCTAAAGTGGGACTACTGTTCCCTAATTATAGCCTGATGCCTTAATTGCTACACCAAACTGGCTCTATGGCTATCATTACGGAAGAGAACAATAAATCCTGTTGAATGGTGACTTCTGGAGGCAAATGATCCAAAATGGCATTTTCCTTAGGATTGGCTTGCTGTATAGCAGTAATTTAAGTGGGAGTATGTTAATATTAGGAGGAGTGTGGATGGTACAAGTTGTGTCTTGTCAGTTGCAAACTGTCAATAATTAATAGCTTGCTGACTGTAAAGTTTTGAGGCAGAGCTAAACCCATTGATAGAAGTGCTTAAATATCTATACTTTGCAGATGTATAGATTTTGTGAGATATGTTGCTAGAAATCTTATTGAAATAGAAGAAACTTGATGTGTTAATTTTGATCAGCATCACTATCTTGATTAGATCTATTCATCTTTGCCTTCTGTAAAATATATTCAAGGCAGTTCATAACACACAAAATGGAAGGAATAATGGTTAAATAACACTTGTGCCTACTTGTTTGAAAGTGAGACAATGCAAGTTATATTTGTTGGAAAATATATACAGCTACCTTACACTGAATTAGACCATTAGTTAATTATTGTCCAATTGTAATATATTTGAAAGCCAAGAATTCTTCAAACAAAAATCTGCCATATCATTGTTGCCTAAGATTTTAAAAACTGAAAATGCCAGATATTTAACTAGCATACATACATGTGCTAATAAATGTAGAAATGTTCTATTAATGGCAGTAATTGTTTTACTTAATTTTTTAGTTTTATATCTGTTAAAAAAAATTAAAACTTGCTTTTAGAAGTTGATGCAAATTTCTGCTCTGCTCTTTCTATTCTGCAACAATAGTATGTATGCAGCAGAAGATTTACTTCAGTTAATTCTACATAGTACCATAGGGTGAAACATTTTTATTAAATGTTAACAGCAGTGATGATTTTCCCTGTCTCTGGCTGTGGTTGCATAACATACAGGCCTACAATACATATTTTAACCTTGTTCATATTTAACCACTGTGGTTAGTTTATGGTAAATTGAGTAAACCATGATTAACTTTGGGTTAGGATGTAATCACTAGCATTCTTGGATCTCTATTTCTATGTGGAGAAACTGTGGTTTACTCTTGCAATGATGCTTGATTTTTTTTACTAAGCATGTGTCTCCCTCATAAATGCTAGTTATAAAGAGATTAAAGGTAATTACAGACACAAGTGTAAATTTGGTGTTAGGATACTTCTAACCAGGGTCTTCAAACTCGACAGCTTTAAGACTTGTGGACTTCAACTCCCAGAATTCCTCTTCCAGTCATGTTAGCGCAGGAATTATGGGAGTTGAAGTCCACAAGTCTTAAAGCTGTCGAGTTTGAAGACCCTTGTTCTAACCCATCAGATTTGATTTCTCTTATTCTAATAGCTCCGGTTGCCCTTTAATTCTTGAACTAAAGTCAAGAAAAAGAAAAATACATCTGAACATATTCCTCATGTTTTAGGACAAGGTGCTAGCTATACAGTGGCTTCTGAATGCTAGCAATGAAAACACAACTGTGTTTTATTTAATATAATATTTCTTGTAATATACAAGCTAACAGAAGTAAGAAAAACATATAAACTTAACAATAACAAAAAGTAATATATAAATTAAGATTAAAAATACTGCCTAATGCATATATGTCCCACTATTGAAATGACTGTTCATCCATATTCACCTATATTTAGCAACAAATATAGTGAGAACAATATGTCACCTGGTTCCCAAATAATCAAATTGAATATTTTGAAAAGTATGAAATGTCTTCATACTTCTATTTCAGGCATGTGTAGAAAAAGTTCTGAATTACTGATTTCATTAACATCATATTAAAAGCTTTCATAACATACATAAATTATATGGTACTGCCTATCTCTGGTATTTTCTGCCTACTTGGTATATTCAGCCAGAGAGGGTATACAGTCTAGTTCCCTCAATTACATGTCATCTTGAGGAAGCATGCCTTTTATGTCACAACCCATGTCCTCTGGAATAGGATCCAAGTAGAGAGATATGAAATAAAATTGCCTCTGAAATCGGAGATAAAATATACAAAAATTGTTTTAATGAAGACTTTATAACTACAGATAGAAAACTAAGACATTGTGACCAGTGTTCCAAATAAATTATCTTACTCCATAATTTGTTAATAATCCCTTCAGTGATAAGATAATTGTATTTGCACTAACCATAGCTTATAGAGGTTTTTTTTTTCAAAATCTCTATTACTTTGATTATTGTACAACAATGCTTGTGGCTTGCAGCTGTCATTTCTGAGTGTTCTTTTATAGAACAGTTGGGGTCAAGTTGAGTTGTTCCCTCTCCCCCCCTCCACTGATTAACCAATACTGGCAAATATAGGGGAAAAGATTCAGGAAGTATAATTATCTACAGATTCAATTCCACTCACATCTTGTTTTTCTGGAAGATTATTATAGTACAGTACTGTAAACTGCTATTATAGCCTAAGCATGTCTTACATACCAGGTGAGAGTATTGTGAATTAATGTAACAGTGGTGTCTTGGCTTAATTTGTGAGAGGGAGAAATATAAAAACAGTATTGCTTCATAAAAAATAGGAGGGCTATGTTTATTAGATTAATGTTCATCTGTTTTCTCAAGAATTGAAAAAACTATCTAATGGCATAATATTTTCCCACATAAAAATATCCTTTAAGGTAAACTCAACTCATGACATGTTAGTGACTTCATAGGCTTAACAGTTTGAATAAATGACAGATAGTATCACTAACACTGTAGGCAACAGGTGTATTTGGAACCAAAGTAAAAAAAATCTGTGCATCAATGAATGTTTTGCTCTAGATGTTTTGTCTTCAACCTTTCATCTTTGCTGGACTCAAATAACTTTTTATTTTTAAGTTTGCACTTTATTTGTTAGAATATTTTAACATTCTCTGAGTCTTGAAATATTTTTAGAAGTCAGGTACTACTTATTTCTTAAGTTAGAATATGAGATACTGCCTAAGCTTAGAACTAATTTAGGACCAAGCTTGGCCATTTAGGTGCTTTAAAAACATACATAAATTAATTTTTCATTTCTAAAGGCCAGTTAATGGTAATGAGAATAAAGAAGGGAATCCAGTTCAAGCTATTTCTGTGGTAGATGTCATCATTATCTGTTTCTCTATGTCCCTTGAGAGATACTCCTTAAAAGAGTCAGTGGAAAATTGAATAAAAGAAAAGTCCAACTGAGTAGGCTTCCATGATGGCAGTGATATAGTGCTGTATACTTTTTAGCTAGTGTATTTAGATTACATTGCCTTTCACTGATTCTGATGTAATTCTAGTCTGATGTAGTCATTATGCCACTATTATTTACTTGTTTTAAAAATAATAAATTTAACATGTCTCAGTTAAATTCCATACCTATAATAAGGTACAGAACAGTTTACCCTAGATGTAATTGTCTGCTAAAATGTTGTGCATTTTTAAATCTGCCATTTCTCCAAATATTTTGATCTTCCTTGTAACATATTCAATGTTCTTGAGCAGGTCTTGCACAATTAATACTAAATCATCAGCAAATGCACATAGTTTGTAATTGTGCACTTTAATTTGTAGTCCTTTTGCTCTGTTACCTTGTTTAATATCTCTATTTAACAGTTCCAATACTAAAATAAATAATAAAGGTGATAAACAACACCCTTGTCTTGTTCCTTTCTGGATTTCACATGGTTTTGTCAAATCTCCATTCGCCATTATCCGAGCTTTCTGGAGTTTATATAGATGGACTTCAGACCTATGCCTATAGTGAGATTTGGGACAGGACAATTTACCTTAGATGTAATTGTCTACTAAAATGCTGTGAATTGAACAGATCTTGTTTGCAAAATTAGCATTTACCTTTTATCAGCAAACTACAGAAGGATCACAGTTACTCTAAAGTATTTTTTCCCCTGCATATCTTTGTTTTAATAAGAGAAAGTTACTTAAATTTCTCAATGTTTGTCTAAGACTAGTTGGAATAGTTGTGTTTATATTTTCTTTCAAATTTTGGTTATGGTGGTACAGATACTTATGCTTTGTATAGTGTCTGGTGTGCTTTCACAATAAAATAATAGAACTCACTTTTTTCAGCAGGACAAAAGGAACAGGCTGTTGAATGGTATAGAAAGGGAATCGAAGAACTCGAGAAAGGAATAGCTATATTAGTTATTGGTCAAGGTAAGTTCATTTTTAGTGTTATATAAAGGAGAAAAGCTGTCAACATGGTTTGAAAATTCTCAATAGACAGTTTGGAAGAAAAAAATATTGAAATTTGTAAAATCCCCCCAAAAATAATGTACTACCCAATTATAATAAATAAGCATTCTAGTGATCTCAGTTACATTAAAATAAAATGCACCCCTTTTAATAAAGTGGCATACTGGTCCCTTAGCACAGTTTAGACACAAAAAAGATGTTTAAATGTTAGAGGAGAGGTGCCTAGGTATGCTGTTTGAGCAGTATATTCCATGTTGTACTGTATATAGAACCACTGAGAAGGCCTTCCTTCTAGTCCACGTTTTTCTCATATCACACCAAGGCATGACCTTCAACAAACGTATAAATATGAAGATTTCAAGTTGATGAAAAGTAAGGTTAGACCTGCACTTGAAGGCAAAATTAGCATTAAAGTTTTCTTCAGTGTTGGAAATAAACTTTCTCTTTTCAGTGATTACAGAGCAAACTGTTATTAAAGTAAGTGTTCAAGGGTTACTAATTTGGTAGTCTTTAGTATTTTTGTTAATATTCCTCTGTACAAATTCTAGATGTGTTAAATTATTAATACATCTCTATTGAGATGTCAATCTTAATCAGAATTGAACTAAATTCAGAGATTCATGTTGATCTTTATTTCATTCAAGATTGAAGAACTTTTGACCCCCCATATGTTGGACTATAACTCCTTTTAATCCTAACTATAATAACCTATGCTTAGAAATTATTACAGTTGTAGTTCAACATCATTTGAAAAACATGACTTTCTCATCACTGATTTAATTATCAGGAGCTTTAGTCTTTAGGAATTCCATTAAGAAGTTGTTGTATTTGGTACTAATCCTCACTTAATCATGGCAATTGGAATCAGAATTTCCATTGCTAAGCAATAACGGTTGTAAAGCACTATGTCCTATGACTGCATCACTTGGCAATTCCAGCAATCTTGGTTGCTATCATTAAGCAAGGATCACAGATTGTTAAGTGAGGACCTCATGTGTCCACAGCTTGTGACTTCCTGCCAACTTCCAACAGGCAAAGTCAATGAGGAAGATGGTAGGAAATCTCACATCCCATATTGCTTATGGGTGGATGAGGAGTACAACCAGGTGGGGGTAGGTAGCTGCTATTTTATAAGTCCACTGGGTAGGTGGGTTTCCAGAGTGTAAGAGAGTGCCCTAGTAGCTGTTGTGGTGTGAGTACAAGGATACTGTAGCGTGGTACAAGTGCAACTGGACTGATACGTGCACACTACAGAGTGCAGGGGTGTGTGTGTTTGTTGCATTCTATGCGGTATGAGTTTCCTAGCCAAGCTCCTCAGGAGAAAAAGGAGCGGGAGCACATGCAACCTTCCCTGCCAGCTTCTCCATTGATTTTGCTTGTGAGAAGCCAGCAAAGAAGGTTGCAAATAGTGATCAAGTGACTGCCAGACATTGCAATTGTTTTAAGTAACACCTGGTTGCCAAGCACCTGGATCATGTCCATGGGTGTGCAGAGACAGATGGAATTTCAAGGGTCGGATGTAAGTAGCACTTGTTTAGCACTGATCTAACTTCAAATGGTTGCTGAATGAGGGGTCATTAACTGAGGATTACTGTAATGTTTGGCAGGGCCAACTACCATTAGAAGACATCCTGGTTATTGCCATAATGTGTATAATCATAAAAATTCAAATACATTTGGCAAAACTGGATTCCTATGATGCTTATAATTTTGAAAACAAGAAACTTGTTCCAAACTAAAATTGCAGAGTTGATAACTGGAAATGGTTAATATATCATATCATATAACTTTTCAGTCAGGAATCAGGCTGGCCTATCGTACCGAGACAGTATTGGTGACACTAGTGGATGATTGTTTTTTAGTGGTTCTCCTTTTGCCATGACAAGTACCAGGTAGTGTTCACAGGGTGAAGAGGACCAGCCATAGTGCCATGTTATATGGGAGAGCCTCAGGACTTGGGTCTCTCTCCTATTTAACATCTATATAAAGCCACTGCGAGAGGTCATCTGCCAGCAGGAGCTTTGGTATTACCGGCATGTTGATGATGCCCAATTGCATTGTATTTATTAAACTTGTATGTCACCCATACAAGGGGGCTTACAGACATTTAATTAAAACACACTGTAAATCATTAAAACAATAAGGCTCATAAATTTAAAATCCAATTAAAATAAAACTAACCAGGCTGAAGAAAGAAGGAGCAAAGTACATACAGGAAGGAGATGGGGTCTTATCTACTCTATTAGCCACCTCCATTAGCCAACACTGGACAAGTTATGCCCTTGAGATGCTGGTTCAATGCCTGGAGGCTGTGAGAGCCTTGATGGAGACAAACTAGCTGTGACTCAATCCTAGGAAAATGGAGTGCTTGGGGATTTTTGACCTCTTAGAATAAGGAGAGTTGACATCTCAGATTCTGAAAGGAGTAATACTCCCCCAGACAGATTTGGTGCACAATTTGAAGATGATCTTCAACTCTTGGCTCCTGCTAAAACAACAGATAGCAAATGTGGCCAGTGCGGCCCTTGCACAAATTCATATTGTGCACCAAATATTCATTTCACTGTCCCTCTGGGAGGGAGATGGGTGGTTTTAAAATTTGATAAATAGTAAAAAAAAAATCTGGACCAGGAGGCCTTGTTCACAGTCACTTATGCCTTAGTTACCTCCCTTTTGGATTTCTGCTATGCAATCTAAACGAGGCTGTCTTTGAAGACCATCTGGAAGCTGCAACTGTTTCAGAGTGCAATGGCATTGCAGTTTGGTGTGTCCTACAGTTTATCTGATTAATAATCCTGCTGCATGAGATGCACTGGGTCCTAGTTGCTTTCTGGTTACAATTCAAAGTGCTGGCAGACAGCCAGGTTCCTTATGCGACCACCTCTCCCAGAGATATCTCCTTTTTCTACTAAGGCAGGATGGGGGCATTCCAGGTTCACCCCCTTAAAAGTTGCCACATGATGGGACCTTGAATGAGGTATGCATTCTTGGTGGATGCCCCAGCGCAGCCTCCTTCTTGAGATCCATGGGATGCCTATCTTTTTAGCCATTTGGAGAGCTATGAAGATTTGGCTCTTCTCCCAAGCTTTGAGCTAGGATGAGGTTTGAGCTAGGAGGCTGGTTTTTTTTTGGTTGTTTTTTTTTTTTGACTTTTTGGGGATTGTTGTGAATCACCTGGAATCATTACAGTATATGAGATAGTCGACTGTATAAGTTCTATAAGTAAATAAATACCATAAATATCAGTGCTTCATCCACTGCACTGGCTGTTGTATTACTTCTAGATCCAATTCAAATTTTTGAGGCTTGATCCTTAAACCTTTGAAAAATTTGAGAAAAGAATTTTCTCACTCATATTGCTTTCAGACTGATCAATTGTTGTTCTGTGTTACTCTCATAGATGAAATAAGGCAGAGACTTCTGTTGTGGAGCGGTAGAAGCACTTCCCAAGGAGTTATGACTGGTTCCTATGCTTTGTTGCCTAGCAAAACCTTCCTTTTTAATATTGGAATTTTTAGTTTGTGTTCAGTTTTATTTTTTATTACTTATATTATCCTACAATAGTGTATGTTACAGTTGATAGTCATTCTGCATAACTGATTGATTTGTACTGCATTCTATTGTTTTTGTTTTGCTTTTTAGTGTTTAAAAAAACTTTAAATGATTTCAGCCTATTATTAGATAATCTGCTTAGATACATTAGATTGGCTGTTACATATATTGAAATTGATAATTGGATATTGATAAATGAATAGATTATAATTACAGAATAATTATTGAAGACCCGAGTCTTTTACAACTGTTTATGTCTTTTGTCTTTTATCTTTTTGAAAGGGGTTGTATGGAGAAGTTATAGAGACAAAGAATAATAGGAATCCTCTAAAGTTATAGCTTATGCCAAATTTGTAGCAGTAAGCTTAGTATGTAGCAGCTGTTTGTTTAGCTAAATCAAAATGTTGAACATATAGTCTATATTTGTATTTTTTGGCTTAGTTATTATGGCTTTAGTGAGTTTTTCTAATGATAGTTTTAGCTGGGAAAATGGGGTAACATAAAATAATTTTGGATCAAATTTGATTCCCTGGTATTAAGGTAGCAACTAATGTATACTTAACAGTTAATGTATTGTATAAAAATTATAATGTGAGTTAACACATTATAATTAACTTTAATAATTTAAGACACAAGGCTAACATCCAGTCAAATAAACACCTTGAAGTACTTTTAATTTTTATTAAAGATGCTTAAAAATAATCATTTACTCTCTGAAATTAATAGTCTTTATTAGGACAATAGTACTTTTTTCTGACAGAATATTGGTATAGATTTAGAAATCTGTAATCATATTGCATCACTTTTCAAAAGGAATTCTAAAACTTGTACTTCCATAGGAGTATTTTGAGACAGAAAATATATATTGTACATATATTTATTTCTCATATCTCCAGCTATTCTTAGGAGTCTATAGTTTGTAACCCTGTATAAATGTGGTAACATCCTAGAGGTTTCTTGCTAAACCTGTTACTTCTAGTTTCATTTGTTCCAAGTGATATAGTGTTATATTATTTTATTAGTTATCATTTATATTAAATTACTTTTGATGGAGTATAAGATAGATATTGCTATTATACTTCTGCTGAATGTTTAACTTTCTCTTTAAGGAGACCATTATGATCGAGCTCGTCGCCTCCAGTCTAAAATGATGACAAATTTGGCAATGGCCAAGGACCGTTTGCAGCTGTTAGGTACTACTTAATGTTGTTACTTTAGAAAATTGTAGAACTGGTAGTGTATATGTTTAAGATGTGTTGAGAGAAAAATAATTTAAAACTAATTTTTAAAACACGTTTGAAACATATGTTTCATCAACAGACTTCATTTTGCATCAGTGTACTTGTTGCAGGAATACTTGATGCAGGAATACTGTCATAGTTTGGTTTCCTGATATTTTAAAGAGGAAGCTGAAGAACTAGTGAGGGGGTATTTTTTTGCAAAACTTTTAAAAATGCAGCATGAACATAAGTTGCTTCTTGAAATGGCTAAGCAGTTGGTGCAGAATTAGCATTGATGGAAGATACTATAAAGTGCATCTTAGAAAGAAAATTCATAGAGAAAAATGTTGCTAAAATTTAAACTAAATAGATTTTAACTGCAGATTACTTTGAAGAAAAGTAGTAAATTGTTGAACAAAATAATCTTGAGGTCAGTTCAAGGGTACACATATTTACAAAATAACTAATAAATTCAGTGACAGATTATCATAAATTGAAATCTTTTAAATCAAAGCATTTATAGATTGAAGCAAAATAAAACTAGATAGCAGCAAAAAATGTCTGGATGGCCAGGAATGAAACATAAAATGTGATCTCACGAGGCAAACTCTGCAATTACCTACTTAGATAAAAAGTTAGGATGCAAATAAGGGTAGGATTTGTATCATCACATCATCATTTTCAGTTATCACAATTATCTTTGGACTTCTAGGGATAGCAGTATTTCAATTAATTTATTCACTTCTGGTTTTCTTGAAAATGCTGTTAAATCATTTATCCATGTTACATGGTTTAAGTCTCATAGGACTGAAGCTAGGATAGCATGTATGGCATTACTTATTTATTAGGAGAAACAAGGACATAGAATTTCTACCTAGAAAAGACAAAGCTCCTAAATCAGATGGTTTATGATTTTGTAAATCTCATTTACTATCTGTTTAGTTATGTTGATTATTTTAGGAAGCCAGTGTTAATTAAGAAATATAGATTAAAAAACGCACAATCCTTAGGTTTCCCAGTTTGTTGTTCTTTCAAACAATTGTAGTGCATTTTCCACGTGTTTCTCCTGATTATCCAATGTATTTTTTGGACATTTCTTTTGTAATTAGTCTGGTAGATTTAGTAGCCATTTTGTATTAAAGTGGCTCCCATAGCCACCATTTTGTTGTAGGACTCAACAGTGTTTCAAATTTCAAATGTACTTCAGAGACTAAAAAGGTTGGGAATCTTTAGAGTACAGTAAACAAAATCAGAACCAGAACATTTTAAGTTTGGAGGAATGGTGCCAAGAAGATTTTGTATGTTTCTGTGTCTGTGGTTTGCTTAAAACTGCATCTCTAAATGTCATTGACTGTGACCAGAAAAATTGTGAGATTGGAATATATAAAAATATATATTTGATAGCCAATGACAAACAGAAACTTTTTAACAAGAATAACATTATGCAGTTGCATCATATATTGGATTAAAATAACTTGCTGTTAAATATGAGGTGTCAAATGTAAACTACAATCCTATGATGTAGAATTGTACCTTTGTTGATTCCTTACCCTTTCCTGCACCTGCAGCTTTGATAATAGTGAGTTTTTTCTCCCACGGGGCTTATAAAATACAGGTATAACTTTAGTGTTTTCCTGAAAGGCTTCCAATTGCTGTTGCTCTTTTCTGGAAACCTGGAGCAATCTAGAGTGCGGGACATGGCAAAGGATAGAAGTTTAGCTACATTTTTAAGATGCTATAGGGCACCGCTTTGTTTGATTTTGCTGTTACAGATATAAAAGGCTACCTCATATAACATGTTTCTAATAAGATAAAGAGGCAAAAATGTACCCCAGCATTTTTGAGTTGACAGAGCCAGGTCTTCAAGCATTTAAAAAAGCAAAGTGGTGGTCTGCGTTACTTCTGATGGGAGGATGTTCCAAAGAATGAGAACAAAGGCAGAGAAGGATCTCTTTCTTTCACTGATGGATCCACAGCATACTTTTCCTGCCTGACCAAGTGGGACAAGGCAACATAATAGGATGAAAATGGTTCTGCAGTAATCTGGGCCCATGCCATGTAGGGTTTTAAAGGTCATAATCAACATCTTAAATTGGATCCAGAAGCAAATTGACACTTAGTGCAGCTCACACAGCAGAGGTATTATATGCACCATCCTTGGGGAATCAAAGGTTGCTCGTGCAGCTGCATTCTGTACCAGCTGAAGCTTCTGGGTGCTCTTCAAATATCCTTGTCACTTATTAATGTGAAGATAAAATAGTACTTGCAGACTATTGGCCTGCTTTTAGACAATTATTGTCTTCCAGTAAAATTGAACATCAATCCGACAGTTCAGTTCAGTTTACAATTGAAAACCTTTCTTATTGGATTTAATTTTAGCTATTCAGCCCACTATCAAATTCAAGTAATTTTCCAGAATTCAATTGCTTTCTTGGGGTTGTATGATAGGGAGCACCAAGTAATATTTATGATATCTTACTCTGAAGCTCTCCAGGACAATACTGAACAGGTTAGGGGACAGGATACAACCATGTAGGGCTCTAGTGTTAATGATGTAGATGTTGACAATGTGATCCAACACCCGCTTTTGAACTAGGCCTGTAAGGAAGGACTTGAATATGCAAAACAATATTGCAAGGCCCACATCATTCAGATGATGTAGAAGAACACTATGTTAAATAGTCTGAAAGCCACTGAAGGATGGCTGCATCATCCAATTTGTAGACAAGGTCATCATCAAAGTAGCTTCATGTCATATTCTTATTGAAAGCCAATTGGCATGAATCCAAATAATTGGAATCATCCAGATATATTGAATGAGGAAGTTATAACCGGATCAATCATTTTTCTAAAAAAGAATATTTCAGATTATTCATTATTTGCGCAGATCTCCCCAGGTTAAAAGAATATTTTCAATAGAGTTCTTATTAGTTCCTTTAAGCTGGGAGATAATATCTGTCACTTACAAAGAGGGCCAATGCTTTTCTGCTCTGTGAAAATATAATGGGGTAGAGGAATAAATATTTTTTTCTACTTATGAGGCCAAACTTCAAACTGATCTTCAGAAAGAACTGATCTATGGCCTAAATTCTTTCATTTATTCTTCAGCTGTTATCCAGTCCTTTTCATTGATCTCCCAGCTCTTTAATAAACAATTTGGATTTTTAAAGAGAAGAAAGCACTTAGAAATGAAAGTAGCTTGAAAATCTATGTATGGTTTTGCCATTGATATTCTTAACCGTAGTATATAATTAGCAGCATGACCAGTCACCATATCCAATCAGCTGTGTTATCAGTAATTCTTGTGGGAGGTCAAGATTCCATGTGCAAGCAAACATCAGTGCTGTGACTTATGTTTGGAAATGAACATGAAGGCAGTGAAACTTTTTCATTACTGTTTAGATATATTTTTCAAGCATAGGGGCAGTAGCTCTAAATTAGTGCTTACACACAAGATGAAATAAAGGAAGTTTAAGGATTAATTTTCATACAGTCTTTAGAAATGATTTAGCAGGTTTAATGAATTATGTCCTAGATCAGTCTTTCTCAAACTTCTTACTCTGGAGAAACCTCTGAAATAATTTTCAGATCTTAGTGAATCCGTGCATACAAATTAAATAACTATTTTTCACAAAAAATATGAAAAATTCACAATTCAATTAATTTGTAACCTATACAACCCACATTTGTCAACATTAACAATAATAGCAAAGTGTTGGCCAGGAGCTGAGTTGTGATGTGTAAAAATCCCCATCATTATGAGTGCTAGCATTGCATTTGTTAAAAAAAGATTGGTTTTTCCAATCACAATGTCTTATAGAACCTTAAAGACCTCTTGCTGATTCTGAGTTGAGAAAAGTTGGTGTAGATGATATGGAATAGATGTTCTGTGTACATATATCTTTGCCATGTGTTGATATGACCAGCTGAAGGTCATCTTTTTGAATATAAGTACTGTTGGGTAACAGTATACAAGAAGGGAACATAGAGAAGGAATTTTCATAGAATAACAGAGTTGGAAGGGACCTTGGAGGTCATCTAGTCCAATCAGTAGTGGTATTCAGCCGGTTCGCACCGGTTCAGGTGAACTGGTAGCAAGGATTTTGTGTGGGTCGCCGAACCGGTAGTAACTTCTGGCTAGCAATGCCCCCAATCCGGTTGCCCATCACCGCTCACTCGCTTGCCTCACCTGCTCGCTCACCCCGTCCACCAGATGCTTGCCCACCCAGCCACTCCTTAAGGTATTTTTTTAACTTCCTGACAATCAGTTGTTCCTATGAACAGCTGTGCCAGGAATCCCCTTGCTTCTTACTGCTTCACCCAGGTGGCTTCCCTGAGGCCCAGGAAGGCAAAAAATGGAGGGAGGGGGCATAGCCCCCCTCCATTTTTTGCCTTCCTGGGCCCCAGGGAAGCTTCCTGGGAGCAAAAATGCCCCCCCAGAGGCTCCTCTGAGGCCAGGAAGGCCCCAAAATGGAGCGTGGAAGGGTGCTGTGTGCACCTCCTATGTTCCATTTTTTTTCTTCCTAGTCCCAGGGGAGCAAAAACACCCTCCCTGGAGGCTCCTCTGAGGCCAGGAAGGCCCCCAAAATGGGGTGGGGATGGTGCTGCAAAAAAGCCACGCCCACCCAATCACATGTCCACGCCCACAGAACCGGTAGTAAATTTTTTTGAATCCCACCACTGAGTCCAACCCCTTGCTCAAGCAGGAGTCTATTCCAAATATTAGCTTCTACTTAGGATCAAACTCACAGCCTCCTGATTGTGAGGCAAGAGCTCCATCTCTAGGCCACCAGAGCTGTCCTATGTGAGATATGTATCACAGTTTTTAGTTTCTTTAAACTTTGGCCATCTTATTTAAGATTTTAGGAAGGGCTGAGTAAGAATCTTTTTTCAAAAAATGCATATATTAAAATTTGAATTTGTATTTTCTGTGATGCCTCTTTTAGTTAAAGTTATATTGCAGTACTCTTTTGCATGCAAATACATGGTAATATCAAAAAGGAATCTAGATTTTTCTGAGTAACAAAATAGTAATTACAGAATATAATTTCTAAGCTTAATGTGTATTGAAAAGCTATTGATATTTTTAATGGCTGGTTTTATTTTTGAAGTATAAAAATGGGTGATGGTATTGATCTGTTTTCTAAAAAAAGAAAAGGACCATGATTTTACCAACAGGTTATTTGTGAATCTAAATATTGTTGTAAACTGACAGTCAGATTCAGGATGATATCTAATAAGTTGTTGATTTCAAAAGGTTATAACTGATTCTAAAACTAGTGTAAGAAATGTGGAAGTTTTAGAATTTTTGAACAATTACTTATGAGTTGTATCTGTCTAATTTATTTCTGATAATTATAATGCAATGCTAAATCTTATTGCTAGAAAAGTAGTAATTTTATTTTAATTATGTAACAATTACTTACTAATTAGGGAAAATTCACTTGATCAGAATGGAGGGCTCTTATGTTCTTATTTATAGAATTGAAATAACCTGTAGAAAACAAATATACTTAGCTGCTTAAAATGGAATGATTATCTTAAACAAATACTTGTTAACAAAATTTAGTATGAAATATGGTTACAAATTGAACCAACAAATTGTTATTTTCTTAGATGATATGTAGAAGAAATCATAATTCTTTTCACGTTCATTTTAAACTATCCCACTAGTTCTTTTCTTCACTATTTCTGAATAATGCAGTTATTGACTGCAGTTCACAGTTTTACATAAATTGTATTTTATTAATCAGATGTGACTTCATAACATTGTAAACATTAGATATAAGCTTTGTAACTTTAATCCTTATCAAGCCAACTAAAGGCAAAATCATTTTAGTATTACCAGTATACGTAACTTTCATTGGTTCATTTTTTGTCTTTTATTTGTCCTTTTCCCTCCTCTGTTCTGTTGCATAGAGAAGATGCAGGCAGTTAAGCAAATTCCCAAGCTGCAAATGGAAGTCCGTAGTGACAATACTAACCTGGTATACCGCAATGGACATCTCCAGTCAGGTGGGTTTGGTTTTCCCAGCACCTAATTAATTAGGGGGATGTCTCTCAGTATCTACCTTATCAAAACAAAATATGCAGCAATAAATACCCTGCTCCTAATATATTTTTAAAATGTTTTTTCTTTTAAAGATTCTTATTAATCTATGCTGAATTAATGTTGTCTTCACCCAACTGCTTTCCTTACTTTTTAACATTTCTTAAGTCTTGAAAACCAAGGCAAGGCATTAGTTTTAAAGTTTAGTGTTTTGACATAAAGTTTGGCATTTTGGAAAAAAAATAGGACCCTTATAAAATGCAGTGCTAGAAAAAAATAAGATTTCATTAAAAAAAAATTCACATCTCTTATTATGTTGATTGCTATTTTTTTATAAAAGCAAAATCAGAGAATATGTTTTTATTGAAGGATATTTTTTCCTGGCTTTTTTGTCAGTGTGTGTACATGAGATATAACAATGAGAAAATCAGCTTGAAGTTTATTTATATGAGAAAATTATTGGTGTTCAGCATTCTTAAAGCCTGTTTTGAATGAAAATAAGAGAAAAAATTAGGTAGTGTGTTGTGTTTGTGGCTAAGCTGCTTTGGAAATTTCCTTGCTGTGGTAATATAACCTATTGATCATTTTCTGTAAGGCCTTTGTATAACTAGCAGTAAGTCTAGGAAGATGTGGGCATTCTTGGTGGGGGTAGGAGTATCTTTGCTCAGAGTGCCTCATTCTGTTTTGATTCTGCCAGTTTAGAAGGAATAGGAAAATGGGTGAAAGTTCAAGGTACAAGATACACAGTTGTGCTTTCTCATGGGACTTTCCAAACTTTCCCATGAGACTTTCCGTGGCTGTATGATCTCATCCTAGCAAGGTAACATCTGGGAATTTCCAAGATTGTGTGTTCTCATGCTGGTGAAGTAATCTCCTGTTGAGGTCATTGTTTTCTGAATATGCATACTGTATATTTTGCTTGTGTTTTTTCTCAATAAATACTGCTACCTGAGTTCTCTCAGGGCTGGCATTTTCTCAGAGACATTTCCCTGTGTCTCATTTTCAAATGTCAGTCCACCATAAATGGTGACCCCGACGTGATAGCTTGGAAAGCTATACGTTTCCCGCATCCTATACTCATCGTCATGCGGACGTCGACTGGGCCCTCATCTTCTTCGCTGGACGAAGATAGATTCTTTTCGTGAGTATGGGGGAGATCTCTCGAAGGCTCAGAAAGAGCACATCAGGGAATTGAGAGGGATCATTGGGAATAGTTTTGGGTTTGGAATTGGCAGTAGGGGTTGTGCTGTAGGAAAGAAAGAAATTGAGGACTTACTACAGTATGTTTGGAAAAATATTAAGTCATATCCGGAGGGAGGTAGTATTAAAGTAGAGTCCTGGAAAAAGATAGGGAAATTTTTGCACGAGGAACCTCGTGCCCCTTCTTCAATTTTGTTAACCTGGAGAGTGATTATGGATGCATTAGCTACTTATGAACAACCGCTCCTAGCACCCCCGAAGAAGGTTTGCCGCTTTACCATGCGGTACGTTTGTTGCCACCGACGGCACCTCCAGATAAATCTGGGGACTGTCCGGCGCTAGAAATACTTTGTCAGAGGATAAGAGTTTACCTTTAAGGGTTCAGGTGGATGCAGTTACTGCAGCTATTCAAGAAGCAAAGAATAGAGGGGAATTATCAGGAGATGATTTGGTGGAGTTTGGAGTAGAAGTTCAACTTAATCCAGTAGAAATTGTCATGGATGCTGCATTAAATCCGCAGCGGGAGTGGAAGCCTTTACAGCTCAGAATTTTGAGGGAAGTTAAGCAAGCAGCAAAAGAATATGGTGTTAGATCGCCATATACTCAGGCATTGTTAGAAGCAGTTGGTTATGGAAATAAAATGATTCCGGCTGACTGGAAAGCTCTGTTGAATATGATTTTAACTCCAGCTCAATATTTGGTGTTAGATCAGAAATGGAGACAGCTGGCAGTCCAGAGGGGAACAGCAAATGTTACCCCAGATCAGCTTTATGGAGCTGGTAATTTTACAACAGTGGAACAACAGAGAGATGGTATGCCTGAGGAAGGGTTCATTCTTCTCCCACAAATAATTTTTCAAGCCATAGGGTCTCTCCCTGACGGCGAAGGTGGTGAGAAGACCTTTACTAACATCAAACAAGGGAACAATGAACCCTATGAAAATTTCATTAGCAGACTGAAATTGGCTATTGAAAGACAAATTGATAATCAATTCGCCCAGAAAGAGTTGCTTTTTAAGTTAGCAGTAGAACAAGCTAACACAGATTGCAAAAGATTTTAAATCCACTGGTAGCAAGTGGAGAGAGAGAAATCGCAGATTTGATTAATGCATGTAGGAAGGTTGGGAGTCAGTCTTTTAACATGGAAACTTTAGCTCTGGCTTTACAAACAGGACATGCTCAGAAGGGAATTGTTTCAATTGTGGGAAGCCTGGACATTTTAAAGCGCAATGTCGGGCTCCTGGAGGAGGTCAAAATCAGCAAAATAAGAGATCAATGGGACAGGGTGTTCGTCCTAAATCAGTGTGCCCAAAATGTAAGAAAGGATACCATTGGGCATATCAAATGCTCCTACAGTTTTTACTGATGGAGGGAAAGTTTTTGGTGCTTGTGTTTGGAAAGATAAATCTGGAATTTGGCATACAAAAGTGACATCAGAGCAGAAGTCTGCCCAGCAGGCAGAACTTGCTGCTGTAGTTTTGGCTTTTCAAAATTTTCACAATCAGGATTTTAATTTAATAGTGGATTCATTGTATGTGTATAATTTGTTACCCTTTGTAGCAGGTTCTTATTTGTCTCCTGGAATATCACCTGATATTTTAAGATTGCTTTTGCTTTTACAAGGATGTTTGGAGCAGCGTGTGAATGTGTGTTTTGTTGCTCATATTCGTAGTCATAGTAATTTGCCTGGAATTTTATCACAAGGTAATGCCAAAGCTGACAGTGCTGTAACTTCAGTCCTCACTGTCCAGCCATGGGACAGTCATAGTTATTTTCATCAAAACGCTAAAGCATTGGCACAGCAATTTAAACTTACTACTGCAGAAGCTGCTGCCATAATTCAACAATGTCCAACTTGTTCAAAGCAGGGCACGAATATCCCTATGGGAGTTAACCCCAGAGGGTTGAAACCTTCAATGATTTGGCAAATGGATGTTACTCAATATCCATCATTTGCGCCCTGGAAATATATACATGTGACTGTGGATACTTACTCAGGATTTTTAATGGCTACCCCTCAAAGAGGTGAGATGGTTAAACATGTCATCAATCATTGCATTAAGACTTTTTCAGTTGCTGGTACACCTAAAACTTTAAAAACTGATAATGGTGCGGCTTATCGGAGCACCGGTTTTGATCAGTTTTGCAAACAATGGTCTGTGGAACATAAATTTGGGATTCCATACAATTCTACTGGGCAGGCTATTGTAGAACGTCATAATTCCACGCTCAAGACCATGTTGACTAAATTAAATAAAAAGGAGGGAAGCTCCTGGGGCTTCCGGCGATTCAAGATCAATTAAATCTAGCTTTATATACTTTAAATTTTTAAATTTGTCTGGTAACCCCTGCGCGCGGCCAGCAGGCATTTTTCTTCTCCTTCTACAGATGCGGTGAGACCTCGGGTGTTGGTGCGGTTCCTTCCAGATCCAGCATGGGTTCCTGCTGAGCTGATAACGTGGGGACGTGGTTATGCAGCAGTTGAACATCTTGGTCAAATTCGTTGGGTTCCTGGTCGGTGTGTTCGGCCTGATCATTCGCAGGCACCTGTGAAGGAAGTTTCGGAGGAGCAGGATGGCGCATCTGTGGTTCCTGATCCTGTTGATTCTGCCTAATCTGTCCTGGGCTGCTCGGGTGCGGAGAGAGCAGCGACAGCATGTTCAGCGTGCCGGAGATTTGGGCGATGATTTGTGGACAGATAATAATTACATTAAAGATTTGCGCACAACTGCCAAAAACTTGAACATCACCAATTGTTGGTTGTGTATGCACCTTCCTGGGAGAGTGGGAGAAGGACTAACATTGCATGGAGTGCCTTTTGAGGAAAAAGATTTAATAAAGAATGCAACCTGGAGAAAACAGTTGTCTTGTGCTACAACAGAGCAATTCCAGATCCTAACCATGGGAGGTAATCTATGGACACAAATTTCTCGAGGTCTTATCCCACCTTTGGGATTGCTATGAACTATAGGGATATTCATATTTTAAATAATTTTACTGTTGCTATGTTTAATGATACTATAAAGAATATTAAGATGATTAATGTAGAAATGTCTGAAATTCGTACAGTTACTTTGCAAAATCGATATGCTTTAGATATTATGTTAGCTGCTCAAGGAGGAGTTTGTGCTTTAATTCATTCACATTGTTGTGTTTTTATACATAATTATGAGCCAAACATTACAAAAACTGTTCAGGACATGGAAGATCGTATTGCTCAGCATCAATCTGGAGCCGATGGGTTTAATGCATCATTCTGGGACAGTCTGTGGTCCTGGCTTCCTGATGGATCATGGTTTCGCTCCTTATTGCAAGGGGTTGTTATTATTATTGCTATATGTATCTTATTATGTTGTTTTATTCAATGTATTCCTAATCTATTACAAATGTGTACCTCAGTCTTCCGGCGTGTGGGATCAGGTCATGAGGGAACTGTGTACTATGCCACTAAAACACCCCCTATCTTTGAATAAATAAAAAGGAGGGAATGTGGTAATATAACCTATTGATCATTTTCTGTAAGGCCTTTGTATAACTAGCAGTAAGTCTAGGAAGATGTGGGCATTCTTGGTGGGGGTAGGAGTATCTTTGCTCAGAGTGCCTCATTCTGTTTTGATTCTGCCAGTTTAGAAGGAATAGGAAAATGGGTGAAAGTTCAAGGTACAAGATACACAGTTGTGCTTTCTCATGGGACTTTCCAAACTTTCCCATGAGACTTTCCGTGGCTGTATGATCTCATCCTAGCAAGGTAACATCTGGGAATTTCCAAGATTGTGTGTTCTCATGCTGGTGAAGTAATCTCCTGTTGAGGTCATTGTTTTCTGAATATGCATACTGTATATTTTGCTTGTGTTTTTTCTCAATAAATACTGCTACCTGAGTTCTCTCAGGGCTGGCATTTTCTCAGAGACATTTCCCTGTGTCTCATTTTCAAATGTCAGTCCACCATACTTGCTATGTTTTTTATGAGGTTTGTAGATTGTACCTTCAGTCATTTTTATTCTTTATAAGACATGCTTCTGAAATAACTCCAAATAGTATCAAATATATAAATACTTTTCTTACTGATTTTTTTGCTTATAAAGACATTTATGGCAATTATTTCTCTCTAAAAGTGTACTCTCACTAACCGATTAGTGTGATGTGGTGCTTTGCTTGAAACAATTACTATTGGTATTTGAATACAGGTAATTCTCAACTTACAACCCTTTATTTAGTGACTGAAGTTACAATGGCACTGAAAAATGTGACTTTTTTCACACTTCCAACTATTGCAACATCTGCATGGTTACGTGATTAAAATTCAGATGATTGGCAACAGGTTCATATTTATGACTGTTGCAGTGTCCTGGAGTCATGTGATGCCGCTTTGCAACTTTCTGACAAGCAAAATCAATGGGGAAGCCAGATTCACTTAACAGTCTTGTTATTAACTTAACGACTGTGATGATTCACTTAACAGTTGGGGCAAGAAAAAGTCATAAACTGGGGGTAAAACTTACTCAACAACATAAATTTGGAGCTCAATTATGGTCATAAATTGAGGACTACCTTATACAGTTGGTATTTTTCTTCATTCTGGTAACTAGAATTGCCAAATATCTATGCATGGCTTTGTGCAAGATAGTTATATTTTGATAGTTATATTTGTAGGGCAACAGTGTGACTTCATTTGTGATGTTCTGACACCAACGCGATATATGAATCAGCATAATGAGAATTGGCATATCGCTATATTGTAGAAGAAAAAACTCATTACTGCTTGCAATTGCAACTACTTTTATTGATACTTTTTAAAGCAAATAATCATATAGCCTCGATTGCATGGAAAGCAGTTTCTGTTCAAATAAATTTCATATCCGAAATAGTAAGGTTTTGTGTCTTTTTCTATTCTGTTCTTCCTTTTAATTTTCCTTCAGATAATTACACCTTCCAATAGTTAGATGTTTTTTGTGGATTTACTGTATCAAAGTAAATATTTGGCACACCCTCCTAAAACAAAATCAGTTTGCAATTCTGATAAGCTTATCATTACTTTCTATCCACTTTGAAAAACATTGTATCTTTATCACATCGCGAATTGCGAATTGATTTGAAATCCACATTAGCTGTGCTTTTAACATAAAATCATTCAGAAATTGGGAGTTGAATATTATGATCATACGGATAGTACTGAAAGGATATGTACACAAGAAAAAGGCAAACATTCTATCTCATTTTTATACTTGGATCAGGTGAAGCACTGTAACATACATTTGTATCTAAGTTCAATACAAGATCATTTGCCCCCTCCAACCCAAATTCTATTGCTCCATAGTGTGTGTAATATTTTCACTGTTTGAGGCAGATGTGCAAGTTTCTGTGTAATCTTAAAATAGATTATTGCATGGTTTTATTTATTTATTTAATTTATTTGTAGCATATAGTATCTCACGGTTCAAGGCAACTATGTGTCTTAAAACAAGCTTACAATAAGTTTTAGTTATCCACTCCTGCACTGTCTGTTGAAGCTTGTCTGGAAACCTAGTTAGTACTTTGTCTTTTCACTGTTTTCAAACAGAATTTAAACTCTTATTTGGAACCAGGAATCTTGAACCCTAGTTTTTCTGTAACTTCCACAGACATTAATATAAACTTCTTTGATATTTTTGTGGCTCTAGCATCTACCCGATAAGAGTCTTATTCCTAGGCATCTTATATGGTGTCTTTGCTGTCTTTTAGATATCAAAGAAAATAATGTTGACAACTTTATTGTTGCTTGATTTGTTTGACGCATTTTAATCCTTTATGATTCACTCTGAAAATATTTGAGAGGTGCTAGATATTTTGCATGTATTTTTAGTTTTAATTAACTCCATTTTAAAGCTGTTGTTTCTGTTTTTAAATATTTATTTTTATATATGTATTTTACTGACAGTTGTATACCATGCAGAGAGTACAACTTAGGTTACCATATAAATTTGATAAATAAATGCATAAATGTTAAGTGAAGAGCGAATCTAACTTTCTAGGATATATTCTGAAATATTTTAACTGCTTGCTTTCTTGTTGATAATCTTTATAAAGTAATCTAGATTAGTGAAAATGTCATTAGGTAAAAAAAAAAAGTCCATCATGTATTAATTAATTCCACTTAGATCCAAAATTTTACTGTATTGGTCAGGGGTGGGTAATCTTTTGCCATCAAAGGAGGCATTCCCAAGACGTAATCTGTAAGGAGCCATATGTCACTGGTAAATGGAATGTACAGTATGTAAGTAGTGGAAAGATATATTCCTTTAGAATTTTTATATCGGTCTTCATAGTTACATTATAACTTTATTTTCATGCTTCTATAGATGTAAAATATACATTACCTTTTTCCACTGTATTTTTGATTATGATTTTTGAGTCTTCATTTTATTACTGTTTAGCGACCATTCAAAATTATGGTATTGAAAAAATAACTTTATGACTATTCCTTGCACTTATGATTCTTGCAACATCCCTGCAGTCACATGATTAAGATTTGGTGCTCCACAACCAGCAGCTGTTTATGACTGTTGCAGCATATCACAGTCATGTGATCAATATTTGCATGCTCTACAATTGGCTTCTGATGAGCCAAGTCAATGGAGAAGCCAGTGGTAAAATTGCAAGTCACAGCTATATGATGTTTTGCTTAGCAATGGAGTTTGTGGTCCCATTTGTTGTTAAGTGAAGACAATCTGTACCGTGTTTCATTCTAAATTCATATTGCTTGAATGCTGCAAAAATAGTTGTATGCTACCTGGTCAAAACTGTGCTTCTATAAATAGTCTAAGAAATTGAAAAAAAACTATAAGAATTCTGAGGTTTTAGACATTATTAGTATACATACTATAGCTCAGTGTTTAGATATGTTGGCTGTGATTGCAGGAAATGATAACAGCTTTAGTTCTAAAATTCTCTAACAAAGCAACCTACTCAATAAAGTTTACAAAATACCAGTGCAAACTGAAAGCAACATTATTAAGATAATATCATGTTCTTGAGGTGGTCTGTTCACATTGATAATGTGTTTATCCACTTATCTATAATGGCTATAGATAAGTATATTAAATTAAGTGTTTTTATATTATTGTTCATTATGTATTGTGAGATTCAACCCTATGTTATTATCCAGAGTTGTTTTGTGAATATAAATCAACTAAATTAATAGATAGTAACAATTTAAAAGTAAGTAAACGTGCAACTAGCTGATTTGAATGTTTTGTGTAGTAAGAAATGTGTTCTTTTTCTTTGTAGAAAATGGAACTATTCCGAAAAAGAAGGATCCGTTGTCTCACAGTAGTAATTCACTTCCTCGTTCAAAATCTGTGGCAAAGGCTGGATCTGGAGGATTTTCTGGGCACCAAAGAACACCTAGTTATACTGGAGTTTCTAATTTTTCTGCACCTAGAGTTCCTTCAGCTGCTACTCAGAAGGTAGGAAACTAGCTTCTATACACAGAATATTGCATATTTGTCATTGTAAATAGAAAAGTTGCAATTGAAATAGAAAAGGAAATAAAAACGTTGTGATTGAAAATAAAAGAATTGTATTTTATAAATAGCATATTTTGCATGCATTTAAATTCAGTTATTAATATTACTAGGAAAGGCTGGTAGAGATTGTGATTTACTATAAGGGAATTGTGTGTCTGTAATCCCAAACTCATTTTAGGGGAAAAGATTACTTAATGTTATTTTATTCTTAATTTTGGTTAAGGTTGTGGTTGTATCTAGTTTCATTCTTGTTATTATCTGCTGCAAAAGTGGAAAATGCTTTTCAATTATTTGACAGAAAATAACAAGGGGAGGAGTGAATTCAGTATATAGCATTCTTCCCCATTTTGCTGATGGGAGGCTTCTATCATTGGAAATAGCTGGATTCTGTCCATATTTTACAAATTGGCTATTAGGTTGCAAAACTGGTCCAAGGATAAGGGGTGAGAAATGATTTCACTGATGTTAGGGTACTTGCCAGAAGATGCCTGGAAAATGTTGGCATGAAAAAGTATATGGAAAAGGAAACAAAATGATAAAAAAGTAGAACTTTTTTTCTATTGGAAAAGCTAAAATATTTGTCATTTTTAAAATTAAGCAAAAGTCTGTGTTGTATGCATGTACACAGAGATTTTTATTCTCAATAGAGTAGAACTATTCATCTGTTCCAATTTATTTTGCTGACTACGGTTTTAAAATTGTTTTATGGTATGGGTTTAAAATTCCTTTCCAATTTTAAAACCATAAGGGTTAGAAAATGGATATAATGATACAGCTAGTTTTCTTCTGGGTTTATTATTTTCAGAGCAGAAAAAACATTTTCTTTAGAAATATTTTTAGAATATCACTGCCATCAACTCAAAGTGGTAATACAGAGTTCTATACAGATTTTACCTTTGCTCTTTATCAGCATGGTATGTTAGTCATTGGAAGGAAGGATTATTACATTTATAATATATAATTTATAAAATTATAAATTTATAAAAGTATGTTATATTACCATGGATAAAATATATATGGTTGCTAAGAGTTGACAATACCTTGATGGCACATAATCAATGTTACATTAATCTTTTGCAACATTTAATTAACTTTTTTCTGTATTTTTTTAAAGTCAAGTTAACTTGTGCCATATCAAAGATTTGTTTAACTGATTAGCCAGATGCTGAATGGAAATTTCCTTCCTTTAGATTACTGAAGCTGATACCTTTTTAAAATAATATTGAAATACATTTGAAATAATTGTTTCCTTAGGCTACTCCAAAAAATAATAGAACCACCAAGCCTTCTACTCCTTCTACTGCTGTTCGAAAAAAGAAAGATACAAAGATTTTAAAAAATGTGGATAGTAACCTTGCTAATCTTATTCTCAATGAAATTGTAGACAGGTAAGTGGTATTTTGTGGCTGGGTGGAGGGGTGGGAATGTTTTTTAGTGTAATCAAGTGTAATTATTTTCAGGGCAAGTAATGTTCATATTTTTTCTGCATCTGTTTAAGATTAGGATAGGAAGAAATGAAAATATTCTTTAAAATATAATATTTAATATACATGAGAATTTCTTAACTGTGAGAGCTTTTTATAAAAAAGAAAATATGTTGAGGCAAAGAGTGTGAAATGCTCAGCTGCACTCTGGAAGAATGAGATGCCTATTGTGTAATTAAAATGTAATTACTATTCTGTATTTGTTAGTGGGCCATCTGTCAATTTTGATGATATTGCTGGGCAGGAGTTGGCTAAACAGGCACTGCAAGAAATTGTTATCCTTCCCTCACTTAGACCTGAAGTAAGCAATCTGTTTCCTGGCTTGTTTTATTACATCTTCAATGTTTTCATTATCTGGTAGATTTTACTTGGATTTTTTAAAATTTAGCCTTTTGAATATATTAAAGTAACATATATATTTGTTATATAATGTGTAAATATTACTCATGATTTTTCTGTATCAAAGTCCAATTGGAGTATTAGATTAGATGCTGGAGTAAAATTGGCACTCTTACAGTTACTTAAAATGTTTAGCTTTTATTGGTCCAATACATTGATTGTGTTGCATAGATTAATAAATAGAAATTAATCACATGCTCAATAATGAGCTAAAAAGAATATTATCTACTCCCCTGCTATACATTCATGCTGCTAGGTCTTCAGTGGTAAAATTTAAACATTAAATTTTCAGCAAAAATAGTTAATATTAGATATGCCCTTTCTATGGGTATCATCCATTTCTACATGACATTCTGCTGAGAATCCTCCTTACCCAGGAAGGGAGGGAGAAACAATTTTAATCATTTCTTCATATGCAACATCTACCACTGACTCTTCCATGTTCTTCAGATGGCCTCTCTATTTTTAGTACCAGATTTTTGTGTTCTAGGAATCTACAATAGAGTGGAAGTACTAGCAAAATAGTTCTTCTATTCTGCCAGTGAACATGCTGAGCTGAATCAGAAACCTAATGAAATTGAAAGTTGCCCTTCTGTTTAGTATGCTGGCAGGCAAAGTGTATCTTGAAACCAATATTAAAGATACAATCGGTCTACAGATGATCTTTGACCTATGACTGTAATGGAACCTGCCCATTATTGTTGCAAGTAGTTATGGGCATTAAGTGAAATGGTCACACTTAATGACCCCCTACCCCTCCTATCTCTGCTGCAGTTTGAGGAAACAATGGGCACATTTTCAAAGACATCTTTTCATCTGGGCTTTTAATGTTTCAGTAGATTTTGGCACCAGAGTTCAGATTTTGCATTTGTAGCATCAATTGACAATTGAAATAATATTACTGTTGATAAGTAGTTAAGTACAATCAGTCCAGGTTCAATTCTCTGGCAATTGAATGAACAAATGCTTACCATCGCAATCAATCTCTAATAATAGAAGGTAGGAAAATGGAACCTAAATCATCAGAAACCATATTCTTGGTTTTAAAAATCAAATGGTAAATATTAAATATATGAATTTCAGAACACAATCAAGATTAAATTAATCTTGATTGCATTCTGAAATTCATGTATTTAATATTTACTTATAAGGAATGATTCTTGTGTTTTATTGTTTGTTAAAAAAAACCTGCTTGTATCCATTTGGTGTGAATTTTTGAGATGTTGTGAATTTTGCTGATGGGTAGCTATTGCAGTCTTCTCTTATTAATGTTTGGTCTGTTGTGAAAGTACCACAACAAAAGTCTAAAGATCCCCATTGTGTTTCATTTATATACTATTGTATATCACATTTTTACATCTATTGTAGCTAATTTTCTCTTTAAGATACGTCTAAAGATATTGCAGGAAAGAAAAATTGACAAGTTTATTGCTGATGCTATAATAAAATATATATTTTTATATAATCACTCCAACTAATATACTCTGTATGTTACATGTTCATTCTCTTAAGATAAAAACTAAAGACAATTAACAAAATAAATCCACAGTATATATATTAGCCAGAACAGCCAATTGGAGGCAGTTTTGCTGTTTCTTCTTTCTTCCGTCAGATGGCTCCCACCTGACTATTAAAATACACTTTGTGAAGAAAACGTAGAACTGCAATCCTGGATAACAGGCTATAAGAGCGTTAGTTGCTTGAAAAATGAATAACAATTTATAATAGTAAAAAAATTAATTAATTCCATTTGAGAAAGTATTGGTTTCTATAGCACTTATAGCTTGGTGAATTCCAAATAATATATCCTAAATAATACAACAGAAAATTGTGAAACTAATGCTTAAATTTAGTAATTTAAGCATTAGTTTCACAATTTTCTTTTGTGTTTGATTTTTTTGTGGTCCTTTCTGGCTTATTTTTCCTAAACTCTTATTTTGATCCATATCTACTGCAAAACACATTATAAATGTCTTCTCTCAGCTATAAAATTACTAGTTTACAGGCTGAAGAGTTCAAATTATGCCATGAACCAAAATGTAACTCAGTCAATCTTCTAGTTGTTTACAGGACTTAGGGCTCCTGCACGAGGATTGTTGTTGTTTGGCCCACCAGGAAATGGGAAGACAATGCTGGTAAGAGAACTGCTTTCTTCTATCACATGGGCAGGCAGGTAATCTCCTCTTTTGTTCCCCCAGTATCCCCTCTAAATCTGATTATATTTGCGAAAATTGGCAGTGTATTTTTCTGTCATTTTAAGACAGGAAACAAACATGTGAGATTTAAAAGAGGTTTAAGATAATTTATTTCTTTCAAAATCCTCAAAATTTCTCCCATTAATCCAAAAAAATAAAAAAAAACACATTTATGCACATTTGTATCCCCAGCTCATTCATTTTAGTTGTTCTGCCCCTCCCCTTAGCCCGAAAATATTATTTGTGCTTTGGCATATTGCTTATGGAAACAGTGTTTGGACATTATATTTTATATGTGTATCCAAGGAATATTTTTTCCTATCATTTTGGGATAAGAGTAGTATCATGTTGGGTCATGGGTACTCCAATTAGAAAAATGCTCAGAATTGCACAGTATCTTACAAAAAAAAAAAGTAAACTGTGAACTATATTAGCAGACATTAAAAGGTATAACATACGGTAAATTGCTGAAGTGCTGATAGATTGAAATTTCCTTTAACATATATAGTTAGTTATTTACTGGGCACATATGTGTCCAATTTAGCAGAACTCTGGCTAATAAGGATAATTACGTTGCTGAAATATGTTACATGCTTGGTATTATATTGCAGCCTTAAACCATTTTTTTTTTTTTTGATATAGGCCAAAGCCGTGGCTGCAGAATCAAATTCAACCTTCTTTAACATAAGTGCTGCAAGTCTGACATCAAAATATGTGAGTAGCAGTATTATATTTTGGCTGTGGTTAAAGGGTCATCTTAGGAAGTTTTGGGGAAAAATAAATGGAGCCATATTTGCACCAGATTCCAGTACATTGGAAATAATGTTTATCTATTTCTAAACTATTTCTAATTTTGCATCTACATCTGTGTCTTATTCCACTGGAATATGTAAAACTTCAAAGCTGTAATATAAAAGATCTTGGAAGAAAATTTTTCAGTATCTTCCATTCCCCCTCTTAAGTCATCTATGTCCCTCTGAAAAATGCCTGCATGGATGAAGTCCTCTTGGACATGGTGCTACAAAAATAAATATTTAGGTAATTCCTTTTCCATTATATCCCCAGAACTGTGAATCTATCCAGAAATGGGTTTTTCAGGAATAGAGATTGGGTAAAAGAATTAGCTGCCGCTAGAAGGACATATCTGTGTTAGTTGGCAGCAACAGATTGTTAATACATGTTATGTTAATATTTCAATTTAGTGTTTCTTTCAAGAAAAAGCAAGAAAAGCTCCTCCAATACAGTCAGAGATTTTGGAGTTTTATAACATAATTTCCATATTTTGCTTTTTTTTATTGCTATGTTTGTTTGAGGTTGCTATTTTGCTATTGTATGATTCTGTACTTTCCTTTTGTTATTAGCTTGGAGTATTAAGTATATAGTAATTTTGCAAAACCCCATTTTCTTTTAAAACCTTCTCCATTTCACATTCTTTGGAGCAGCCTCCTGAATAAAAAAGCTTTTTATGTGTGCCTGGCTTGTAGAGGGAGATAGAAATGAAAACTTTAATGAACTTTTAAAAATTAATTTGATTATAGTTTAGTAAATATAATAACACAGATTTAATGTCAGAGAATAGAATAGATCAAGTTAGTTGTGTTTTAGTATCCACTGATAATATGCCAGTTGTGAAGCATATGATTCAATCAATTTGAGGTGGGTACCTTCTTTGTTTTTTTCCCTTAGGTTGGTGAAGGAGAGAAGCTAGTTCGTGCACTTTTTGCAGTAGCTAGAGAACTTCAGCCTTCCATCATTTTTATTGGTAAAGTTAGTCAAAATTTTGACTTAAATTTAAAGCATAAACCTTTTAAAAATAGTCTTTTAATTGAGAATAACATATTCTTCATTCTCCATTTTATTAAATTGAGTTGCATTGCAGAAATAATATGTTCTTAATCAACAGTTTTAACTTTATTTTATACTATTTATAACAAGTACTAATAATCCATACTAGAGAACAGGATTTTTTTTAAAAAAAGTAAAATTTTCCCCAATCAATGATCTTTACGGGTACTTGTTAATTTTCTTAACCAATGTATGGAAATGGATTCCCATTACCTTCTCTTTTTTTCAAATCTTCTTGGACTAGCCTCCTATCCTAAGATTTCCTGGTGGGTTTCCTAGTTAGGTACTTTGCTTAGATTTTAAGTGCTGCACTGATAATATATTAATAATTTGGACCACAACATTTAATTCTTGTCATTCCTAAAAATGTTGACAACTTATTTAAGAGCTCTGGAGCAATATATGCTGTTTAGCATACAGAGTATTGAATTATATAAACAAATTTAAACTATATTAAAGTATACATTTAATATTGATTGCATATTTTCTGTTATGTTATTTAGATAGATAGATAGATAGATAGATAGATAGATAGATAGATAGATAGATAGATATATGCACATAGGTATAGATATAGATATATATGTATGTATATCATGTGTATGTGTGTGTTAAGTATGGGTATGGGTAGATATATGCATATACTTTGAGACCAGGCAACAGAATTTCATTTCTAATGTGTGCCAGTGTGCTCACAGTAAAAAATGACAATAAAGATTATCTTATCTTTATATTTTAGATGAAGTGGATAGTTTATTGTGTGAAAGAAGAGAAGGTGAACATGATGCTAGCCGACGTTTAAAAACAGAATTTTTAATAGAGTTTGATGGTGTAAGTATTAATTATGGAACAGCATTATAGTGCTGGGTATTTGTGGCAGTTATTGATTTTTTTTAAAAAAGAAAACAGTCAAGATTTTTCTAATAAAAGATGAACTGTTGCAGTTCTTTCTCCCTCCCCCTTTTTTTCTAAGCTTCAAGCAAGATAATACCCCAATCTTTTACAAGCTGCCAGGAGCTCCTTAATAACAGCAGCAGAAATACCACAAGGACAGCCAGTTTCCTCAGTACCCAATGCTAGGTTCAATGCAGAAGCTCACAACAAACAATATTCCTGTCAACCACCCCACTGCATTAAACATCAAAAGAATCTCCTGGGACATTTTTTCTCCAAGAGTATAACTTTATTGAAAAGCCAGATGGGTACAGAAATGGAAAAGGCAGTTCTCATGTTTTCATTTCAAACTTTCTAGACTTTTCCAAATAATGAGAAAATCATAATTTGTCATTAAACTCCACAAAATAATAATGGTTTCTGCATTGCCATTACATGGTATTGTGGAAACAGTTTGTTCCCAGTTACAAATGTGTGTGTGTGTGTGTGTGTGTGTGTGTGTGTATGGATCTTTGGTTATTCGGGTTTTCTCCTGCGTAAAATTGGAAGTATTTTGGCGACATTTCGACGAAATCTCATTCGTCATCTTCAGGCTTGTGTCTTCGGCTTTGTGCTTCTTGGAGTAATGTGAGCTTGCAGCTGTTTTTTCTTTTAACTGCCAGTGGGAGTGCGACTTGACTGGGTGGGGGCTTGGCTGTGTTCTGATTGGGTGGGGGTGTGTTCTCATTGGTTGGGGGCCTGGCTGTGATCTGATTGGTTGGGGGGTTGGCTGTGTTCTGATTGGCTGGGGGTGTGTTCTGTTCAGGTGGGGGCTTGGCTATGTTCAGGTTAGTATTAATTGTCGGGGGATTTGAGCTGGTGAGCTGTGATCCTGTTGTTTGGCTTCGCGTTTGTGGTCGTGCCACATCTTCATGTTGGGCGTCAGTTCACTTCATGTATGGGTCGGAGGGGTTTGAAGCGGGTAGTGATGCAGCTGCGGTAGGGCTTCTGGTCCGTGGTCGTGTCTCATCATCTGTGTGGGTGTGAATCTGCTTTTTACGTGGAAGTGTGGTGATAGCATCTTGTGTGGCCTTCGTGGGTGTGGGTCTGGTGTCATTCTTCATGTTAGGTACTCGTTTGTTAGTGAGGGCGGGTTTCCAAATGGCTGGTAGGCGGGAGGTATCATCTTGTTTATTCATGCTGTGTGGGTGTTTTTCTATCTCTATGGCTTCTCTGATTATTCTGAACAATCAGAACACAGCCAAGCCCCCACCCAGTCAAGTCGCACTCCCACTGGCAGTTAAAAGAAAAAACAGCTGCAAGCTCACATTACTCCAAGAAGCACAAAGCCGAAGACACAAGCCTGAAGATGACGAATGAGATTTTGTCGAAACGTCGCCAAAATACTTCCAATTTTACGCGGGAGAAAACCCGAATAACCAAAGATCCACATACAAATACCCCCGAAAACCTCAGAATATATATATATATATATATATATAGAAACACCAATCAAGCAGAACACAGCAAACTCCAAGACCAATAAACACAGACCAAGACTCCCAACCAATCAGGATGAAGAAAAAACCATTCTGGCACAGCAGTAGGCTAGCCCCAAATTTAAAACAGAAACAGCTGTGAAAGTCTGACTCACAGACAAACACAATACAGAAGCCTGATGATGGCAGATGAGATTCTGCCAAAACGTTGCCACAACTTTAAAAGCACAACTATAATGACGTGGGAAAATACCCGAACAAAGCTGAATACCATACATGTAAGTACCCACGAAAACTTAAGAAAACACACATACACACACACACACACACACACACACACACGTATGTATGTATGTATGCATGCATGCATGCATGTATGTATGGTATTCAGCTTTGTTCGGGTATTTTCCCACGTCATTATAGTTGTTCTTTTAAAGTTGTAGCAACGTTTCGGCAGAATCTCACCTACCATCACCAGGCTTCTGTATAGTGTTCGTCTATGAGTCAGACTTTTGCAGCCTTTTCTGTTTGCACTGCTTGCACTGGCACGAAGCCGAAAGCACCAGCCTGAGGATGGCGAGTGGGACCTCACCGAAACGTCGCCAAGATACTCTCAATCTTACACGGGAAAAGACCCGAACATGCCAAGACCTGCATACACACACACACACACACACACACACACACACAGTATATATGTATTTATAGTATGATGTTTCCTTTTCTGATTCTATCTGAATTTGCTTTTTGGGGGAAAAAGGTACAGTCTTCAGGAGAAGATCGCATTTTAGTAATGGGAGCAACTAACAGACCACAGGAGCTTGATGATGCTGTTCTCAGGTATTATAATTTATGCATAATTAATTAGGAATATATAATGTAAATTTATCTTTGATCCTATTCTTGCTTAATTTGATATACCATATTTAAAGAGTATATTTATTTTGGTAAAAAATACTTTCCTAGATGATATGTTTACTGGAAATATTGTTGGAATGAGTAGTTGGAAATATTTTCTAACTACTGTATATTTTTGATATAATCAATGATTTATCTTCATTTTGCTACTAAAGACAGGTTAAATACATTAAAAATGAAATATAAGCTTCTATTCACCAAAAATGGAGAGATCTTTCTGGCCAAATGCCACTGTGTTTCAAAACATCTCTCAGTTCTCAGATTTTTCTTCTTATATGTATATCAATTATTTCAAAATAATTGACCAAATTCTTGTCATCATAGTCACAGGAAGAATCTCAACTGCCAGGAAAATTTAGTTTTCCTATATATTTTGGAATATTTGTTGCTTTTTTCAAGGATATTGTAGAAATTGCCAAGTGCCCAAAAGGCAATCACATGACTTGGGGGGGGGGCACCCACTGTTGGAACTTTAAATCCAGGTTAGAGGTAAACATTTTTGGAGGGGGGGGGTCTGTTGTAACTTTGGATGGTTGCTAAGAGATTGGTCATATTCAAGGACTACCTATATGTATTGAAACTTATTCTGGTATCCATTTTTGCATTGTTTCTGTTTTATGGCACACTTGAAAAAGCAACATCTTTTCTAAAATGTATTGGGATTGAATTTAAATTTTATTACTGACATTTATGATTCTTTCCTCCTTCTATTGTTCATGGTCACCTCTTCTTTCACTGTTAAATTCTAATTACTAAAGCCACTCTGAGCTATATTATTTTAAATAAAAGTTTAGTAAGATGTCATTTTATACAGTTATTAATTTATTTAAAAATAATTTACTTATTAATAAAAATAATGATTAAGTTAGCAAATTAAATTGGCACATTCATACAGAATATGAACTTAGACCTACAAAATACATACCCACAAAATAAGAATTAAGTGAAAAGTGCAGCTGCTTTGATGTTGAATTGAGACTTTTCTGTTTATTGTTTCCTGTTTTTTTTTATTTCCTCCTTTTCTTTCTTTGCCTGTGTTCCACTTTCTCAAGCCCAATGTATCTTTCTTCCTCATCATCTCATCTACAATTCTCACTTCTCAAAACCAGCTGGGCTGACAACAAAATGTGATCTTGAAACTCTAATATTAACTGCTGGCAATAAATATAGGGCCAATTTTAAATTTTATAGTGTTAAAAAATCATTTTTTGCTAACTACAATCCTGGTTTAAAATTTTTATTATATCTTGAATCTTAAGTAGAACTTTTATATTAATATTTCTTTTTCAGACGATTCACCAAAAGAGTATATGTATCATTGCCCAATGAAGAGGTATGTAGCTTACGGTGATATTTTTAAGTAAGAACGTCTCCTATTCAATTCTTGGATGCAGATTAATAACACAAAAATCAGTTTGTTCATCTTTAATTATAGGATGGATTCTTCTATCACAAGGTCTACTAGGATTTCTGTAGTGATGCTCTGTTCTTTTTTTTCCCCTTCTTTTCCTTTGTCATTTATTCCCCTTTGTTCATTTCCCTACTCTGTAAATTTTCTTTCTTAAGTTTCATTATTTTCCTATGAAGAAGCGACAATTTGAACCTAGATTGTAGCTGAAGAACAAATTACCATTAACATCAGAATTAACCTAAATGTGGATGGAAGTTTAATTGTCACTATATCAGTTCTGAGTATGCTTTATTTGTAAAAGGATTGCATAAAAAGGATTCATCTTTCTGTCTGCTTCAAGTTTACTTATTTATCCCATGAGCTGTTCAGCGCATCCAGAAGTGGGAGGTGCTTCAGTCTCTTCTGGAAAGGCTGGGCTTAAAACTCCGGGACGCTCCTCCTCCTCCACAGGACACCTCTCCAGCATCCCCCAGTTTTAGCTCAGCCTTCGTGGTAAGAGGTTGTGCACTCCCTGACTGGAACGGTTTTCTGATTCACCTAGTCAAAATTCAGGTTTGTTCTTGGGTTAATTCGGCTTGTAAATTTTTCCCCAATTAATTTGGCGATTTCAAGGCTTGTGGCTCTATTAGGTCATCCCCCCGATCAGTTTGAGAGCAGTTCTTTGTGGCTGGTGGAGCCTGCCACTCTGCAGGCAGCCTGAGACGGCCACTTCAGGCAATTAGCTTATCTAATCCCCTGATCGTCTTATCTCTGCGATCTTGGCGGAGCGCTGGCAGCCGCGGCTCACTTCTCCTTGCCTTTTCGACTGACAGGATCATTTATCTGACAATTTAGAGAGTCAGCAGCAGCGGCTCGTTAAACTGCTCAGGCAATTAACACCGGAGATTCTGCCTTCCCGCCATTTTAAACGGCTGGCTTCAAGTTCGCGCCTAAATATCATAGGCGCCATACCCCACTGGTTTCCCTTCTTGGGGACCGGGGCAGGTAGCTTCCCACTCCACTTCCCTGGCATTATTTCTCTTTTATCTTGCTGGTGTTGGATAAGCAGGCTAGTCCTTAAACAGGAATTTTTTTCTTTTTGCAATTGCTTTTGGATCATTACATTGGAGTGAAGCCTCAAGTGCCATTTCAAACAGCGGGACGTTTTTGACAGGAAAGGATCCATCCAGGCCCTGTATAGCTGGTTTCCCTTGTTGGGGACCAGGGATCCAGAATATTTCTTGCTTGGAGCGCTTGGGGGTTTCCCTTGTTGGGGACCCTTAGATACTGTTTCCCATATACACAGTTTTACATGTGGATATAGGCACGTGTGTGTGTGTGTGTGTGTGTGTGTATGTATGTGTATGTGTATATATGTGTGTGTATATAGATATAGATATATAGACTTATACTCCTGGAGAAGCGTTTTACTTTCATCCACAGGGGTAGGCATCACCTCTAAGTAGTAGTAGTAGTAGTAGTAGTAGTAATAGTAGTAGTAGTAGTAATAATAATAATAATAATAATAATAATAATAATAATAATAATAATAATAATAATATTTTTTAAAAAACATTAAAGTTAGAGGCATGAGAATCAGTCCTCCACAATGGAAGGTGACAGCGTCTTCCGCTCCAAGACAAATAAGTCCCGAGATAAGTCAGTGGGCCCCAAAAAGGCCACTAAGGCAGCGGATAAGGATGCCCATAGACGGCACCAAGCCTTGGAAAGGCAGTTGCAGAAACGGGCCAGGGAGGCAGACAAGATGGCTATGACACAACAATCGGATCAGGGCCCAAGTACATTGTTGGGGCCCTTGGACTTATCCACCCAGCCCAGACAGGCTATTTCTGGACAGCCTCCCATAGGTATATCTCCTCCAATGAGCACTGCCTGGCGAATCCCAGAGGCAACCTTCACCCCTACGGCCACCGGTTTAAGACAGGAGGAGGGATTACCTGAGACTATTCCCATTGAAATGAGGCTCATGGGAGAAAGGGCGTTGGTACTTAACTGATACGCCCGCTCTGTGAGCTGTGAAGAGCATCCAACCCCACCCATTTCTTTCCGTCTGGTGAGGTTCCGTTCCGGTCAGGGATCTAGATTAGGTGATGAGTTCCGGACTTTGGCACTCAGTCTTCACAAAACTGGGGGACGCTGGGGAGGTGTCCCGTGGAGAAGGAGGAGCGTCCCTGAGTTTTAAGCCCAGCCTTTCCAGAAGAGACTGAAGCACCTCTCACTTCTGGATGCTCTTCACAGCTCACAGAGAAATGGCGTATCAGGTAAGTACCAACGCCCTTTTTCATATATCTGGAAATCTAAGCTTTCACTTTTATGTGAAAGAAAACTTTCAAGCAACAAGCAAGTTTAAATACTATATTTGCATGTGTGCCAAGCCAAATATGGTGCTTGCCATGGGATATCTGTTTAAACCCACAATGTACAAGACAGCAAATTAAAGCCAGTTATGTTGTTCATTGCCTTCCGTATCAGTCCCAATCAGATTTTCATAGCTTTTCACATATTTAATGAATGTGTCAAAATATGTGAGAAGCCAGGATAATCTGATTGGAACTGGTATTATAGATTGAATAGAAGAATGCTGAACTCTTACAATTTGCTTGTGTTTCTGTTAAGCTTTTAGCATTTTACTAATATATAATAGCACGACATAGAAGCAAAAAGACATTTTTAAGATATAGCTTCACTTCTACCCCATATAATTTCAAACTTAATCCTATGTTTTGTCTTTGCAAAGTCAAAACCATTCTGCACAATTTTCAGATGTGTAGTGCCTTTGCTTGATTATTTAACCAGAGGTGAGATTGCAAATAAAGAATGTTATATTTTGCAGAATCGACTGCTTTTACTAAAAAATCTCTTGAGCAAACAAGGAAATCCATTAACCCAAAAGGAATTGGCACAGTTAGCTAGGTGAGTAAATTCTAACTTACTGCTAAATCTAGGTGGACTTTGCATACTGCCTAGTGATATTTGCAGCTGTTGCTCATAAGAAGAAATGCTAAATATAAATGGCTCTGAGTAATGGCAAAGCTATGTTTCTCTTCCTCGCTGTTTATAAAGAAAAGATATCAGCACTTCATCTCTCATCAAGTATAGTATGCTGATATCTTAAATGATAAGACTACAATTTAATATCATTAATATTAGAGCATTAAATATTGAAACTTCTGAACTATGGACCTAATTGTTTTATCCAAAATGTACGAACTCTGTTTTACTCGTATTGCACTGCTTTACAATAAAGAATATAACACTGTAAACTTTATTAGCTTTCTGCAAAGAATATAAATTTTTGAAATTGTGTTCTTTCTAAAGAATGACAGATGGATATTCAGGTAGTGACTTAACAGCATTGGCAAAAGATGCAGCGTTGGGCCCTATACGAGGTAAGCACAGTTAACTTTGAATTAAATGCATCTGGAAGGTGGCTCTAAAAAGTACTCAGATATGTGTCTTTGGTTAAGCTATGATCCAAATAAATAGTTTAGTTTGCTCAAGTCCTTGCTGTAGCTAGTAGCATTTTAAAAATAATTTAAATAATCAGAATTAACTAGCTAACATTGGTTGTACTTTGTAAATTATATAGATGCATGCATGCATATATACATTGGTACACATAAACATATCCAATGTTCATCAGGAATTTAGTTTAGCACAGAGACAGCATATTACAGAATTTGCAACCAATCCAGTAAGGACAGCAAATGGTAAAATGTAATCAAAATAAACACTGAAACCTATAGTCGTTTTTAAAAAAAGGGGTAAAGGTTTCCCCTTTCCAGTTATGTCTGACACTAGGGATGAGCCAGCAAATGCGGTGAGAAGTGGTACCTATTTATTCGTATTTGCATCTTTCAAACGTCTAGGTGGACAGGAGCTGAGGCAATTAATGTGATAGTAATGTAAAAGGAATAACATTAATGTGAAGTTTAAAAAGCTGCAGTAACTAAAATGATAAAAAGATTGAGTATAAAAAGACAAGGTACAGGATTAAACAAATTTAGCGTATCAGATTGTTAAATCTAAAATAGTTGCAATATTTTCTTTTTGTTTTATAATACATAATATTAGCAAGTATCTGTAGTCCTCTTTGGATCTACAGGAATGAATCAGAATTTGAAAATATTTGAAGAAATATTTAACTTTTTTTTTTTGTTTTAAATGGGAGTGAGAGTGAAAAGTTTTGGGAAGCAAATTCCTCCTTCTTCAACTTATAAAAGCTCCCCAAATCTTTGAAATCCTAATACAGATAGACCTTGACTTACAACCATTTGTTTAGTGACCATTTGAAGTTACAATGGCACTGAAAAAAGTGACTTGTGACCAATTTCCATTTACGACAGTTGCAGCATTCCCATGGTCATGTGATCATGACCTGCCTAGAGCCTTATGATCTTCAAGATGAAGAAACATGTACTTAAACATTTGGTTTAAACCAGCTTTATTGCCAGAATTCAGAGTTGTCTTACTTCAGATATAAAGCTTTCTGATAGGATACATTGATTTGAAACTAATTAATTGTGTTTCTTTTAATTTACAGAATTAAAACCTGAGCAGGTGAAGAACATGTCTGCTAGTGAGGTATGTGCTTTGCTGACAATTCATTCATTTTTAATCTTTTGTATTTATTGTTTTCAGAGCACAATTGAAAATTCAAAATCATAAGGATTATTTGGATACTCTTGAGAGTAAACACATTCATTTAATTTACAAAAGTACTAAGTTGTCAAGTTGGTCTGTGTAATATAAAAAAATCCAATACTACTAAAAGGCAACCAAATACCCCAAAATATGTCATAGAAATAATTCCTCTAAGACTAAATAGATAATTAATAACCATAATTTTATATTTGAGAACACAAATGCAACCAAAATATGCAACACTTTAGAAAGAAGGCTAGATATATAAACACTTATGTAGTATTGTAGTGTAAAAATTACCATTCCATGAATACAACATAGATTTTTTTTGTTCCATCCTGTGACCTTTAGTAGAGTCTGGCTAGTTCTAAGTTTCCTCAGCTCAATGTTGAAACTTCTCCCTTTCCTATTACGGCACCGTGTTAGTAGATTCTCTGTCCTCTAAATTTTTAGAGAGATTAAGAATGCACAGACTGAAATAGGGCGATCAGAGATCAGAGTATCTTGTTGCTTAAGCACTTTGTATTTTAAGTCATTTTAGCAGGCTAGAAATAGGGGGAAATGGTCTGAAATGATTTGCTGAAATTGATTCACATACTTTAGTGCCATCTAGTGGAATCAACATAGTAATACTTATCCAAGTTGAATTATTGTACTTTTGGTCTGCTGCTCAATGCTGGTAGTCCCATGCTAATATTTTTTGAAAACATAATGGTTTAATAAACAGATTTTAAACCCAATAATATGTGATACTCAAGGCAACTTATTTTTTTCTTTCCTTTTAGATGAGGAATATTCGCCTGTCGGATTTCAACGAGTCTTTGAAAAAAATAAAATGCAGCCTTAGCCCTCAAACCCTAGAAGCTTACATTCGCTGGAACAAAGCCTTTGGAGACACTACAGTGTGATCAAAGAACTTTATCAAACAAGGGGAGATTGTTGTCAGCAAGGGACAGCTGATTCAAACTAATGCTGACTGTTTGCAAGACATCAGCAGTATCTGCACTAAAAGGCAAGACTGATTTGTAATAGTTGATGATAAGCTCCCTAAATTTAATACTAGGATTTATACCCAACAAACTATGAGAGCACAGTAAAACGGGGAAGAGAATTCTACCAAATGAATGATGGGAAAAATATACTTTGTGTCCTTTTTTTGGTATTTTCTAAAAGTTGCTCATGATATTTACTTTTGTTGTGTTTTTCTTAATCACTAAGCCTTGTTTCAGTTTCTTGTGTATGGATAATGTGCCAAATTAAACATAAACCCATATGCCTAAGAATATTATTTTGAAAAATCCACAATATAAAGCATCTATGTAGTCTGTTTTTTCTCTTTGTGAAGTCCCACAGTCAATATAGTAGTACAACAAATTGGTATGCCAAATTGGTTAAAGTTATCAATTTTTCCCTGCAGGAGTTTTCCAGTACATTTATAAATATCCATAGTAGCATCTTGTTTTTGAATCATAGTCCAAATGTGAAATAGTATTAATTTAAATCAACGACAGATTTTTCCTTCAGTGCTAGTTTTTGTGACCACAATGACCAAGAGCCAGGCAATTTTCCATTCTGGTGATTTTCTAAGATATGCAAGTGATCATAGCTGTAATTACTTGTTTAATTGGCCTTCTATATCCACCTGCATTTCAATTTATAGTTATACAACCATTTAAATTTTTTTTTATTAAATGACTTGTAATATAATGGGCTTTTAATATTAAAGGAACAGATGGGTTTACTTCTCTGTCTAATATGATTGGTGTTTACAAAATGAATAATTTATTCAATTGTATGTTTGCTATAATACAAAGGGTATGAATTAGATACATGAGTAAAGACTAATTCATTTTTTACAATTTAGTAGTTGTGCAAAAAGGATAGAAAAACAGGGACAGAAGAGTAACATTTCTGTTAAAATGTTATCATTGGTTTTTGAAAGGTACTTTTGAACTTGAAGCAGGATTTTATGAACTTTATTTAAATTTTATTTGATAATACTATTTGCAAATCAACAATACTCCTAATCTTAAATTAAGGTTTTCTCATGTCTAGAGATCTCTTCAGTTGCTATCTTATAGAAGAAATTATGCCTATGTGCAAAGGCAAATCTAAAAAAATAATATATTGTTCAATTAACAGCTGTTACTAAATCTTTGTATGAAGATAAACCATCACAGGTTTATTTAAAACGCACTAAAATATATTACTTGGCTCTTACAGCTTGATTAAACATGGCAAGTATTTTAATATCCAAAACTGATAGTACATTAATTGTGATTTATCTTTCTTTGACAATTCGGAAAACTAGGTTGCATACTATTGTGGATACTCTTTAATATACTTCTCTCTTTTCTTCCAATTTTCTTACACGTAAAGTGTGTGTGTGGGTATTTACAGATGTATGTCTCCAACTTCAACAAGATGTAAGATGTAAGATGTACCTATTATGGAATAAATTTAAAGTCTCTTTTCCTGTTTTATCTTTGAAATAATTTCAAGAGCATATTGATGCATCTGAATACAGAAATACTGCATAGCATAAACATTCTTGCTAAAGGTAAATGGTAAAGATGTTTGTTACATCTTTAAAGGACATTTCTGAAAGACTGACGACACTAGCTACTCCTGTACATTTCAACTCTTCATACTGGTACAGTATACAATAAAGTCATTATACAGTCTTATTTAAAGTTGTATTAGTTTTAATCCCTGAACAAATTATACTTGCCTAAAGCTGCCTGATCACTTAACTCTTCATTCTAAAATTGGATAATCTAATCCAAGGACATTGAACATTTTATTTGTTCCCCTGATGTAGTAAACCTTGTGGTTGTCTGAAGTCTCAATTAAAATTTTCAGACTTGTCATTTTAAATCTACAAATACACCAGACTTCAAAAACCTAATAATCAAAATTACTGTCTATGGAGATTCTCAATCATCCAGGTCATAGTCGTCCAAAGGGTGCTTTTTTGAAAAAGCAATGGGACTTTTTTTTTTCTTTGAAAATGTTTCACTTCTTATCCAAGGCTTTAAGTAAAGGCTGCAGTAATCTGCCTTATTTTAATTTAAGGGCTAAATATTTCTGAATTATGCTTGCAATCAAAGTCTGATTAATTAAAGCAAAAATTTACTCAGGCAAGAATTATTTTTATCCTGTTTGAATCAGAATTACTAGATGATTTAGATATATAAAAATAGAATTAAAACTACCAAGTCAATTGGCTTAATTCTTTTTTAAGAAAGTGTTAGGAATATTTCAGATGCTTGCTTGAACGGATTCTAGAGATCCTACTGTATTCTCTGTATTATAGCTTAATCATAAGAATTCAAATGGTTGAATTTTGAATTCAAATGATTGAATTTTTAGCTTCATATATATTATCTTTGAGGCAGTGCTACCTTTCTTGTTAAGCATTTTGGGAGGGGGAACATCTGAAGTCTCAGTTATGTGTAAGTATTTAGCAAATTCTGAAATATGGTAGGACACTACAGACTGTTTGCTTTTATGCAATAAATGTTGCTTTAAAATAAAGGTAACACTTAATACATTTTCATTCAAGCCATAATCCAGCAATGATTGTAATCATATCCGTATTTCAATTCTCTTTAATAGAAATACGTGTGAGAAACGTAGTTATTTGTCTCATACCACTTTAATAATACTTCTGTTTTTTCTAGAAAATAGTGTACTAGGCTCCTCCAGTTTTTTTTAATGTGCTAGCATTAATGAGAACCTGATGAAGGCTCCAAATTCATTCCAAGATGGATGTAGGATTTATTTATTCATTGAGTAGCATAAACTGTTACTATGTCTGTTTTCAGTTATCAAGCAACCACCATAATCTACCCCATAGCAGTTGGATTTTTAACTGGTTTGTTTACTGTATCATCTGGGCTCTTCTGTAACACATCTTGGATGTCCAGTGAACAGACATCCTAGACAATTTAAAATTTAGTTTTCAGATTCTTCTTTAAAAAGCTTTATGCTATTTATATGGGGAAAACACGGGAAAGCATTCCTATCCATACATACAAGTTCCTCAGAGGCATCTGTTACCTTTTCTGTAAAGAATGTTCTTCTCAATTAGTTATCTCATTTAATAAAAACTTGATATGTAAATATGTTAATTTTAAATCAAAGGTGCTACTAAAATTAGGATTTTTTTATTGAACAGATTTTCAGCTATGAAGAGACAACTTTGAACTCATTTTGAGAAAGTTCTCATATTCTAGCTGTTGAAATTAGGTATCACAATATGAAATATTAGGAAAACAATGTGTATAAATATGAAAAATGTTCATGTAGAATTAGATTGACAAACTTATTTGTTGCAGTTTGTCTTAAAACTCAGTTTTATTCCATGTTGAGTTCCTGACTCATGACTTGCAAATCTCTTGCCTACAGTATTACTTTTTGTTGTTAATATTTCTCATATCATAAGATAATGACTATTGTGGGATATTTCCATTTGCTATCTTTGAAATAAGACTAGAAATTAACTATTTAAATTCTAATTTACTGTGTTGAAACAGACAATATCCTCTGTTGTTATTTTCTAAATAAAAATGTGGAAACAGTAATTTGAGTATTCAATATTTTTAAGTATGTTAAAATGGATTGTGAGATATTGGTTACATTCTTTTTATATTACTCTCAAAACAAACATGAAATATACCTCTAGCTTCATATCTTAATTATCCTATAAATTATTCCACAAAACAACTTTCACAATAATATATTTTTGCACAGCTATTACTTGGTGCATCAGAATATTAGCCATTAGTTCTGTAACTAAGCAAAAAAAAAAAACATATAAGAAAATATTTATACTATATAGTTAAAATGCGAATAAAAAGTTTTCAGAAAAAGCTGTTTTCAGTTGGCTTTCTGTGCTGGTTGGGCACTCTTATTTGGATAGTCAGACTGAGAATACTATATAAAAAGAAAAGTAAACCTTCCTGCTTTTAAGAACTAGGAAAACCAGCTGTTAAATGTTTGAAAGTAAATCCTATTGAAGGACAGATTAGCATCATTCACAAACAATATTACACAGTCCGTTTATACAAAACAAGGTTGAAATGGTATGCTTTAAAATGTGTCTTGAATACTTTTCAAAGGCTTGCAAATAGAGGTGTTTTCATTCAAAAGGTTCCTAGCACTAATAATCAGAAGTCATTTAAGTCTACATTTTGTTCATCTGATGCACAATCTCGCCCAATACTGAATTATAGGGCTGGAGGGGACCTTGGAAATCTAGTCCAACCCCCTGCTCAAAGCAGAAGTCTTTATACCATACCGAAAAAATAATAGTCCGGTGTTTTCTTGAAACCCCCCGGGAAGCATGCTGTTCCATTAATCAATCATTCTCACTGCCAGGAAATTCCTTATTTCTAGCTTGTATGCTTTGATGTTCCATTAAAATACGGTCAATTGGTTTGTGACTTGGGGCACAAAACAGTCATTTTTCATCTTGTATTTTATGACTAGCTAACTGCAGCTTCTTGAAAGCTGCGAGCAAGATCTGTGACTGACTGCACTGCACCTGGCATTTAACGGGAAGAAAAGTTGATTCCTTCCTTGATGCCCTCCAATTATGCTGAACTACAGTTCCTTAGAATTCCCAGGGAGCTGGCTGGAAATTATAGGACCTGAAATCCAACACATATACCTTGTTGATGATTCGAACTGTCGAGGATCTTGGAGTTCTCATATCTAATGATCTAAGTGCTAGAGCCCACTGTAATTACATAGCCAAGGCATTAAGAGTTGTTAACCTAATCCTATTTACCTTTTTCTCTGGTAATATCACACTAACGAGAGCATACAAAACATTTGCTAGACCAATACTTGAATACAGCTCATCAGTCTGGAACCCACATTACGTATCTGATATTAACACAGTTGAGAAAGTCCAGAAATATTTCACAAGAAGAGTTCTCCACTCCTCTACTCGTTGTAGAATACCTTATGCCACCAGATTTGAAATTCTAGACCTAGAAAACTTAGAACTATGCCACCTTCAATCCAATCTAAGTATAGTATATAAAATCATACATTGCAATGCCCTGTCAATGAATACTTCAGGTTCAACCATAACAACACGAGCACACAATAGATACAAACTCAAGGTAAACCACACCAAACTTGATTGCAGGAAATACGACTTCAGCAATAGAGTGGTCAATGTCTGGAATACTCTACCCGACTCTGTAGTTTCTTCCCCAACCCCCAAAAACTTTAACCTTAGACTGTCTACTATTGACCTCACCCCTTTCCTAAGAGGTCTGTAGGGGGCATGCATAAGCACACCAATGTGCCTACCGTCCCTGTCCTATTGTTTCTTTTTTATTTTTCTTATATGTATCCATTTCATGTATCCATAACTATGTTTATACTTATACCTGTTATCTTTTAATTGCTTGACAAAATACATAAACAAATAAACAAACATGGAGCGAGCTGGGTTGTGTGAGGAATTCTAGCGCAAGGGTCTCCAACCTTGGCAATTTGAAGACTTGTGGACTTCAACTCCCAGGATTCCTTAGTCAACAAAGCTGGCTGAGGAACTCGTCCACAAGTATTCAAGTTGCCAAGGTTGGAGACCCCTACGTCTAGAGAGTACTTAGAGGGACTTCGGCCCTTCAAACTCCCAGAATTCCTGAGCCAGTCGTTAAAAGGGGCGCAGTTCCTCATCTCTGACTTAGATGCCAATTGTGCCCACCGCTCTAATATTTCTAATTGCACTTCCACCGTTGCTACAGGGCATTCTTGTCACTGTTATCGGACCATATCCCGAAATAACGAGTTTGCCCCCATCGAGAAATGATCCCATTTAAATTTTGTTGGTCATCGCGTGCACTTTTGCAAAGCGACGGAACACCGGCAAAGGCGAACCTCCCGCTCTGCCTCGATTGGGGCCGAGGGAGGAACGAGGGTGCGTCACTTCCTGTTTAGTTCCGGGTCGGCCAATTACACGTCAGCTAATTCAACGCCTTTCTTCCGGCCCCGTTGGGAGCCGCTCGTTCCGCAATATGGTGAGTTCCCATTCTTGGGGGCGGGCGGTTGAGGGCCTCGGACGCTGCGTGGCGAGTTGGTGTCCAACGTGGTGCAACCGTGAGAGGATGCTAGGAGAGGGACATTGACCGGCTTGCCAGTTCTGAAGGAGGCGACTTCCCTGCAGCAGGGAAAGGTGGCTGTCAAGGCTGGAGAATGCCTTTCCAATGGGAAGAGTCCAAGTCTTTTCTGCGCAGAAAGCTCCAAGTGCGTGTAGAAGGCAGTTTGTTAATCTCTGCTGCACTGGGAGTCCTGCTTCATTTTAAAAGCGAAAATGTGACTGGGTTGTAACTCGATGTATCCGATGCGTGGGGTTTCCCTGAGAGGAGGTGTGGTGCAATGGCTGGAAAGGATAGATTGGCTCATCAAACTAGATAGCCTAGAAGCGTTGTTTAATTAGGAATTTGATCAATAAGTAATCATAAATAGTTGTTTTTAGTCACATGTCAAGAAAAAGGTATACTTGCTTCCCTTTAGCCTCTTACACTATAATATATCCTTCAATGGAAGAGCAAAAGTATAGTTTACTAATGAACAAATAACCACCTGAAGCCAAACAATTAGCTTCTGGGTGGTTTGGGTCAGATCTTTTTAAAGCCATAAACATCCTAAAGTACCCATAAGGTGTCTGCTCTCAGCCTAAGAAATATTATGGTGATCATAAAACCGCCTAAGACTCTTCAGGTTCTTAATAAGGTAAAAATGCAATGAGTGAATATTTTAAAGCTAGTCGGTGATACAGTGGATATGGAAAGTCTACACAGCTCTGTTAAAATGCCAGGTTTTTGAGATATAAAAAACAGAACAAGATAAATCATTTCAGATTTTTCCCACTTTTAGTGTGACATGTTAGTGTACAATTCAATTGAAAATCAAAATTAAATCTTTTGGGAAGGGGGTGGAAATAAAAAATTACAATAATGTGGGTTACATAAAGATCCATATCCTTAAACTTCGTTGAAGCTTCTTTTGATTTTATGACAGCAATCAGTCTTTTGGGATAGGGGCCTATCAGCATGGCACATCTTGCCTTGGGAAACTTTGCCCATCCTTCCCTTTCAAAAGCGCTCCAGATCTGTCAGATTGCAAGAACATCTCCTGTGCACAGCCCTCTTCAGGTCACCCCACAGATTTTAAATTGGATTTAGATCTGGGCCATTTGATCTTCTTTTGGTGAAGCCTTTCTTTTGGAGGTATGCTTTGGGTTGTTGTGTTGAAAGTTGAAATGCCTTTTCATCTCCAGCAATTTAGCAGGGGCCTGACAGTGTTCTGCCAATACTGACTGATATTTGGAACTGTTCATAATTTGGATTAAAGACCCTGTTCCAGCTGAAGAAAAGCAACCCTAAATTATAATGCTGCCATCATCATGCTTCAATGTGGGTATGATATACTTTTGGTGATGTGTAGTGTTGTTTTTCCGCCAAACATACTTTTTGGAATTATGGTCAAAAGGTTCAACACTAATCTTATCATCATCAGATCATAGCACATTTTTTCTTCATGTTTTTGACAGACTTCGTGTAGGTTTTTGCAAAATGTAGCTGGGCTTGGATGTTTTTCTTTGTAAGAAAAGGCTTCCATCTTGCCATCCTATCCCACATCTCAGACATAGGAAAAGCACAGAAGGTTTTTGTCTCATGTAGTATACAACCGGTACTTGCTAGAAATTTCTTCAACTCTTTTAAAGTTGCTATAGGCCTCGGCAGCCTGTCAGATCAGTTTTCTTCTTTATCAATTTTGAAGGTACTTCTCCAGTTCTTGGTAATTTCACTATTGTGCCATGTTTTCTCCACTTGTTAATGACTGTCTTTATTGTGTTTCATGTATATCCCATACTCTGAGGCAAAATTATACCCTTCTTTTGAAATGAGATCCCTTTATACTTTGAAAAGCTCTTACAGACCAAGCTTTTGCTGTAAGAGGCAACTGAGTAGCAGAAAAATCCTACTAGTACAGCTGACCTTTATATGGGCTTAATCAAAGTCACTTTAATTGATGGCAAGTGTGTACTGACTACTATTTACCATCAGTTTGAATGTGATTGGTTAATTCTGAACACACTCATATCCCTACTTATAAGAAGGTATGCACAGTTATGCAGCCACATTATTCTAATATTTATTATTATTTTCCCCTAAAAGATTTCACTTTTTTTTCAATTGAATTGTAGAACTTATATGTTACTTATATGTCACTTTTTAAATGTTAGCTAGCATGGAGATAATGTTTATTGTGATAGATTGCATGTAGAAATCAAGTTCATGATTTGGAATGTTAAACAAATAGAAAATTTAGTAAACCATTGCTATCTTGTTTGTAGGGAACAATATATTTGTTTCGCAAATCACAGCGGTCTCTTCTGGGCAAGTTAACACAGGAATTTAGAACAGTAGCTGCTGATCGAAGGGTAAGTATTTTCATTTACTGGCAAGAATATATTTTAATTCATAGATACTTATTTTTTAAAGATTCTTAAACATGTATACAGAATCAGTACTCGAATTTGTTCCTCAATCACTTTTAACCTATTTCATTTCCCAATTGCTCTCCTATGCTTATATTTGTTCCTTTGTTACTGTTAAACTTCTTTATTTATTCGTGTAAATTGCATAACTTCTATATTATGAGATGCATCTAACATCCCAAGGCAGTAACTATATTGACTTCTACTATATAGTGCAATATTAATGCAATATTGGGTTTTCAATTCAATTGTATAGAACAGTGGTGGCTAACCTTTTTGGGCTCCTGTGCCGATAATTGCGCAAGCACTTGTGCGCTCATGCTCGCGTGCCATCACCCAGAAGGCAATGTGTGCGCCCCCTTGCCCCTGCGCATGCATGCATAACACACGCGACTGTGCTGCGTGCTGTGCATGTGCGTGTCTCCCACGTGCCACCACGCATGCACGCCAGATACCCAACAATCAGCTGTTGGGCGGGTAGCGCACGCACATGCAGACTAGACTTTTTCTGGGCGAGGGCTCGCGTGCCAGCAGTAATGGGTCTGCGTGCCACTTCCGGCATATGTGCCATAGGTTCACCACCACGGATATAGAATGTGAAGGATGTATGTTTGTCTTTTATTTTTATAGTTATAATCTACACCAAAGATGACATTTAATTTTGTTGTACGAGGTGCAATGACAAGTAAACTAAACTGGAAGTAATAATAACATACTGTTATTATTAAGCAATATTGTAGGATAGAGAAATTGAAATATGCTTAATATTTATAAGAAAGCCTTTGATGTGGAAATGGATTTTGGCTGATGGAAGCATGTTGAGATTTTATTCTTTTTATTTTCTGGAATTTTCTAATAGAATTTAATTGAGTTTTCATTGTGTTACATAATATTTTATGGTTATTCCTTTTAGCCCTGTTGAATGTCATGTGCTGATGAGAAGTAGAATGTCAGTCTGGCAAATAAACAAATGGGGAAATGTTCCACTTGGTATTTTCTTTATTAGTTGTGAATATCTGAGACTTAGCTTTTTCTATCTATTATATCTATTAATTTATCTAAATCTGTGTATTTTTGACTTTTCCTTGTTAATAGTGCAGCTGTCAACGTGCATTCATTTTATTTTTATTGAGTTTGATTAACAAATGGTATTCTGGGCCAAGGAACTCTGGGTAATGCTGAAGAGAAAAAGCTGTTGAACTTAGTTGTACAGGTAGTCCTTGACTCATTCATTTAATGACTGTTTGAAGCTATAACAGCATTTTAAAAAGTGACTTACAACCAGTCCTCGCACTTATAACCATCTCAGCATCCACGCGGTCACAAGATCAAAGTTTAAGTACTTGGCAACTAGTATGTATTTGCCATAGTTGCAGTGTTCTAAAGTAATTTGATTTCCAATTATTCCTAGTGGGCTTCCAGCAGAGGTGGTATTCAGTAGGTTCTGACCAGTTCTGGAGAACCGGTAGCGGAAATTTTGAGTAGTTCAGAGAACCGGCAAATACCACCTCTGACTAGGGATTTTACAGTATCCTTCCTCTGCCACGCCCACCAAGCCACGCCCACAGAACTGGTAGTAAAAGAATTTGAATCCCACCACTGGCTTCCAGCAATCTAAGTCAATGGGGAAAGCTAGATTCACTCAACTGTAGTGATTCAGTTAACTGTGGCAAAAAAAGGTTGTAAAATCAGGCACAACTCACTTAACAATCACCTTGCTTAGCAAGAGAAATTCTGGTTCCAATAATCATAAACCAAGGACTACCTGTTGGTCAGTAAATCACAAGTTGAAAAATTATGAATACATTGATCTGACACTATGCTGTGGCATTCTTTCTTCAGCAGAGACTAAAGCCATGAAACACCTGAGCTGAATGTTCAATATTTTATCGGTAAATTATAGGGTTTTCCCCCCCAATAAAACCAACTTTATTAAACTTGTTTCAACTGTTGTTATTTACAGTCATGGAAGATCTTGCTGTTTGGTGCAATAAATATAGTATGTACTGCATTCCTGCTTATGTGGTGTAGTTCTACAAACAGCATAGGTATGTTATCCTTCTTTTAATGAGATGATTGTAGACATACAAAAGTAGTTTAATATTGACACAAAATTGTATTTGTGAGCATCATTGATTGCTAGCATTTTTTTTCTGTTTCTAAAGTAATTCTTGTTATTTCTCTCTCCCTTGATGATTTCTTTATTCAAACTATGAAAGGATATTAAGATGAATCAAAATTAATTCTACTAAATGTGAAACTTTGCTTACATTTATTAATAGATAATTCTATTAGTTGGATGCACATGCTTTATGATGACATTGTGCTAAATGTCTAAGAAATGAAACAACTATTGCAAGTACAGATAGTCCTTGTATTATGACTGCAATTTGGAACTAGAATTTCCATCTCTAAATGACGTGTTTGTAAAACACAATGTGATTTATGCCTGCATTGCTTAGCGACAGCAATCCCTGCAGTCTCAATTGCCATTGTTAAGTCAGGATCATGGATCATTAAATGAACACCTTCTCACAAAATCCTGCTGGTTTCTAATAACCAGTCAGTGTAAAAGCTGGCAGGAAATTGCAATTCCTAGATGGCTTGCAAACAGGTTGGCAAGCAGGAAGTGGCTGCTGATGGGTGGGTATAGATGCATGAATGACCAGAGAAGCAAAGCACAAATGCAGTGAGGCTTGGAAGGTGCAGGTGGCCCACAAATTCTGTTCTCGTAATTATGGGAAGCTGCAACTATCACTGGTTGCCAAATGTCCACTTTGTGATGACATAACAATGGGGGTACTGGAAGGGTTGGGACTTTGAAGACCAGTCAGAAGCACCACTTGTTCAGCACAGTCATAACTTTGAACAGTCACGGAATGAGGGATCCTTAACCAAGGGCTACCTATATATTAGACTGTATGTTATTCTTAAGTTATGCAGCATAGATGATCTTTAGTGCTCCTTGTTATTGCTTTTGGTCTGGAGATTCAGGATATATAGACTGATTTGCAGCTTTAAAATTTTTATTTTCACTTTCTACGTGAAACTCTCCATATAATGACTCCCATCACATACCCAGATATACCCATCCAACTCAATGTCTTGTTTGTTTTGGTGGGGATGGGGATAAAACATTGAAGGAAGCTACAGATAGGAGTAGCAGTGTGTGAGGCAGTCATGTTTTTGATTAATATTGTATACGTTCATGACTGAAGATTGGTCTACATTTTTATTTGCATAGTACATGGATAATTTTAAAATTGCCATACCCAATTGTTTTGAGACCACAGTTTTTATTTCTTCAGAGAGAGAGGTTATATGCTAATGATCTTGAGTGTGTCTGGATTTACTGATGCTGACTCTTCCCATCACTGTTATGTGATCTTTATTTATCATATTTAGAAATTGTTCATCTCCCTCATAGAGGGACTATCGGCAGTATACAAATGAAATATTAAAAACATAGAGTGTTAAAAACCTGAAAATAAAAACTTCAAATAGTTAAAAACCTACTAAAATATTGAACGTTACTCTAAGGAAATGTGGCAGTTGGTAGACAAATGTTTTCCCACTCCTGCTCTAGGCATTGATCTAAAGGGTGAAAATATAAGAGATATGCTCTTCTGCTCTCAAGGATCTATTTTGTAACAGTCTGCTTCCTCCTTTAATTGCCTTGCTGCCTGCTCTGTGTTGCTAAGGTTTCCCACAATAGTTTCCCACAATAGGCCTTGGGTTGTCTTAAGAACTTTCTTACAGTTATGACTCTGCCAAACAATGTAACACTTGCATAATCACTTTAACACCTCCATTTTATGCAAGGAACAATTTACCCTTCACCAAAAACCAATGAATCTCCAAAGGGTGACAATCTGCTACTCATATATTTTATTTCTTTTCCTTAACTCCGTTAGTCCTCATTCCTCCATCTCCACAGCACATACAAAACTTCTGAAATCCTAGCAGTAAACTGCTCTGTTGAATATCCACTAGTATGCCATTCTCAATAACACGTGCAAACTCCCACAGAAAATTCACAAAAAGCCTCCAAACCCTGATCGATGCCACCATACCAAAAAAATAAAAATAAAAAATAGTCCCAGAGGCCTAAACAATTTCCTTGACAAACTTTGTGGGGTTTTTTTTGGTAGATGCATATTTATTACATAGGAAATTGAATAAAGCCCAACAATTGTTTATTAAAAGCAACAGTACATTTACTTATTTATACAGTACATTTACTTATATAGGCAGGTTAACTAAATTATTTTCATCATTTGTTTATGTGATAGTAAAATGGCCATCTTCTTTCCACAGCTTTAACTGCATATACCTATCTAACAATCTTTGATCTTTTCAGGTATGTTTCCTTTTTAAATTCCTCAATTGATTTTGTAACACTTGTGAAAAAAAATCCTTTTATCCAAATCCATGGGTTATGGTAAAAAAACTTTTAATATTCCCCAATAAAGCCTGTTTCTCTTAGTAGGTAAGATGCAGTCCAATTTTTATCCATTTAAAATTAAGTCCAATGGAATTAAGTGGATTCGATTGCCAGATATGTGATATAGGATTGTAGCCTAACTGACTTTTCATTGCATAGGAGATAAGTCCATAAAAACAGATCCCATTGTTTTTTTATGTCACAGTCATACGGTACAGAAATAGACATTTTTCAAAGTTCTGCAATCAAAGGAGATTTAAGTGTGCTTAAGTCCCATTATGATAGCAGTATATTTTGTCTTTAAGCCCACTTTTGTTTTCTATGCAACTTGGTGGTAAAAACTATTTGCTTTTAAAATAAATGACAAGCCTTTAAATATCCCTGCCAGCCCCTTAATGTTAATGTAAGCCAGGTCAGAAAACAACTGGATATCTACTGGTTCTAGAAGCCCCTGGAACTCTGCTATATTACTGTAAAGAATAATATCAGAATCTTTGGTCTGTCATATACCAAAGAGAGTCAAAGTGGGGTGATCTTGAAATTCATTTTCACCCCCTCCTCTTTCTCAGGACTGAGTTGGTGTTTACATAAACACTCCTGCTTTTTCAAGATTAACTCCATACTCCCCTACATTAACTGAGATTGCAGTACTCTTATACAAAAGTAAGTCTGTCAACACAATGGAATTTAATTCTGACTATATATAGGGTATTGGTATTGCCACTGTATTAATTGATTTAAGGAGACAGTTGAACAGAAAATCTGCCACAACCTGAAAGAAAGCACCCAATTTGCGGACTTTAGATACAAGAGACAATTTTTTTTATCAGGGCATCATTTGAACTTAATGAAGCGTGTCCATTGTTTTTGAAACAGTATAGACAGTTTTCATCAATTTGCATCATTTATATATTTAATGTGAATTACATAAATTTGGATTAAATAAAGATTCATATTTCATACACTGATCTCCCCTTCAGCAGACTGTTAAAGGATTTATTTTATTATTGGCAATTCATCAATATGTTAAATTATAATTGAATTTTGAAATGCTAGATTTATTTTATATAATTTTTAATACCTACATTTCTCTTATTTTAATTTTTGTTTCCTTTTTTATTTAGCTTAATAACATGCTTAATAAGTTATTGGGTGATGATGAAGAAGCCCAGTTCCTCATATTCATTTGGGTAAGTTGGATAATTAATATTTTGTGTCTTTTGAAAATATTATTTTACTATGAAATAAACATGTTATTAATTTATTAGTTCAATTTTGTTTATAAAGAGATTTTATAAATTCAAGAAAATTGTAATGTGCACATTAAAAGAGCATTATATGTAATGTTTAATACTGTACTGATTTGTGCCCAAGAAATTAGAGGGTACTAATTTGAAATATGCATATTATTTTCATTTGATCAAATATGATACTACCAGCCTTAGAAACTCCGTGGTTGATAAAACAGATCAGGCTCTATGCAGTTTTATGAAGACTCTGGGACCCTTATATAGTTTTGCTCTCTTTATGGAAGTAAATCTTTCTTGTCACATAAGGGGAAAAGTGCATTTTTAAATTTGCAAGAATGGAAATTTCAATGTACGGCTCTCACTAGATGTGTTTAATGTAATCTGTATTTTTCAAATCTCTGATGCCTTGGAGTTCAAACTCTGTAGCTAAATAAAGCTGTAATATGCACATTTTTGTTTCAATTAGGAATAGTAAAACTGGGCTATTGTTTCCTTTTAGAGCCATTATCTTTTATCAGTCATATAAGATTTTTATAACCTGCTCTTGTCATACAAATGTATTATCCAAGCTACTTATATGAATTAAATTTACATTATAAAATGTAGCAAAAATAACAACAATATAAATACCAAATTGCAACAAACAAAAGAAGAAGTATGTCCATACTGCTGCTGAGATAACTATAGGACATCTTTGTGAAGTCCCCAGGAGAGGAGATAAACCTGTTAACACTTTGTCTCTTATTCAGCCTTTGCAAATTCATTATGAACGGTTAGCAGAGAATACATAATTTTTCATCAACATCAGTAACATAAAATAATCCTATCTGCCACAAAGTTAAAATTAAGCTATCCACACTTTAGGATGCCCAATCTGGTTTTTTTTAATTCCATGTAAAATCAGAACTGTTCATGAATGGTGCTCCCCAACAATGACACCCTTATTGCTAGGTGGCATGAATTAAAACATAGAACTTAATAGAACAGAATAATTCCAAAATACATGGAAATTATCCAGTTTTCCAACTTATCTGGCCTTCCCTTAACCTGCCACTAATTTTTAAAACGTTTTAATAAAAAGAAAATAACAGCAAAAGTAAATAGCACATGTTAATTTGCTAGCATACTTTCTTGTACCCATCCCAATTAATGCGTTATACTTTCTGATTAATAGTCTTTATTATTTGCACTGATTTTTAAATGCTTAATTTCCCAAACTGCAGATTTGAGAGATTGGAAGTCCTAGCAGTATTTGCTTCTACAGTTCTTGCACAACTTGGAGCGCTTTTTATACTTAAAGAAAGGTAGGAATGCCCCCTCCTTGTGCTTATTATTTAATCATTGTCAAAGATAACAGTATTTCCAGTGCTAGAACACCTTAAAAAAAAGCTGCTACAAAAGATAGTATGATGTTTTATCCACAGTAAACCTCAAATTCTTGTTGGTGCATGAAGGACTATATATTTGACTAACAGATTTATTGTGTCTTTTCAGTGCTGAACGATTTGTTGAACAACCAGAGATTCATACGTAAGCATTTTAAATTAAATAATAATAAAGATTACAAGTATATAAAAGTTGGCATAATTAATAGGGCCATTAGTACATTACTTTATCTGTTAAAGCAGAAAACTGAAACTGAAATGCTGTCATGGCTTTTAGGTCAGTGGCAAAAATCCTCTTGAATTTGTTGATCTGGGATACTTGCTTAATATAAATGGATTTTATATAGAGATAACTAAGTTTAAGTCATACATGCAATGAATTGGGCAGAAGTCTTTTTAAAAGGTTATGTCTGATATATATTAAATAATAAAAGCTTAAATTTAATGCACATGTAGCCCTTGTTATCTGTAATTTCATCATGGTTTTGGGTTCCATGTCTACTAAAAGAAATGTAAATTTTTTGTTTTAGATTTTGTCTAAAGGTTGTGAGGGAAGGATGGGAGGCAACTTGCTAAATTTGAATCCTAGCAAGACACAGTTACTGTTTGTCCATTGAAGTTCTCTGGAAGCTCCAGTATATCTCTTGATGAGGAACCATTTCCTTTGAAAGGCACCACGACTCATAAATTGAGCTCTTACTTAAGCAGCAAGTAAAAACCACAGATGGTGGAACCTTTGGCCAACTTCGGCTAGCATGTCGCTTGGAGCTCTATCTGAGGCAAGAGAATCTTGCTACAGTGATTCATGCCCTTATTCCCATTTATTTAGATTACTGCAACACACTTTATGTGGAGTTGCCTTTAAAGACAATTTGGAAGCTTCAGCTGGCCAAAATTGCAGTGGCCTGTGTACTATTTTACATTTGCCAGTGGGACTATATTACATCTGTGCTAGAGATCTTGCATTGCCTTCCTATCAGGTTGTTGTTGAAATTTAAAGTATTGATGTTAACATAGAAAGACCCCTATGACTTGGCACTAAGTTACATTCTGGTTCACCCACTAGAATGGAGTTTGCTTGTTTAGTCTTAAGAATTCCATCAGTAAGTGCTTCCCCATTTAGTGCTGGGGTAGAAGGCTAAGATGCTGCTTTTCCACTAAAGTGTCACCCTCTCTAGAATGGCCCTCCCACTGTCATGTAGGCTGATCCCCAAATTTGGCTGCCATCCAGAAGCACTTGAAAAATGATCTCTCCTGAAGGGCTATTGAAACTTGAGGTCTAGTTTTTGGGTTCTATAGTTTTTTATAAGTTTCAGGGTTTTTATGATTGTAACCGTGGATGTTTTTTAATTTATTAATTTGTTGTTGTTTTTGTTTATTGTATATGCTGCCCATCTCATTCAGCGACTCTAGGTGGCTTACAGCATAATAAAAAGATAACACAAAACAGTTAATAATTAAGGTAGATTAAAGACCAAAAACCATCAGAACATGTTGACATGGGGTTGGGCATCTCTCTATTAAAGGCTCATGCATTCCCATAAAACTTCTGAAAGTCTTGTACAGCAGCACAGAAATGTAATAAGTTTATCAGCTAATAAGTTCTCTATTCACATAAGAGTTGTATATAATTAAATGGAATCAGGTAAACTTTTTTTTTTAAAAAAATACTGTAGTTAAATGGAGCCTAATGGTAATGAAGATTAATTAACATACCTGCTCTTTGTATCTGATGATATGCTATGTTGATAAAGATTTTTTTTTTAGGGGTCGATTGCTGGTTGGTACCTTTGTGGCGCTCACTTTCAACTTGTTTACAATGCTTTCAGTTAAGAACAAACCATTTGCTTATGTGTCTGAAGGTACATAATACATTTTTTGAAAAGAAAATGTATATTTTAATTTAATAAAAGCTAAAATATGATATATTAATTAGTAGCCAAATGTTATTTGTTGTTGTCACCAAACCCACAGCTTCCATCCCTTAAATCTTTGATAATACTCAGAAGGACTAAGAAGAAACTAGATGTATAGCAAAGGCTTCCTCATTTTCAACACCTTAGAAAATGTGAAAATGGGTAAAAATATTTCCTATTTGAAACAATTACTGCTTTTATGTTCCCAAACTGCTTTGCAGTTGCTAACTCCCTGACTGGGGATCTCTGCACTGCTGGATTTTCCCTTTTGAGGATCTTGATTTTGATTATTCTAGATTCACGTAAAAAACACAGATATGTTTATGCTGAACTACGCAAATGACTTTGTATTTCTACATCTGCATATTTGAAATGTTAGAGAGTTGCAAGATATGGATAGGCCTGCAAGGCCTGTACCCAAATGCTTGCTGATTCTAAGAGAGAGAAAATGCAACAAGAGGAAGTATAAGTAGTTCTTGACTTATGATCACAATTTCAGTTGTTAAGCATTGAAGTTGCTAAGTGAGTCGCAGCCAACTTTATCACCTTTTCTGCCATGATTATTGGCAGGTTCCATGTTAAGGAACCCAGCTTTCCCCATGGATTTGCTTCTCAGAAGCCAGCTGGGAAGATGGCATGTAGCGATCACATGACACCGGGATGCTGTAACCATTGTAAATACACTGCTCAAAAAAATAAAGGGAACACAAAAATAAGACATCCTAGATCTGAATGAATGAAATATTCTTATTAAATACTTTGTTCATTAGGTAGTTGAATGTGCTGACAACAAAATCACACAAAAATTATCAATGGAAGTCAAATTTAGCAACCCATGGAGGTCTGGATTTGGAGTTACACTCAAAATTAAAGTGGAAAAAAACACTACAGGCTGATCCAACTTTGATGTAATGTCCTTAAAATAAGTCAAAATGAGGCTCAGTAGTGTGTGTGGCCTCCACATGCCTGTATGACCTCCCACACCTGGACTAAAGCATCCCCCAACTCCTGGACAGTCTGTGGTGCAACGTGGCATTGGTGGATGGAGCGAGACATGATGTCCCAGATGTGCTCAATTGGATTCAGGTCTGGGGAACGGGCGGGCCAGTCCCTAGCATCAATGCCTTCGACTTGCAGGAACTGCTGACACACTCCAGCCACATGAGGTCTAGCATTGTCGTGCATTAGGAGGAACCCAGGGCCAACTGCACCAGCATATGGTCTCACAAGGGGTCTGAGGATCTCATCTCAGTACCTAATGGCAATCAGGCTACCTCTGGCGAGCACATGGAGGGCTGTGCGGCCCCCTGAAGAAATGCCACCCCACACCATTACTGACCCACTGCCAAACCGGTCATGCTGGAGGATTTTGCAGGCAGCAGAACATTATCCACGGTGTCTCCAGACCCTATCACGTCTGTCACATGTGCTCAGTGTGAACCTGCTTTCATCTGTGAAGAGCACAGGGTGCCACTGGTGAATTTGCCAATCTTGGTGTTCTCTGGCAAATGCCAAACGTCCTGCACGGTGTTGGGCTGTAAGCACAACCCCCACCTGTGGACGTCGGGCCCTCATACCACCCTCATGGAGTCTGTTTCTGACCGTTTGAGCAGCCACATGCACATTTGTGGCCCACTGGAGGTCATTTTGCAGGGCTCTGGCAGTGCTCCTGTCCCTCCTTGCACAAAGACGGAGGTAGCAGTCCAGGTGCTGGGTTGTTGCCCTCCTACGGCCTCCTCCACGTCTCCTGATGTACTGGCCTATCTCCATGCTCTGGACACTACGTTGACAGCAAACCTTCTTGCCACAGCTTGCATTGATGTGCCATCCTGGATGAGCTGTACTACCTGAGCCACTTGTGTGGGTTGTAGACTCCGTCTCATGCTACCATTAGAGTGAAAGCACCGCCGGCATTCAAAAGTGACCAAACCATCAGCCAGAAAGCATAGGAACTGAGAAGTGGTCTGTGGTCACCACCTGCAGAACCACTCCTTTATTGGGGATGTCTTGCTAACTGCCTGTGCTTTCCACCTGTTGTCTATTCCATTTGCACAACAGCATGTGAAATTGATTGTCAATCATTGTTGCTACCTAAGTGGACAGTTTGATTTCACAGAAGTGTGATTGACTTGGAGTTACATTGTGTTGTTTAAGTGTTCCCTTTATTTTTCTGAGCAGTGTATGTGCGGGTTGCCAAGTGCCTGAATTTTGATCATGTGACCATTGGGGATGCTGCAACGGTACTAAGTGAAAGGATTGATCATAAGTCACTTTTCAGTGCTGTTGTAACTTCAAACATTTGCTAAATGAATGGCTGTAGGTCTAGGACTACCTGTAATTTTGGCTTATTTCCCAAATCAGTTTAATCTTCTTTCAGTCCTTAGTGCAATTCATGCAAATTCTTTACAAGAAAAAAAAATTATGTAGAACTCTTAGGGAGCCTCATGAGTCCTTTCATGTCTCATCCCAAATTCTTTCTGACCTAAGGATGCACTATTAAAATTCTTCAGGTCTTGTATTTAATTGTAATGTAACTCTAATGTGTGATTTGGGTGGCAGCTTAGTCTTGCAATATCTGCAAATAATCTTGACTTCAAGTTCTAATAATCTTATTGAATTATTCTTGTGATTTTTGTTAGTAGTATTTTGAAAATATAATAACCATGCTGGCATTATAATTGAATAAAGTAATTTATGTCTTTGTTTTAATGCAGTTTGACCATAATATAAAATTGTGCTTTCAATTAGTAGAATAATATATTATTTATATTTATACTTTTAGGCTGATTTTAAAGGTACAACTTCCTTTAAATATACACTGTAGTAAAACAATAATCAGAAAAGGAATTCCATTTACACAGCACTGCAGGAATACATTTTTTTTAAAAAAAGTCAATGAATACTTAGAGGGTTGTTGGCTTTTTTTTATGGCGAGGAGATAACATGTTAGTGAAGTAAAATTTTCAGATAGATAAACTTTTGTCCTACAGTTGAACTTGATACATATTTGAGCAGGATTATATTAAAACAATGAACAATTACACTTCTCTCTGCAGCTGCAAGTACAAGTTGGCTTCAGGAACATGTTGCAGATCTCACTAGGAGGTAAGTTAGAAAGGAAGACATTCTAAAAGAGAATGTGCTATATCTTCTTTGGACTGATGGGTGTGTGTTTTGAATTTTGAGATTGTTGTGGGGCTGCTCTCTGTAGGCAGGACAGACTTTTTTATTAACAAAAAGGCTCCATTGTTGAAGCACCCATCAGGTAGGTGAATGGTGAGGTAGTTCCTTGTCACGATTTAAAAATGATAATCCTTAAACTTTAGGACATTTGTTTTCAAACTTGGCAAATTTAAGATGTGTGGACATCAACTCCCAGAATTCTTCACTGAACCTTTTGCCAAGTTTGAAAAATATTGCCGTAGGACTTTAGGTAGCCTCAAACTTCTTTTTTTCCTGCCTCTTATGGTGTAAAGCACAGGTAAAATAACAACTGCTTTTCCACAGACCAAGAATAAAAATCAAAATTCTGGTTCAGTCCATGTGTACAACAACATGGCTCACTCCAGATTGTCCTAATTTTGGAGTGTTGGCTCCCCATGCCTCCAAGTTCAAGGTGTGGTACTTAGGTTATCCATACCTCTTTTATTTCCTAGATGCTTTCTCCCACTACCATCTTACCTTACCATAGTCTTTCTTGGTTTTAAAGAAAATCCTGACACTGGGTTGAAGCTACTCACTGTTTTTATTTTCTAAGAATGCTTATTGGTGTTCTTAAGCCATTGTGATGTGAATATGATGCTAGAGGGTGATACTTACTTTGAAGCATGTCAGCTGGTCCAACACCCCCACCCCCCACATATTTGTAAAAATGAATTCCTAAGCAGAGACGATATTTAGAAGGTAAAACATCTCTATCTGCATTTGCACTTAATATTAGTTTGGAAACCTAAAGTGCTTGCATAATCAATTGTTCTAAGTACCTGTATTAGCTTGGTCTTTGAAAGAGAGAGTTTCTAGTATGGGTTTTAAACAATAATAAATTTAAAACACTCAGAAAAAAGCAAACACATTTTTAAAAAAAAAACAGTTCTTTCTTATGCTAAATTTCTGTAGCTCCCTGAAAATATCTGGAAATTTCTGTTTCCTAGCAACTTTGTGCTAATGGCATAGAAGAGACAATGAGACTAGGAGCCCAAGTTCTTGGGTGTGGGCCACTGTGCCATTCTTATGATTTGTTGCCATCACCATATATATATTGTTTGGGAGTTATAGTGGAAATTTGATCTATTGAAATTGCATCTTCCTGTCTTTTTTGTTCATAATCACTTTCTCACAGAAGGGCGTTGGTTTCTATTTTTAAATTATGTTTGTTTTTCCTTTAGGTGAAGGGCCAGATAATTTGTGTTGAATACAAAAAAGGTTGACAAATTGCTATAATCAAAGTCACAGTTCGAGAATATGAAAATAATTGAGTTTGCTAAAAGAATTTGAGATTAAATTTTGTTCTTTTGCTGGAAGATGGCAATTTCACCCATTTATGAGTTAATATAAAAGTTCTTAAGTGGTAAAAACATTCTTAATGTTCAGATAGGATTATATAGGTGAAGATTGTCTTTTAGATAACCTGACATAAATTGGACACAGATTTAATGATTAATACAAATCTTAGTTGCAGTTGGTAAGATGCTAATAGCAATAGACCAATAGATCAAACTGTTTAATATTGGAATGTTATATACAGAGTACTAAAAAAATTCTGGAATAAGACAATGGGGGGAAAAAACACTTTTGGTGGCCAAAAAAAAAAAAGCATTGATATACACCTGTAGTGATGAGGAATTGAATTTGATTATATGGATTCAAACTTTTTTTTTCTTTGCTCTAGATTGTCTTCTCTTCCAACAGCATTCTAAAATTTCAGATGAAGATTTTTATTATTTGTTTTTCCCCCCATCATAGTTATCCCATTGGTATATTTCAGAGAGCAACTGTAAGAGCTACTGCCATATGGATAATAAGAGTGTGCTACCTCTTGGCTTTCTTCACTAATTGATATTATTTATTGTTACTTTTAGCTTGTGCGGTATCATTCCTGGGCTGAGTAGCATCTTTCTTCCACGTATGAATCCATTCATCTTGATTGATCTTGCTGGGGCTTTAGCTCTTTGTATTACATACATGTTAATCGAAATTAAGTAAGTGCTGTTGGATGGAATGATAATATTTAATAGGCATTTGATACTGAAAACATGAGTGCCTATAATGTTATATTTTTCTCTTTCAGTAATTATTTTGCAGTTGATACAGCTTCTGCAGTGGCTATTGCTTTGATGACATTTGGTACCATGTATCCTATGAGTGTCTACAGTGGAAAGGTATTGCTTCAGGTGAGACAAGGAATTAAGACCTTTGTACTAGCAGTGAGAGAGTAGCCAAAAAAGCAACATTGCTTACTGAGGTCAGCAAAACAATCACAATAATTCATTCTGAAAAAAAAGTAAGTGTTATTCTTTAATGACAGTTCTGGCATCAAAGAACTTGCTTTATGAACCCTTTCTTGACAAATTCAGAAAGGATGCTGTTTATTTCACCCATTCAGCAAAACTTTTTAAAAATTGTATTTGAATAATGTGTCTTTTCTTTTCAGAAACATTCACATAATGTAGTCAGATGTATTCCTTGATACTGATTGCTGATACTTTATCAGCGTCCTAATTACTAATCATTTATGTTGTGGCTGAATAAATTACATTATGAAATTGTAAACCTTTTTTTAGACAACACCGCCTCATGTGATTGGACAACTAGATAAACTTATACGAGAGGTAAGTTAATATAAAAAAGCTCTTCATAGTTTGGGGCTGTCTTCTATCAGCCAAGGAGTGTCAGCTGTGGGAACCAGGAGACAGGCCTTCTCTGCATAGCCCTTGCCCTCTGGAATATTGTGATGACCTGGGGCGTGGCACAAAGGCAACACAGTCATATAAGTAAGAAAAGTCCCTTTAATAGCCCCAACTTTGCCCCAATGTCCAGTTACCTTCAGCTGGAGAAAAAATCTTTAAATAAAGGAAATTCAGTCCGAAAACAAAGTACATATAAACTGTAAATAAAAATCCACACAAGCCACGCTGCAGCAATTAACTGGACAAGGCAGGATAAGGAATTGCAGACTTCAAAGGCCAACAAAACATACACAGTTGGGAAGACGCTAGGACCCTAAATAAGCCTCGACAAAACAAGATAATGCACAAGTTGCTTCCCACGAGTTGCTGTGCGCAAACTCACTTTTTAAACAGTGTTTCCAGCTGTAGCTAATGAAGGGAATCAGGGCCCTTTCCTCCCCCGTAAGCCACGTAACTCATGTTGCTCCCTCCTCCGCTCCTCCCTGCATGCCCTAGGATGAAGAGGGGGTGGGCCTGGATCTTTCTCTGCCTTCCCTCTGCCTTGCTCTACCTCTTCCCTGCTCTGCCCAGCCAGACTTTGCCCTTCCCCAGTTTCTTCCACAGCCACCAGAGTCACACTCCCATTCCCTGTCAGCTGCTCGGCCTCCCCCTGACAAATACTCTCCCTTCAGAGTTGAGGATAACCATGACCTTGTTGGCCTTTTGCAAGGCCATGAAAGCTTGGTTGTATGAATGTGTTAAGGGCCTGAGTTGCTGGCTATATTAACATCCATAGCAACATTTTACTTGGTGCCATATATATTTATTTTCTACTGTTTAAATGATTTTTATTGTTTTTAAGCTTTATAAAACATAATGCAATGTTTTATTGCCGAGAATCACTTGCTGAAATGGATGGCTATAGAAATCAAATAAATAAATTGTGGGGCACCTCTAATGACAATCCAAACATGCCTTCTTATTTATAAAATATGCTAGATCTGTTTTATGAAACTGTTACAAACAGTGATAAAGGGTAATGAAAAGTCTGCTAGAAAACAAGCAAGCACAGAGAGCACCAAGGACCCCTTATTACAAATAGTCATATTGTTTCATTAATATATTCAGTAACTTTCTATGTCTTGAATCAGGTTTCTACTTTGGATGGAGTTCTAGAAGTTCGAAATGAACACTTCTGGACATTGGGGTTTGGTTCATTGGTATGTGTTTATCCACTTTAATCACTTTTTCCTCTGAAAATCAAGTATTAAGAATGAAGAAATACATTCTAATAGTTTCTCATCTAAGAATTGCAGAATGTACTAAGTTATTTCAGAAGTATGTTTCTTATTTGTCCCCGTCTATCAGTGTTATATGTCACAGACTGATGAGCTTTTCTTGATTTGTCTCCTAGGCTGGATCGGTTCATGTGAGAATTCGAAGAGATGCCAATGAACAGATGGTACTTGCACATGTGACAAATCGGTTACATGCCTTAGTATCTTTTTTGACTGTTCAGATTTTCAAAGATGACTGGATTAGGCCTACTTTGGCCACTGGACCTATTGGGAACAATATGCCGAACCTTTCAGATCATTACATTATTCCAATGCCATCTCTAAAAGCAGCAGAAAGTTCTGACCATGTTACATCCACTCCAACTAAACCAAGTAGTCCACCTCCAGAATTTGCTTTTAACACACCAGGTAAAAATATGAACCCTATCATTCTCATGAACACTCAGACAAGGCCCTATGGATTGAACTTCAACCATGGAACTGTACCTTACAACAGTGTGTTCACTCAAGGCTTTGGATTGCCAGGAACGGGAGTAACCCAGGGATTCAGGACTGGCTTCATTAATGTTCCCCAGAGATATGGAACTAGTACTCGAGGTCAGTTAAAACCCTAATAAACTGTTTCTATATTTATTGTTAAAAATTACTTCAATTATTTTATTGCTCATTTTTCTACAAGACTGTTTGATTTCTTGGTAACTAGTATCAGAAGTTTTCAAAATCATGAAAACGTGCACTCATGGATTGACTTAATTTTTGATGCAGCTATCCATTTCTGACTGTAAAGCCATAGCTTTATAAAAAGTTATTGCAATTGCATATATTGCTGGTCTTGTAAATAATTTCAGCACAGTATATGAAAGGAACACCAGAAAATAACGGTTTTGCAAAGTGTCTATTAACAAAATTATTTTTTTTAAAGTTTGTCTTTGATATAATCATGCAATCATTTTTAAAAGATACTTTCTGAACAATGGAAAAATGATTATTTGGTCCAGCAGCAAGCATTCCTAAAATTCAGGTTGATATTAAAATGGTTATGGGTAATCTTGCTTATGAAGTGCAGAGGAGAACTCATGAAATATGACAGTGTGGGAAGAAGACAAAGGTCATCCAGCTACCTGTAACTGATTATTAAGAATACATTTCTCACATACAGAGTTACTTTTCTGGAAGAAAATTGGCATCGGAGATTTTAAACGAACATGTGAACGGTTAGACTTTAGGGACAAGTTTCTCCCCTCCTCCAAGAGCATAGGCCTGAGGGAAAGAGCTGAAGTGGTCCTGGGTACATGAAGAGCTTACAATTCCAGAAAAAGGCCTATAGCTGTGGTAGAGATAGAGAGGGATTCTTATGGTGGTGTTTAATTACAGAGGAGGGAAATGGAATTAAGAGTAGAGATGAAGATTCAGAGGGTGAAGCAAAGAAGGCTCTGTCTTTATCTCCCAACATCAATATAAATTTCAGGCTAAGGAGAACTGCAGGTGGACCAAAGGAAAATAGCATTTGGATTTTGATTGACAGGGAAGGAAATGCTGAAAAATACAGCTCAGAATTGCTAAGCAATAAAAACAACTGATTTAGCTACTATCCTGAAAGAATCTACAATAGAATGAGTGTTGATCTAGCAGACTGTTGTGGTAATTTCAGTATTCAACATTCATTCTTTTTAGCCTGATTGAAAGATTGCTTCATTTTAAGCCTTCTTCCCTCCTTTGCCTTGATTTTATGACCCAGAGCTTCTGTAGCCTGTGCTATCCTTCCTGGTGCATACATATGCACAAACGTGTATAGATGAAGAATGACCTAGAGCAAAAACATTTCACCTGGTTACACAAAATATAATACAGGGGCTTTCTAAGCCTACTGCTAGGAAAGGAGTAAAAAAAAAATCCAAAATCCATGCTTGGCAAGTTTTCCCCACCTTGTTAACACTCCTTGTGGGCAGCAGAAGGTTTCACACAGGAGATTTAGCTCATGTTTAACTGGGGCCCATCTGCTTTTCATCAAGAATGTCAGGTTGAATATGCTTTGTTCTGCTAATACGTATTTGTGAGTGATGGAGTTGTATACTTACTACTTGCATTGTGTGTTGTAATTGGTTTTCCCCTCAGTGACATCTTCCATTTAAATAAATGAAGGATACTAATGGCTAGTTTGGGGTTAGCAAAAGTTTCCACCGTGGGAAATCAGAAGTGACTAATTTTTTAAATAGCATGCTTTGGGGAACCCCATTTCTGCAACAGCAATGTGGAATTGCCCTTCGTCTCTTCTTTCCCCCCAATAAAGAAGGTATTCCTTTATGCTGAGATATTCAGTGTAAGCATGATTATCTTCCCTGGATAAGTCTGCCATTCCTTTATGAACAGAAAGTTTTTTGAAAACTGATCTATTTCCATCATGAAATTATGAGATTATATGCAATTTATCTGTAACAAATACAAAGATATGAATAAACATACAATGGTGCTTAAAAATGTCTGTACCCTTCTGAATCATCAGTATTGCTGTTTAAATACGACCTAAAACATGATCTGTCCTCCACACAAATCTTAAAACTGGATAAAGAACCAATTAAGTAAAGTCAAAATAGTGCACTTGTTCATTTATGAAAAGAATGTAAAGCTATGGGTTTGTGTGTGGCAAGAGCATGTAAATGTCTAGATTTATCAATTCATTTGAAGGAGAAATTAGAATCTGATTTCAATCAATTAGTTAAAATCAGGATCAAGTCCTGCCTTATTTAAAGAACATAATTCCGATAATTCATTAAAGTGATCTTTACAACACTGATATGTGGAACTCTGTCAGCTCAAACAAAGAAGAGCTTTTGACCTCAAAAAAAAAACAGTTGTTGATGCTCAGAATAACATTTAATTTCTCTCTTTTGTTGGTGAATATCAATTTTCACAAGACCAACATCAGGACAACTCTGAAAAAATAAGCATGGCAGGGTTGTAAGGAGAAAGCCAAGTTATATTTTATGGAACAATGTTACATGCCTACTTATAAAGGTATGTTCTTTTGGAGCAACTAATTAAACCAGATTTTTAAAAACCTATGTGTTTTTTTTATCTTGTCTAAAACAGTTCAACCATTCTCATATTGTGCTGTATAGTCTAGCTCATTTAAATCTACTTATGATGCACAGGAATTCCTTCTGTCCAACGTTATATTTAAATATTGCTCTTATATGAACAGTTTCTCCTTACCTAATATTATGTTATACAGTTTGTTATACAGCTTATAAAATTTATGTGATTTCTTTTCTGTGCATTGGCCTCATTTTGTATGTTTGATTTCTGATGTTCCCTGCCAGCTTCCCACAAGGAAATGCAATGGAGAAGCTGACAGGAATTTACTTCCACTCCCACTGCTTCCCCCTCCTATTCTGTTTCTCTGTTTAGGTAAGGAAATCTCTCCATGTCTAGTTTAAACTAACAACTCCCTCCGCTCTTAATGGACTACTATAGGAACCAAAAAAATAGAATATGATTGTAAAGACATGGTTTTTAGGGATAGTTGCTTTTTGTTCAACCATATATGTGCAGAATCTACCCTATTAATTATAGTGTGTTTATACTATCTTATACAACCACCTATCTATATTGAATTCTTAGTATGTCAAAAATATTAAGCTGCTGACGGAATCACATATTGCCTAATAGAAAAATGTGGTTAGATGAACAATGCTTGTAAAATTACAAAATTATATGAGTTTTGGAACTCATATAAAATTGGCTATTCTGTCAAATTAACACCAGTGCATGGTGCTGATACGATATAATCAATGAAAAGGATTTTCCTGCCCAAGGCGGAATGGTTTTGTAATGTTTAGTGTATTAAGATTCATTCACCCTTTTTATATGATTAGGAAAGCCAGTTTGGTGTACTGGTTAAGGCACAGGTTAGAAACCTGGTGATTGAGTTCTAGTCCTACCATAGGCACAAAACAAGTTGGGTAGCTTTGGGCCAGTCACTTTCTCTCAGTCCTAGAAAGGAGGTAATGGCAACCATTTCTAAAAAACCTTACCAAGAAAAATGCAGCGCTTGTCTAGGTAGTTACCAAGACTAATATGAAGTATATGTTTAAAATATTAACTGTTGAATTATGCTGCCATTTTGAGCATTGTTTTCTGAGGATCTCCAGGGAATGAAATAAATGGAGGAATGAATGTTTGTTCACATCTGCACTAGAGGAAGGAGACAGGACAGTAGAACCTCTGGTCACGACCATAATTTGTTCCATAATTTTGATTGCAACCCAATTTGGTCATGACCTGAACCTAATTTTAGAAAGTTAGCGCTTACAAAAAAAATGGCACCAGGGGCCGTGAAAAAAATGTGAATTTTTTTGGTCAGAACTTGATTTGGTCATGGTCAGAAGCGTTCGTGACCAGAGGTTCTACTGTACTTAAATGTAGCTTCAATATATGTTCATAATAGTGGATTCTACTAACCCATCTATGATTAACTTGCAAATTTGAATATTATTAATTTCAATAAAGGGCTATTAGTATGCTGAGATCATTCATCATCAAGTAAACTGTAATCAGTCAATATATATTTTACAGCATGATTTAATGAGATGTGGATTGATGATTTACACACCTGGTTCAGAATTGTAGTCCAGGCAGTCAGTCCATTTTTTTATTGGCACTCACAGCTATAGAAGACTACAACATTGGCACCTTAAATCATATTTGGGAATCATTCAAACAGCAGTGCAATAAACTAGCCACATACAGGTGTTGTTGTTGTTTTTGCACTTGTGTGAATTGGCAGGTCAAAGTTGCTCAGATTCTCACCCTGAGATGCTTCATTGTTCTTTTTAACATCACTTTTGTCAAGTTATTAAACATTTATATTAAATATTAATAGAAAGAAGTTAACATCTAAGATATATAAACACTTCCCATTCATTGTTAAATTAAAAAGTCAATTAAATTAAAAATGATATTTTGATTTTTTTTTACATCCAGCTTCTCATAATAACAATTAACTTTGACACTGCCAGGTATTTGTTGCTTAGGAATAAATTTTAAAATTTCACTAACATTATAAAATCTAGATGGACAATCTTTCAGTTTTTGTCATGGTCAAGGCGTAAAGTAGGAGATCTGATTGCTGTATCTACAGTAAAGGCCTATTCTTGGAAGAATCCTAAACAGAGCTAGGTGTTTAGAGCAAAATATCAATTTAAGGGTAACAGTTATCCCAAGTTGAGATATTCCAGCACAAAAACTTGCAGAATTTTGCTGAGGTTGTCAATAGTTGGCTTGTCAAGATTCTCTTCGTTGTCCTCCATAGTATGCCATACTCTAGGGAAAGGTGAAGGTATCAAGTGTAGGATTGGGACACCTGTTGAGATAAGAGAGAGCAAAAAGATGAAGAGTTGGTCCAACTTTTGAGACAACTATTATTTCTCAACAATGTTGTACAATACATAAACTGAAAGCGTGATGGCGTTAATGTTCTGATCTCATTGTTTAATCTACTGAATATCAGAAAATCATTAAAACTCCACTGCTGCTAAAATTGTAAGAACATTTAAAGACTAACCATCTCATTTTTTGCAAAAAAGTATTTTAAACAATGGATTTTACCTATTAGGGATAATAAGAGTTTTGAAGTGGGATCTATCTTTAAACATAAACATTTTTAAATCCTACGTATAAATAGCAAATGCACTTTTTACCTCTAGAAAGGCAGAGGCAAATGATCTGACACAAACTGTTCCTTTTGTATGTGCCCTAGATGGACCCCTGAATATCCTAAAGGGCAAGACTTATGAACAACCCCTGCTCTAGAGAAGGGTATTTGGAGCAATAGACTGAAAAGTATGGCACAATACCCTTTGACAAAATTACTTTGTATATGTGAATTGAATAGACATTTGGTCTAAATGTTTCATTTACTTTTTTATGTTTATATAATACTGGGTTGATGGGAGTTCTGCCAAATGTATTTCCCTTGATTTGAATTGCCATGCTGAAAAAAAAGATCAAGATCCCTCAGCCTACCATTCTCCCTCTCTCTCTCCCCACCTCTCTCTAATTTACAATATGAGATGGGATGAGAAAAGAAACAATTGTGCAATATCTTTTACCATAATTATAATCACTGACTTCCTTGTATTAATATTATGATTTGTCAAAAATAAAATAAGCCACATTCTAAAAAATGGGTTTGTGACCAGACCTGACTATAAGAATGAAAGTTTGTACAATTCTTTTAAGTCTGGAGAAATATTTGCATACATAAATAACACTTTTACATATATTGCTGAATGTATATCAATTAAAACACATTAAAAACACATTAAAATCCATACCTCTTCTCAAAAATGGAATATGGTCATCCTCAACTGGATGTCGACGTAAATTACTCCGGAAGTACTGCCTCTCAGAAGAATAATTATTTAGCAAATGCAAATCATGAAGGTTTCGTTCTGCAGGTTTTTTTTTTTTTTAAAAAATAGCAAGTTGTGAATATCAAAGTAATTGGTGTTTTTTTTAAGCTCTCAATCTGTTTAAAACATTTTGAAGCAAAAATGAATTTTCCTTAGAATTTTATGCACCCTCAATGCTTTGTGAATGCAAACTCATAGTTATAACTGTTACCGTATCCCAGAAAATAGCCTTAGAACAGATATTTTGCTTAATCTGTATTGTACTGTTTTGGTAGCATTTGTACAGTTTTTATCTTAATCAACAGAGTCCACAATGATTTTTAAAAATATGTACATGTGGCTAGTTAATTTCTTGATACTGCTGCAATGCCCGAGTTTTTGCTTAAACAACTCCTTTACTTGTGATATAAAGTTGTAATAGATTATATTAGTAGAAATACTCGACCATATAAAACTAGATGATACAAATATCCCTTTACGAGTTAAACTGGTATATTTTGTAAAATGTTCTTACCAATGGCTTCAAGTCTCCCAAACCACCGAGCTGTATTCAAAAAGTAAACAGGAAAAACAGGGTTTCGTGCACCAATTAAATCCAGCAACACAAAAAGATCCTATGGGAAATCAGTCAAGGTTAGTCCTTTAAATGCCACCCTCAGAGCTTTACCCATAAGAGAATATTAATGACTGTCTAAAATCAGTGAATGTGGACAATTCCAGACAAGTATTTCAAAATACTTATATTGCTGTATTTATACTGTTGAATATAAATATCTCAGAGGGATTGAAATCTTCCACTCACAAACCTTGTTGTGATTCTTATTGTAATTAGTAAGGACTTGATTCTGATTAATAAGTCTACAAAGACTTCAGATGACAACTGCTTTTAAGTGGCATGCCTTTGTATTTGTTTTATCAATTAACTTATCTTTGTTTGTCTGTTTTATCTGATTAATTTTTATTTTATTGCAGATTGTATTATTCTATTCTATTGGTGGCACTACGGTTAGAATGCAGTATTGCAGGCTAACTCTGCACCCTGCCAGGGGTTTGATTCTGACCAACTGAAGGTTAGCTCAGCCTTCCATGCTTTTGAGGTCAGTAAAATGAGGACCCAGATTGTTTGGGGCAATATGCTGACATTGTAAATCACTTAGACAGGGGTGTAAGGCACCATGAAGCATATATAAGTCTAAGTGCTAATGTAATTCTAAATGATAGTTTAGAAAGTCATGCTTGCAATTCTTTTTATAACCCTAATCATTTTTAAGGTAAAGAGCATAGATTCCATGATTCTTTATTCATATCCTTGAGCTCTAGGAGTATGGCTACAAAATAACTGAAAATTTTGGGATTTTATAGGAGGGACATAGGTGTAGTGATTATTTTACTACAAAGGTTGCTCCTCTATGAACAAGCATTGCCTATCAGTACAAAAATAGGAGCAGAATCTATTTTGTTAATTTCATTAAGAAGTTTGTACTACATTTTGAATGTGTCATGTAATTAACTTTAGAACTCTGTTTCTAAAGATAGATCTCTCAGGTCTCCCCTAAATCCAAGGACTCAGACATGGGGGACCCTGCTCAAGAAAAATATCAGACTCAGGAATCAGGAGCAGTCAAGCACCAAAGCTGAGTGTCCTAGCAATAATCTGGAACAGATGCAGAACAACATAAAAGACAAAGATCCTGATCCCAAGCAGTCACCCAACCTAAAAATATGCTGTGAACTCTGGAGAATGGAGTAGAGGAACACCAAGAAGCAAAAATGACAGTTGTCTTAATTAAATCTTGTCCACACTAGCTGATATAATGCAACTACCAGAAGTTGGTTTTTCTGTTGGGAACATCTACTCTAACCATGGATTGGCATTTTTATGTCACTCAGTCCTATGTATTTTCTGAAGCCTGGGCTGTCTGACAATTTTCTATGGCATTTGGACCATTGAACTGTTCCTGATCCATGTATGCTCATGATCTGATTTGGCTTTGGACTCACAGGCAATATTTCACTTTCTTGTTAGTGTTCTGCACGCATCAGAGCTCTGCCTGCCAAAGCCTATAATTCTTGAAAACTTAAAAGTAAACAGATTGCGACTCAACTTTGTGTATATGTTCATCCTGAAACAGGACAGCTCCCTTGTAAGGGTCTCCTGTCCCCCAAAGAATCTCTTCCTCTCTTCCTGTTTAACAGATACACTTGGGGAGGGTGACTCCTTCCCTCCCATTCGCAACACAAGCCTCAATAATACAGTACTCTGCAACTTCCCTTTTCAAGACCCCATTTAAAGTACTAATTGCAAAATATTTTTGTTTCTCTTCCAATCTTTCCCTTCTTTAAAAACTTTCTTCCCAATCATTATAACCTTTAAAAAATTGGACTAATAAGATATTGTTACATAAAATAGGAAATTAATGTTACGCCAAAAACTTCTGCCATTTTTAGCCCCGTATCCAGTATTTGTAAAGTTTTTACTTACAATGCCTTGAATTTGATTTGTGTTCCTGACACCTGGTGGATGAGGAGTAGATGCCATTTTCTGGGCCAAAGATCTAGAGCCATACAAGGAATCAGAAGGGGACCATCGCACAAAAGCTTCTTCACCATCAAAGAAAATAAGCTTCAGAGAAAGATCTGCCTTGGGTGGCAAACTGCTTTGCTATAGAATAGGTGGGAAACAGAATGGAAAGTCTGTCACCTTACTTAGAATCACAGTAAATGCAACTTGAAGAAAAAGTAAATACCTTCAGAAAAGAAAGCTGTCTGTCCAAGGACCTTGCCAATTCTAGCATCATTGCACAAGGTACAGCTGAGTCAGTGGCTCCAACAAACACTTTACCATCCAGCTGCGGTGGAAAATATTTTGAGTCATAATGGCAAGCAACCACCAAATGGCGTTTGGCAAGGGGATTGAGAGTACTGATTATATTTGAAAAAGTGCGGTATCCATAAGGAGTATGACTCTGAAATGTGTCTTCTTCAACCAGCCAGCCAGCTTGCAATCCTTGTAGGCGATGCTTGATATGCTAAAATATATAGAACCAAAAGTCAATAGTGATCAATAATGTTGTTTTAAGTTAGTCCATACAAATCAATCTTGCAAGGGCCAATACATTTCCTGAAGAAGATTAACCTTTCCCCCTGAAACCTACTATTCAAGAAATCTTCATTCACAGCTTTGAATACATTTCTCTCTAGGAGAGCTTTTCAAGCAGCCATAGGGCCTATTGATAATGAAGCAGAACAAGTCTTTTTCAGGCTGCAATTCTGTTTGCGTACTGCAAACTAAAATTTTGGACAGAGCGAGCTCTGTCAGCCTTTTTCAACATGGTGCCTTTCAGATGCAGTCAATTCCCATAACTTTCCATCAGCTCACCTGTTATCTGCAGCATCTAGGAACAACTATCAAATATATCTAAAGGGCATCAGGCAAAGAAAACGTGATAATATACAGTATTTACGTCTTTCTCATTTTTAGCTTTTTAATATAATAATTCAGAATGCTGGTAATTCAGATCTTGGAGTCTCTTTTTTCCTCTAATACCACATGTTGCAAAGGAATGGATCAGAGAGGCAATTGTATATATGGACAAATATAAAGCTTTTAGCCATTTTGAGCTTTGAATAAGAGTGCTTCTGCAGTGAATATTACAGAAAGAATTAAAAGAAAATCAGGATGAGAAAATTCTATATTCATTACATTTTCTTTGTGGTCATAATTGCAGAAGGCATAGAAACTTTTCAAAATATGAAAGGCATAGAAATTGTTCAAAATATGAGATATTTAATATTCAGTCAGCAATTCCAGATTGAAATGCAAGACTTATCAAAGTAAGAGGTTCTCAATCCCAGCTGCTGTCACTTAATGATATATAATTGCTGCTCCCCCATCTGAGGATATATCTTTGGATGTTTCTTTAGTAATAATGTTTTCTCAGCTGCTCATTTCTATAGCAGCTCAAGAATTGCTGCAATCAAGGCCTAAGAGAGCCTTCATTATCTTATAGAACATGTTGATACTTGTCTGTAAGCAACAGGCTTACAATGGCTAAGGGATAGTTAGAAATGTGTCTTCTATAAAATCAAACCTATGCCAATAATAGGATTTATTGCTAATCAGAATGAAGCTACAAAAAACGTAATTACATATATGTATAAAGCCACTGGCAATGAAAAGAATTTTGCTTTAGCCATCTTTCCTTTTGTGAATGTATTAGAACAAAAAGTATCATCATATTAAGCTCTAAGTACATCAAAAGTTCCCAATATAGCCCATCACAAACTAAACATTTTGCAGCTTTTTATTACCTTTTTAAAAATTACTTTCAGAGATTTTGAGAGGATAGACAAGGAAAAAAAATATTACCTGTGAGGATGAAGACGTATTCTAGGATATGGATTAATTCCAGAAATACATAATCATGGGTGTTGATTATCAGTGATACCTGTAGTAGTCTGTAAGTGCTAATTAGCTAATTGTTTTGTTATGAGATGGGTGCCAAATAAATTTAATAAATAAATTTGGGATTGGAAATTTTAATATGCAGTAGATACTTTAATTAGATTTGTCATTTTCAGTAGAATGAACATCAAAGACATTTGTCTTAGTAGAAACTTTTTTTTCAGATACAGTACTGTTCTTCTCCAGGAACAGTAGTACATACCCTTTCTTGGCTATGTTTAATTACTGCAGCACTGGAGATACTATTTTTGTTTAGGCTACTTGTGAGCAGTCTCCTAGGAAACAAGCATTTAGTAGATATTCTTTGAAAGAGTTTATCTGCCTTTTTTTGCTTTATAAATTGCAGATCATCAAGCTTATATATCATCACATTCCAATTCTACTAAGAAAAATCACCACCATTTTTGGACATCTCTAATTGATTAGAATTTAGCATAATAAAGGTCCTGCACACTTGTGACAGTATTTTATGACTGGAAAGTACAGTTCTTCTCCAAGTTGTAATATGTTTGTTGCTAGTTGCTATTTCCTGTGCTATCATTAGTGCTGACAACATAATCACTTCCTCCTTTCCAGAAGGATTAATTGTGTTTCAATTAATGATTACTAATTCTTACACCTGTATACCACTTCCTGAATAATAAGCAGCACAGAAGGACACAATTGAAGAGTGATTGCCTTTGTGTCTTGTCTCTAAACCTCCTGTTTGGAATCACTAGTCTGTCATATTATGACACAGAATGGTGGATTATATTACCTTTGGCTTGATTTAACAAGGCTTTTAAATTTTTCTCGCAATGATATTACCTCTGTGACAAGTATATTGCATTGTACTTATTCTATCTTCTCTATGCTTGTTGAAATATTTTCCCTCTTTCAGTAGTTACAACCTATTCTGTCTTACCTGCCGCACAGCATAGCTCCCAGGTGATCCTGGATATCTCTCAATCAGGATTGGATGAAGGTCATTTTGCCACATGCTATTAACATTTGTCTGTGAGGTGACCTGTAGGATGCTAGTTGCATTTAAAATGGTTGGGCGATGGGAATACTGCAGAAAAATTAAAGGAAAAATCAGGATGAGAAGATATTCTATTGCTTATGTTGCTTTGTATCTGTGTTAGAACTATTCAAATAAAATAACTATTATCTATTTTATGGTTAAAATGAAAACTAGTAACAAGCTGTTATCTAGAGCAGTGGTCCCCAACCTTTTTTGTACCAGGGACCGGTTTCAAGCAGAAATTTTTTGCAAGGACCGGGGGAAGAGAGAAGGAGGGGGCTTTTCCTGTCGCCGCAGCTATTCCGAACGCCTGTTTTCACCCCCACCCCCACCCCGCCCGCCCGCTTCAATCCACAGTGTCCCGTTCTGCCTGCCTGCCTGCCTGCCTTAGTTTCTGGTTGTTTGGGAGCAGCTTCGGCTGAGAATAATAACTATTCGCTCTTTTACTCAGCCGAAGCTGTTCCGATTCAACCATTAACGAAGGCAGGCAGGCAGGCAGAACGGAGCACTGGGTTGAATCCACAGCGCGGGCGGGCGAGCGGGCGGACGGGGTGGGGGTGGGGAGAAACGGGCGCTGGCGACAGGAAAAGCCCCCGCGCTCTTTGAAGCAGTTTCTTCCTGTGCTGGTGGAGGAGCGAGAGAGAGCTGACCCAGAGAGAAGGACAGGCTTGTTGCTTCCTCCCTCCCCTTCTTTCATTTGTGTCCTTGATCCCTGATCCCAGCAGCATTCACCGAAGGTGAAGAAAGCCGCCATTTTTTAAAAAAAAAAAATTCTTTGTGGCCCGGTAGAGAGTGCTCCACGGCCCGGTACCGGTCCGCGGCCCGGTGGTTGGGGACCCCTGATCTAGAGTTTAATCTATTGACACACTTGGAAATACTGTATTTTTACATATACACATGCTGTGCATAAGATAAGGATTGAAGGCATTAGTACAATAATTGATTCCTATTCTCTATTAAATCTTTAGGGAAGCCATAGTGCCACTTAATTTCTTCCAGAAAGCAAAGATTATTTTGTACCTCTTCATAAGACTCAATTCTAACATATGCTAATTTTATGGTACCGTATATACTCGAGTATAAGTCGACCCGAATATAAGCCGAGGCACCTAATTTTACCACAAAAAACTGGGAAAACTTATTGACTCGAGTATAAGCCGAGGGTGGGAAATGCAGCAGCTACTAGTAAATTTCAAAAATAAAAATAATTAATTTGGGAAACGATCTCACTATCATGAAAGGTTTAATTGATTCATTAACCCAAAAGAAGAAGATGATGATGACAGCGGGAGGCAGGAGTCACTCTCTTCCCCTCCCCTCGGAGGCCCCCTGAGTCAGGAGTCGCCGCCGGCGCGGCCCCAGTCCCGTCGCCTCGGGAAGGGAAAGGCAAAAAGGAAGAGCCGCGGCAGCGCTTTGCAATGGCAGCAGCGGCACCGGAGGCTCAGGCTCAGCGGCTCCTGGTTTTGCCCCACCCTTCCCAAGGCAACGGGACTGGAGCCGCACCGGCGGCAGCAACTCCCGACAGCCCCAGCCAGACACCTGAGCGGAGCCCGGGCGGAACTGCCTGTTGCCACCGTGGGCGCCGCTGCGGGCGCCCGGCTGCCCAAGTAAAGAACAGGGCGGCGCCGGACCATCGGAGAAGCGGAGCAAAGCCGGAGACCAGCAGCCTCCTCCTTGGTGCAGAAAGCCTCCCCCAACCAGCTGGCCGGTCTCCTCCTCCTCGGCCACACAGAACAAACAGGCAGAGAAGGAGGAGAGCAGCTGGCCAGCCGGGGGAGGCCTCCCGTGCTGCAAAAGAGGCAGCCAACGATCTCCGGCGCCGCCCTGCTCCACGCGCTGGCTGCTTGGACTTGCCGGGCCCGGCACATAGAACAGGGTGGCGCCGGATGTTGGAGAAGCCGAGCGGAGTCGGGATCATTAGCCGCCTTTCGCAGCACAAGAAGCCTCCCCAACTGGCCAGCTGCTCTCCTTCTCTGCCTGCTTGTTCTGTATGGCCGAGGAGGAGACGACCAGCCAGCTGGTTGGGGGAAGCTTTCTTCGCCGAAGGCAGCTACTAATCTCCGGCTTTGCTCCGCTTCTCCAATGGTCCGGCACCACCCTGTTCTTCTTGTGCTGCGAAAGAGGTGGCTAATGATCTCCGGTGCCGCCCTGTTCTATGTGCTGGCTGCTCGGACTTGCCCTGCCCGGCACATAGAACAGGGCGCGCCGGATGTTGGAGAAGCCGAGCGGGCAGAAGCCACCTCGGCTCGCGTTCTTTTCTGAGCCCGCGAGCCTAGAACCAGGGCGCTTTCATTGCACGGCGGTTTTGGGGAGGGCAGGCGATTCTGGGCTGCGCGATTGGGGGACTTCGTGGCTTTGGGTGGGAGCGAGGACGAACGGAGTCCGCGAAGTGGGGCTTGCCTGCCCTTGCTGGCTGCCTCTGCTTCCTTAGGGGTGGGGAAGGGGGCTCATCTGGACCAAGGGTGAGTCTCCCCCTCAGTTTCCCCTGAAGGATCTTCCGTCGCTTTTGCCTTCTCCCTACATCTTCCTCTGTTAAAATTCCTCCCCCCCCCACACACACTTATTTTCGGGCGGATAGATTTCGTGTCTGAGCATTCTCACATGACGGTGGGTCTTCCCCCCCCTAAAAACAGTTAAAAAAAGAAAAAATATATCCTCATGCAAGAACTTTTCTGTTTCCGATTACCCCCATGCTTAAAAGTTGCAAAGGAAACACGGAAGCAGGGAAGCGCCTGCCCAGCTCCGGAGCTCCACACCATGTTTTTTTCAGAGGGGAATCTGACTCGAGTATAAGCCGAGGGGGGGTTTTTCAGCACAAAAAATGGGCTGAAAAACTTGGCTTATACTCGAGTATATACGGTATATGGAGAGATTTCATTCATCTCTTCCTTTGATTACTGGAAGAACGCAAGATGCATTTTGATCCACATCCTTTTCCACATCTGAGTATTTTTAAAATCTTTCCTATAGCAAATTTAGCATTCTGCTAAAATTATAGATTTCCCATAAATAATGGAAAATATGCAAAGAGACTTTTCTTAAGGGCAACTTTATAAAAAATGCATATTAGCCAACAGAGTTTTTAAGAGTAATGAAGATTAGATTACTTGTACTTAAAAAATGAAGGGGAAAAAACCTTTTTAAATGCTACTCCATTTTACCTGCCAAGAAAATGTTGCATAGAAATCAATAAAAGGATGATTTTGATAAAATAGTACAAGCATTTACCAATGCCAGTTTGTGTCCCCTGAAAGATAAAACAAGATACTGCTTTATAATCATACTGCTGCTGAAGCAACAACTTCTTTGCTAGATAGATAAAGAGATGAAGATGAGAGAAAGAAAGTAGCCCTTGACTTAAAACCACAACCACATTTGATTATGACTATTCATGTGACCATGGGGATGCTGTTATAGTTGAAAGTGCAAGGACCAGTTGTAAGTGTAAGGATCGGTTGTAAATTAATTTTTTTCAATGTTGTTGTAACTTCACATGAAAAGTTGTACATTTGAGAACTACCTGGACAGAGCTTCAATACAAATTAGGTCAAATTACAAGACTATTCAGTTTCACACAAATCAATCTAGTTGCTTTCCAGCTGACTACCTAAATTCATGTCAATCCAAATTACAAAGTTTGCTGGCCTTTTTTTTTTTTTGCTTTGATACCACCCTTTTGACTATATTAAGTGGTAGATATAAATAAACATCAGTCTGGACCTAGGAGAAGTAGAAGTGATTGAAAATGTTATACATTTTATATTGAAACTCAGTCATTTGAACTCCTACTTAGCAAAACACCAGGCACCCAGGCAAATTTTATATTCTTTATCTATCGTCTGATAAAAATCCGAAGCTGACATATACAGCTGCAAAACTGTTACCTAGTAACAATGGTTTGCAGCAATGTGTTGTCCTCTAAGGGAGTGAGTTGATGTTAATAAAGTTCATTGTATGTTGAAGTTATACTAGCCATTAGATGTTATATTTCATAGATGCTCTTATGTGTATTCCTCTTGTCTAAGACTATAATAAACTATTTTTTTTTATGTATGCCAAATATTTGATTAAAACAACCCTTAATCTTTCAGGTAAGTGCAGCAATCCTCCAGTTCAACGAATATCACTTCTATTTCCATATAAAGAAAAAGGGATGTTGAAATTTTCCAGTTATAGACTATACACTACAGGCTGCCTGATCATGAACCTTTCTATTATGGTAAATTGGATATGTGTAAAACACAATAATATATATTTATTAAAATAGATCCAGGTCAAGGTAATTGTTTTAATGTAAATTAAAATAAATGCAGAATAAATCCAATCAACATTCAGAACTATCCTCATTATAAGACATAAGACATAAGAATTTATTTGTCATTACACTCGCAAGCGGGTGCAACGAAATGCAACGAAATTATAAAATACAATCTTGAAATGTTTTATACATATATATTTTATCACATAGCTACTGAATAGAAAATCAGCTCATGGCTATTCTTCTAATCTGAATGAAAGAAAAACAAATGCAAAGTTCCTGAGAGAAGGCACTTCATTCATATTCCAAATGAATTAAAATACTGATTATTTGAATATTTTGTAATGAAGGTTTCTTCAATATGGAGAAAAAATTGCTCCTATTTTCTTCAACAGAGTATGCTGAAGTTTGATTAGAAATCTTATTTTTGAGGGGTGGGGGAAGATCCAGAATTCAGCCATGGATGCCATTTGTCCTTTTCTCTCTTTGTGGTCTTTACATTTTCCAACATAATTTGATATTATTATAGGTGTGGGTGTGCTTTATATGATTACTGCCATTTTTTTGAGTCAGTCAAATTTGGGGGAAATTATCTTAGTTATATTTCAATCTGCTAATGCTCTCCTAGGGTGCATGTGGAGACCTGGTTTATGTACTTTTTCCCAGTCTGTAAAGCAGATCAAAATTATGCCAGTATAATTTGCTGTATCTACAGTGTCAGTCCTGACTCTGCTTCTCTAATGAGGCTGGTAGGTGGTGCTATCTTAATAGTTTACTAGGGATAAGTTAAAGTACGTAGATTGATGGATTTTTCTGCTGGCAAGAAAAATATCCACCAATTGTTTCCCTTGGCTGTAGCTAAGGCTTGGCAGATGACAGTGAGGTATTGCAATAGAAACTCTATCATTTCTGCATGTGTGGACACTGATGTACATACAAAAGGCATTGAGCTTTGATTGCAACACATACCTGCCATTTTGATTCTTTCCTTGGACACCTCTACGCAGACATGCCTTTAATTGTGTTGAACGAGACAACTTTGAGACAAAGTTAAGGAGATGTGTATGATGGTGCCTTAAGTGGGGCTGCTCTTGAGAAGTATCCAGATGTTGCAATTAATGCAAAATGTAGGAATCATGCTGCTAATGAATACAAAAAGTGTGGGGATCTTATCATGGTTGTATTGAAAGGTCATCAATATTTGCTGTTGCTTTCTGTACTTGATCAACGTAAGCCATCAGTACAAAATGGCTTTAGACTTTTTTATTTAAAGGTCAGCATTTCCTGTTATGTATCTGTTGCAATTTGCAGCTAAGCCCACATTCTTTCCAGCAAGAAGGAGGGGGGCTTCTCCTGTTGCTCCCAGGCTTTGATATAACCTTCCCCACTTTCTTAGAAGGATTTGCGTAATTTATAAAGATGCTTCTCTTCCATAAGACTTTCAACTGTTAATTAATTTTAGTAATAACCTCAAATGCTTGCCAGAGTAAAATACAAAACAAAGGATGAACAAATGTTTTCTTTGCTAACCAGCTATGCGTGTTTCTCAGGAGACATCCCTCCCTCCATGGCAAGTTGATTGAGCGCAATTCTCATTATGCTCTGTTTGGAATCTGCCCAACTGACCAGCTTGGGATCTACTCCTCTGTAAAAATAAAGAGGATCACAGTACTATATTTGCCCAATAGAAAGTTCCAATTTTGCCTCCTCCCCCCTCTGGAATTCGAGGATCTCTCAATTGTAGTAGGTCCGTTGTTTGGATATAGGTGCTGACCCACTTCAGATTTCTTGGCTTCAGCAAGGCTGCTGTATCCTGCTTTCAGATTTTGCCCATTAGTTGGTTAGGATGCTACCGTATTTTCCTCTCTAGTGCCTGAGGGCTGTGCTAGTAATGCAGCTGGGTAAGAGGCATTTATTTGTACATCAAACTTCCAGATCACTTATTTTTATGATACAATTAGTCACCTCATTACCCTTAAAAAAGAAAGAAAGATGTACATCATGCTACTGGATTTCTGGCCACTCTACAAATAAGAGTAGTAATAGAACAAGGATATAACACAAAAGATTTTGGGTCTCTACCCCGCCAAGCCACTCCAATGCCCCCATGCATCATATTATCATGAAAAAGAAATAAACAGAATATCTCGATCCAGTCACAGTTTTGTTCCATATAGTATCAACCTTGTGAACTTTCAAGTTTCCTCTTTCCACTATTTATTACAAATGAACAGTGATTAATATGTATATGGGTATAGGTATGTATATGTATGTACCATATATACCAGTAACATATGTGTGTGTATCATATATGTGCGTGGATAGATAAATACTTTCTTTTGAGGGCAGGCAACAAAATTTCATTTTTAATGTGTGCCAGTGTGCTCACAGTAAAAAAAAAAAAAAAAAGACAATGTAGGTCATGAAAAAGAAATAAGGTACGTTTTCTCCCTTTCATTCCCCCAAAGGCCAAAAATGCCGACCCCACAGACATTGTCCCCTCCCTGGTTGTACTGACCCTGCCTGCGCCCCCTCTCCCTTCACCTCCCACTGCACCCACAAAGCAGGGGACGCTGCATGCCACCCACCTTCTCCTGAGTCCAGTCCGCTCTGTCTTCTCGGCCACCTACATGCTGCGGGAAGCCCGGGAGAGCCAAGCAGAGTGCCCAGGCCAGGCAGAAAAATGCCGCCGCCTTGCTATCTCGTCTCTCACTGGCCATGCCGTTGCAAGAAGCAGCCCCCTAGGCTGGGCAGGGAGCGAAGCCGACCCCGGCTGCCAGTGAAGGAGGCTCGCTCGAGCCTCAGAGGGGGAGGCAGATTCAGGCAAAGAGGCGGGCGCGACGGGCGCAGCGTTGGCGAGCAGGCGGGCGATGGGACGGCGGCGCTTCGCTTCTGTCTTCCTGAGGCGCTTTTTGGCTTCGCGTCCGGCGAGTTTCTGTCCTGCCTTGCCTACGTAACGCGGCGGGAGAGATGCTAATTCCCATCCCAATCAGTCTGTCTTTCCCTCAGGAGTGGGTGGGCGTTTTGTCCCTGGCACCACGTCAGCAGCATCAGGAGGACAACAGATGACTAATCCCGCCACTTTGGGCTGCAGCCAGAAGGACAGCTCCCCCTACACCCCCACCCCGGTTTCCTCCCAAAGTGAGCGGGGTTTCTTCTATGCTATAGACGCCGCAGATGTTTTTCCACTGATAAAAGTGAGCAGCGAGAGGCGCCTCGTGATTTCTTTTTTCTTTTTTACTTTTAAGATTCCCTTGAAGTAATGAATCAAAGCGTGTTCTGTATTCCTCTCGAGTTATATGCTATTTCAGACTGACCAGCCTGCAAAACTAGCACACATTTATCGATTATTTGAAGGATATGGGATTTGGGAGACCTTTTAAGTACTTGCAAAAGAAGAAGAAACAATAACGGTTATTTACCAAAGCTCTTACAAGCAGCTTAGCAAACACATTGAATTCCTCCTACTGGAAGCTGGTACTTTCTGATGTGTTGGAGAACAACTTCCAGAATTCCCAGTCAGCATACTGGGAATTACAGTTCAACTCGTTTGGATGGTTGCCTGATTGCAGAAACCTTCTCCATACATTTTCTTAAATTGGATTCTTAAAATGTTTATCTTTTAGTATACTAGCATCATCATTTCAATGGATTATACACTGAGTTTGGGGAACTTTTTTCTTCCATTCGAAGGGTCCCTTTCCCATTATTTCCCCAGCACAGTATGTATATTATCAAATCTGGATTGCAAAAATCTTGATGACCACTAGATGCTAGCAAAACATTAACGTTTTCTGTAAATCTTTGCTGCTATCTAAAGCCATAAAAAATGCTGGTGCCTATAGCTAGTAGCTCCTGCCTATGGGCATAAATGATATAGGCATATGATAAAACATGTGGTTTTAAAAGGACAAAGGAAACTCAGCTTTTTCCACTCCATACATGATTGCTCTCTGCCCTCAGTTGGCTACCATAGTTTCATTTTTATAAGAAAGGAAACAAAATGAAACAATAGTATAAGTTAGCCAAAATTTGTATATAGTGTGAATACACCAATTGGGTGGTTTACTCAACCTGCTAAGATAAGTCTGTTTAATCCTTTTTAAATTGAACATACAGTAACTAGCTGCATTCTAGCTGCTTAGTATAGGTTTAATCTGATCAATAAATAAAAGGAAGCATTTATCTGATATTCCACAGTTCTACTGGGCAAGTTGGAAAATCCCTCAAATAACTAATGTGAATTCACAGGTGTTAAGCTAGGATCAGTTGATATTTCAGTCTTGAATAGTGCCTCTAATGTTGTCACTTTTGCCCAATTATAAATTAACTGATCTAAATAAATTCCTACCAACTTTTGGACACAGAGACAGAAGGCTAAGGAGCTGCAAAAAAGGACTGCTGTAGTTAACACCATATCTTCTTTTCTATTATTTTTACACACCTGCTCTGCAGGAGCTTGTTTGTATATGTGAAAGGGGGAAGAGTGAAAGCAGACAGAGCATTTTTCCATCTCTGTAAGTGGCTTCAATTTAAAGGAATCACTGAAGTGTTTTTTTTAATATGTCAATAAAAGGAAGAAGTTGGGAACTGAAACTAACCAAGGTACCAGTTCTTCAGCAAACTGAGAGTGCTTTCTGATAGCTGAGTGCTTGGCAATATATTACAATGCCACAAACCCAACATTTTAGTTTAATCTAAAAGGTAGTTTGCTTCTTTGTAGCTTATCATATGGTATAAACTCAACCACAGCTTGTAACCCACAATGTATTGAAAAATCATTGTTTATTGAACAATAGTTTAGAATATTGTGTGATCACAGCTGGAATAATAACTTCCCCAAGATTCACACCAGATGTGCTTTTATATGTGGTGTAAAGACATCAGTTGTCTTCCTCCTCTGGGAGATAACTGGATATATACAAACTATATAGAAAGACTACTGTGTATATATTGCCATGCTGAAAAAATATATTTAGATTAAAAGTTTTTAAGAAGGCCATCCAAAGAGATTTTAATTGATGCATATTAACACTGCTCCTTCAAGTTATATCACATTCAGGTACAGTAATTAGAACTCACCACTGGGAGTTGGATATTTCCCTCCAAGATTGATAGCTTTCCTTGTTTTCAGAAAATTAGAGCAATCACAAAAGAAGGTGGGTCTTTATCCAAGCTGCAGCTGAGCTGACTGCAATGTGTTCAGTAATTCTGATTCATATCCTGTTATGAATCTGGCTGCCTTAATAGCATTGAAGAAGTGCCAGAATCCTGACAAAAGAACATAAGTGTTTTTGTGACTTATGGACACTGGTTTGAATTGATTTCCTTGCAGAGATGCATAGAATAATGTTAGCAATAGACATTTAACTCCATGGTGGTGTTCACACAACACACTGAGCTACAATTGACTTAATCTAATTTTCTGAGTTTGCAGACTACACCAAGTCATAAGAGAGGTCGTGGACTGGGACTACAAAACATCCTAGGAACTAAAAGCTGGTTGACTAGCTTGTAGTTCAGTGAGTCATAAACCACAGTCATTAAAGACACATTCTCTAATAATTAAGGGCAATTTATGCTATCATCACCCCAGTCCAGCTCCATTCAACTAATCTTGATTTCAAATTTTGATTCAAAGTGACAATAATAGCCAAAGTAGGCTTATGGCCACTTGATTAATGATCTCTTTAGGATAGGAAAGAGGGATGATGATAATATATATAGCCAAGTATTTAACATAAAGACATCTCTCTTTATGAAGTCAATTAGAATTTTAACCAAGTATAAATTCATATTTTAAATACTGTAGATTTCTTGCACAATTGTTGAGCATAATGTTACAGTGCCACCTAATGGTTTACTATGCTGAACTGTTTTGACCAGTGTTTCTGTATAGTACATGCTCTGATTTAAACAGATTTTCAGTTATTGAATGACTTTAAGTTCTGTGAAGTTACTGTTGAATTTGATACAATCTATATTTGTATCAAATATAGAGGGTTAACGTCATTGCCCAGAAGATCATTGGTTGCCTTCTCCCCTCTTTGGAAGAGCTTTATACCTCCCGCTGCCTTAAGAGAGTTCAAAACATTCTCAAAGATCCATCTCATCCTGGGCACCCTTTTTTTTAACTATTACCATCTGGCAGATGGTACAGGATAATAAAAACAAGGACAAATAGGCTGAAAAACAGCTTCTATCCCAGGGCAGTAGCTCTTTTGAATTCTACTGTATAGTGCAGTGTTGGTGCGGTGTTGTGGGTTTTCGTTCAATGTGTGGAGGGTGAAGGATGTGTGTTTGTGTTTATTTTCATGGTCATGATGTGCACTGAAGATGGTGTTTGATGTCGTTGTATGAGGTGCAATGACAATAAAGTAAACTAAACTAAATATCTATAGCCCTGATCATGTTTGATGGTTAATTTAAGATATGAAGCTGCATTAAATATTGCATTCAATGAATCTCTTCCATTTCCAAATTTGGTCTTATGATGGCAGGCATTGGGTTAGGCACAGGTACTTTAAAGATGTGCTCAATATTGTTGGACTACATCTTCTATCATTAACAGATTAACAGAGTTGGAAGGGATCTTGCAGGTCATCTAGTCCAACCGCCCGCCCAAGCAGGAGACCCTACCATGTGTAGCCAACACGGAGGGTACCAAATCAAGAAATCCGATTTGGTTACAACAGTTGTTGGAAGGTGTCCTAAATTTATGTGTAAAAGCTTATGCAAGCTGCAGTTGGAATATGCATGTTATATTTTATTTCTCACAAAGTATTTTGACTGTTTGTCAAACTATATAAAATATATCAAATGGATAATTAATATGTAACTTTTGGGGGAAATTCTGAATTTTTAAAATAAAAGTTGGCTTAGAAGTAAGCGACATGAGTTAAGTAGAACTTATTTTTAGGTAAATAAATGTATACTGTATAGCAGGGGTCCCCAACCGCCGGTCCAGCGGACCGTACCGAACATGCGAACAAGCTTTACCGGGCCGCTGGTTGCTGGGCGCCGCCATCTTTTTGGTAAAAAAGCAATTTTTCGTCAAAAAGATGGCGGCGCCAGCGCCAGTGAGCTTTTCCGGGTAGAAAGCCATTTCTGCCAAAGCTCACCAGCATAGCGCCGCCATTTTTTTGATGAAAATCACTTCGTGACGCGTCACCGGAAGTGATTTTCGTCAAAAAAAAGATGGCGGCGCCCAGCTGGCGCGGAACCGGGCGCGGCGCCCAGCTGATGCGGAACTGGGCCGCGGCGTCGAAAAGGTTGGGGATCCCTGCTGTATAGGATTGCAGCTATAGTATAAAAATTAGATGATATAAGTTCCTAAAATTAATTAGGGATGAATGAGATGATCTAAAATGATTGTCTTTATTATGTAGTGAGATCAGGATAGAATTGCAGATGGGCCCCTGGAGATAGTTTGTTAAGTAGGTTGAAGATGGTCTGTATAGTAGATGCCATTGTGGGTTAAGTAAAGCCGAGAAGGTCAACAGTTGTTTAAACAATAGGTTGGTGTTGCAGGTCTTCCTGCTGGAAATGATTATAGTTTGAACTTCCAGAATAAGGGAGGGGCCTGCTGGCAATGATAATGTGTTCAGCTGTGAGATTATCTTCTGGCACTATTGCTCTCTGGCTTGATAGTGGTGGTTGCAGCCACAGATGACTTCTTATGATTTTACACACACACACACACACACACACACACACACACCTATCAACCTATTCATTTCATATTTCATATCATATTTTATATTTCTTTTGTGTGACAAGCACCACAGTAGGGATAATATTCCTAAAACAATTGGAAGTGAATATATTTTTCATAACTGGCCTATCTTTTGAGCTACTGTAGACCTCATAATTGAAGACTGAACCTGTAACTTTTTAAGAAGTTTCTCTGCCTTGGAAAAATATCTTGTTTTCATAGATAGTTTTAGGGTGGATGAATAAATAGAAGTGTCTTTGCAGCACTTCTTTTTTGAAGACAGTAACAACAAATTTACATGTTTTTATTCACAGTTCAATATTAACAATTTATTATATTTATTAAGTCTAATCTTGGTGATAAAGTCTGAAGAGGCAGGTAATATCTCAGCTCATTTTAATTTCTATCTCACAATCAAGTATAAAATCTTACTTTTTTCCTTTGGCTTTTGGCTACAATAGTTTTTGAATGATCAAAAAGAATTTACTTGCTTAGATCAATAGGTTAAATTATCAGTCTTAAATAATTTGTAACATTGTGCAGTATAATTACATATATGAACATTGTATTTGCATGATTATATTTGTACTTATGAATAGTTGAGGTGCCCCAAGTTTTAATTTCAAAAACAAAATAACTCTTTACCTTAGAAATACAGAATCAGAAAAGGGTCTAACATAAGGTTTGCAAAGGGTTGTTAGTGTTATTTTACAGGCTTTGAATAATTTTATATAATCAGCTCTTAGTTTTGATCCATGTAAAAGAAGCTAAAGGGCAACGAATTATTTTGTTGAATCTATTGGATGCTATGTAACTAAGCTTTACAAAGATGTTTAACTTAACTTAGCAATGGTTCTAATAATACTCAGCATCCATCTGTTATTATGTACAAACTGGTGTATGTTTGAGAGGAACTGGAAAATAAATGAAAGCTAAGCTTGATTTCACTTTTAATAATGATACTGCTTTGGCTTAAAATGTTTATCTAATCAACCTCAATAATGTTTAAAGTGCTTGTGGGGGAATATTAGTCTAGATTTTGAAAAAATGATTTATCAGAATTATTTAGCATGGCTTTTTACAATATCTTCAATGAACTAATAATAAACAATATTAAAAGACATTAATCTTTTAAATGTACAAAGAAACACAGCTCTACAGACAGCTTGAAAGGAATATTTTTAAAAACTATTTTCCATTTACCTGCCAAAAGTGTAACATAACTATGATATTGATATTATGTAATACAAAATAAAAACATACATTTTTGTAATTTGGGAATGGTTAAAACATAATATTTTACTATAATCAATAAATGTATGCAGTTGGATATGACATAGATGTATGACTTCTTACAAGGACTCTGAAACAATTCATAATATTCGATGGTTTGTTACTTGTTTCTTAATCAAGCTTTTAATACAAATACATGTTTTCAAAATCTGTAAATTAACTGTTTAGGGATACTAAAAGGAAGATATCTTTCAAATTACTGTAACAAAAAAAAAACCTTTAATGGGTCTTCTTAATTATTGGGGGTGCCATGACATTGAGACACTGAGCTTGTCAGCTGGAAAGCCGACGGCATGGGTTTGAGATCCTAGCATTGCATAATGGGATGAACACCCATTACTTGCCCCAACTCCTACTTACCTAGTAGTTTAAAAGCATGCAAATGTGAGTAGATAAATAGGTACCACTTTGGGGAGAAGGTTTGGTTTATAATCCTGCTGGTCACATGACCACGGAAATATCTTTGGACAACATTGGTTTCCTCACCTAAGTAATGGAGATGAGCATTGCCTCCTAGAATTGGACACAACCGGACAGGGGAAGCCTTTATCTTTACCTTAAGTATTATTCACTTCCAATTATAACTACGTTTGTAGTACCAAATAACTTCAGAAAATATGTACATGTCCATAGCTTGCAATCATCCTGAATTAAATTAAATTTGACCATATCATGGTCAAAGCCTGAAAAGAACAAGCCATAAATCAAAGGTGTTTATCTTTCCTAAAAAATTGCTCCATCCCCCAGAGTTTTAAAGCGGAATATCGCATCAAACTCTGCTTGAAATCATGATATGAATGAGTTAATGCAAGTTGCTAATGTAAGTTTAAATAGATATTTGGATTCTGTTCAAATTCTGGGTTAGCCCAACATATTATTTTCTTCACTATCATGAGGAAAAATCAAACATAACATTAAATATAAGTGCAACTTGTGGAAAACGTAAAACACAACGTTTAATACCATTGGCTCTTTCATTATCAAACAATTCTTCCTTTAGTATTCACAAAACATTTCATAATGCCATTATTTGACATAATAAATTGAAAAACAAATTAGCATTATTCTCAGGCAAGTAGAATTTTTCCTTTTCTTCACTTAGAGTGCTACATTTAAACCCTGAGGATTTTGAATTAACAAAGATTCCTGCTTCATTTAAATCAGAACTATAGTTATCAAGTTCAGACAAACCAGAATTTTAAATTACATCTAGGAGTTGATATGAGACTTAGGATATATACAGGTAGTCCTCAACTTACAACAGTTCATTTAATGATTGTTCAAAGTTACAACAGCACTGAAAAAAATGAGTTATGACCATTTTTCACACTTAAAACCGTTGCAGCATCCCCATGGCCACGTGATCAAAATAGAGGTGCTTGGCAACTGGTTCATATTTATGACAATTGCAGTGTCATGTGATTAAGTTTTGGGACTTTGAAATTAGAGAACAAGAAGATAAACAATTTTATGAAGTTTGGGATCTTTTTTATCAATGGTTAGATAATACAATATAATAATAGAATATTTAGAAACCTAGGAAATAACGAATATATATATATATTTTGGTTTTGATAACATTTTTAAAATATTTTAAGATAGACTTGGTATGATTTTACGATCTGTTATAAAATAAATTAACTAAATTATAGTTATCTCGCTTAAGTATGAATTAGTTAAATTATAGTCAAATGATTGTTTAATAATGATATTAGGATATATAATTGTTGATTGATAATATGAGTTATTATGTAACATAATTATTATGATGACTATGAAATGGATGCACAAAAAGGAGTTGTAAACCAACCGATACACTGTCTGTAAATTTATGAAGAACGATGATGTTTTTATGTTATGTTTTATGTTTTATGTGTTTTTGTTTGTTGTTAAAATCAATAAAACTTTTACCAAAAAAAAAAAAAAAGTTTTGGGACTTTGTGACAAGCAAAGTCAAGGGGGAAGCCAGATTCACTTAACTACTGTTTACTGAACAATTGCAATGTTTCACTTAACAATTGTGGCAAGCAAGGTTGTAAAATGGAGCAAAACTCACTTAACAAATGTCTCACTTAGCAACAGAAATGTGTGTCTCAATTGTGGTTGTAAGTCGAGGACTACCTGTAAATAAAACCTTAGAAGCAGAGTTTTCTGGGTTGGATAGTAGGAAGTTATAGTGAACTGAAGATTTTCTAGGATATTGTTATATCTTAAGAAAGAACAGGCAGCATCCCAATTGCATAAATAGGTAAATAGCTTTTTAAATAATTTAGTAAACTGAGATTATTATCCCAGAACAAATTGTAATTTGCACTATTTACCTAATATGATAGGTTAATATGCTTTGTATTTAATTTCTAAAAACTTTGTTCTGTTTGCTATTTGTACACATAAAACCCCGTTTCTTAACTACAAATATTTTTATGATTTACAAAAAAAATACATTTGGTTTAAAAATATTTAGAGATTCTGTTCCAGAATAAAGCCTAAGATGTATGCATGAATTCAGTTTGAGTAATGGGGATAATCATGTGCAAAACATAGAAAAAAAGAAAACTGCTTAAGACTGTGAAATTACTGTTTATTCTCCAAGGGATAATAAGTTGCCTTATTCTAGATTCTCTTTGCACTAAATAATGGCACTGCTAAAATATGAACAGAAAGGCACTGTTATGTAATAGTTTGTTAAATTTCTTTCATATTCCATGCCTCCAGGAAGCATTGAGACCAGGCACCATTATTTAGTGGCAACTTTCACCTACCAAACCACCTCCAGCAACCACTACAAATGATTCATCCCCAAATTGTATCTTGGTTGGCAAAAGCAATAGTAGCTGGATTCAAACATCATGTTATGTAGAGTATTATTCAAAAACCATGACCATTGGGACCATCCATTAAGCCAGAACCAGACAAAGCATACCGTGTTTCTCCAACAATACGGCCTCCCCCAATAGGAAGACCCAGCATGTTTTCTAGGCATAAGGTTAAATTAAGCCCCTCCCCCCAAATTTAGGCCTAGTTTAAAACATTCGAAATGGGGGGAAAGGCGGGGGGGACTTGCCATTAGGAGTGCCCCGCAGGCAGCCATGCTTCGCCACCAGCCACTCCTAACGGCTGATCATGGCGGAGCTCAGAGAGGTCCCTACTCCCACCAAAGTACCTTTGCTGCCAAGGGCTCTTGTGCAGGAAAGACAGGGCCGCACCAAGAGGCGGATGCTTCTGCTTTCCCATCTGCGCAAAGGGCACCAGCTCCCCCCTCCCCTGCCACAGCCCCGGCAAGGGCGCGAGAGCTGACTTTAAAATGGACTCCATCTACGTCCCCTCAGGCAGCCAGAGAGGGCTCAGCAGAGATGACTCCGGCAGGACCGCAGAAGAGTGAGCCGCCCAGCCTGCTGCTGGCGCACCAACCTTTGACCAACGCTTCGCTCTGGGCATAAGCGGGCACAGTGGCAACCCAGCCCAGCCCACATGTCCCGCTCCTCTCGGGGACTGCAAGCTCACTTGCTCCACTCAGCCTGGCTTCCAGCGCTACCGCCAGCTGCTCTTAACTTACACAGCAGCGGCGCCTCCTCCTGCTGGCCACGCCTTGCAGGCTGAAAGCACAGCCCAGCGGCACCCAAGCCAGAGCTGCACACTTTTGCCCCTGCACCCTGAAGAGCCGGAATCTGCCACCCGCCATGCAAACCCCAATGAGCAGTCTCGTCTGCACTCGGGGGAAGAGAAGCTGCGCTCTGCCAGCTCCTTTACCCCCAAGCACGGGCAAGGCTGCTTATTGGGGTTCACGCGGCAGGCAGCAGATTCCAGCTTTGCTGGGCCCCGGGGCGACAGCGAGCAGCCCCCACTTGGGCTGCACTTTCAGCCTTCCGAGCGCCTGCAGGCACCATTGTGTATACTTCGGCGGTGGCTCTGTAAGCAGACAGTGTGTATCCTGTGCATCTCTGGGAGTGCCCCTGGTGGTCCCATGCCCTGTTGTGAGCTTGGAGTCCATGGGTTGGAAAACAACGCCCAGACTTCCGAAGAGAACTTGTCAAGGGAAGAAGTTGGGGCAGGTTGGTCGTGGCCACTGTACATGAATGGCGCAAGTACATTCTTTTGGAAAGGTCTGGCTGAGAGACTTGGGAAAATCCCAGGAGGTTAGGGAGGGTAGAACAAAATTGGTGCGTGAGACCGGTCGGCCGGTCTGACGGAAGAGGAGCTGGCGGAGCGCCAGCCGCGGCGGAGTGCCAGAAAGGCAGCCCGCTTGCCTTTGTCTCTCGTGCAGTGGCAGGAAGCCGGACATTGCCAGGGCCGGGGCTCTAAGCGACCCAGCAGTCAGCAGGGCAGGTTAAGAAAGTAGCCTCCTGAGTAACGGTTCTGAGTGCTGCAGCTTGATCCGAGCTTGAGCATGTCCACATGGCATGCCGAATTTGGCACTTAATGGAGCTCTGCAGGTTTGCCAATGCACTGACCAAGAGCTATCCGCACAGGCTGAGCTGGCACGATGCACAGGGTGGAAAGTGGTTGGCTGCGTGGGTATCGTGGGAATACACACGCACACACACTACCACCAGGCTGCGCATGGGAGGAAAATTAAGACATCCTTGAAAAGATGGCCTAGCCGTTTTTTCGGGGCTCAAAAAAAAAAAAAGACCCGGACTTACTTTATGAGAAACACGGTAGTATTACTTCGTGCACTGTGTGAACTCTGTTGCTGATCTGGGGTATTAACAAAATTTATATTTGTAATATCCTCACTTCTGTTGGCAAAGTGTCAGGAGGACAATAAAAAGCTATACCATAGCCATTCAGCCTTACAACTTATCAGTGCTTGAACCCAGCTTCTCTTTAATAATTGCTTTGGACAGAGTTCAGACCAACCTAATTTTTTTTTTTATCGTAAGGATAAGAGTACCAAACTATCACTTCTCTCACATCACAATTTCTTATATATTAGTTCAGGGGTATCAAACTCAAGGCCCATGGGCCGGATACGGCCCATGGAGTGTTTAGATCTGGCCGGTGGGGCTACCTTGGAAACAGTGAAGGCCTGACCTGCGGTGCCTCTGCCTGTGAAAATGGAGCTTGGGAGAGCCGTTTGCTGCCCTCCCAAGCTCTGTTTTCGCTGGCAGAGTGCTTAGTCCACCGCAGGCACCCCCAACACGAGTGACATTGAGTTGGCTACGCTCATCCTGGCTATGCCCCCCCAAGGTCAAACACAACCCAGATGTGATCCTCAATGAAATTGAGTTTGACACCTGTACTAGTTGATTAATCTTAGAGAGTGCAGAGAAGAAGAACTGGATGATTAGGGAACTGGAGGCTAAAACATATGAAGGGTGGTTACAGCAGGGGTGACAAACTGACAGCCTGCTGGTTGGATGCGTCACATGCAGGCCACACCCACTCCTATAAAATAATAGCCCCCCATCCCTCACCCTGGCAAAAACATATCACACAAGCCATTTAATGGGCTCCATCCTGCTCTGGATTCCTCAGGCCCACTGGCAGAACCAGATATTCAGCGCCTTCTGGAAGAGTATTAGAGGGGGGGCATTCTAACCTCTAGGTGAATTATGTTCCAGAGAGAGGGAGCCACTACAGAGAAGGCCCTTCTTCTGGGTCCCATCAGGTGTATCTACCTAGGGGATGGGACCCACAACATTTGTTGCCTCCCCACTCTAGTGGGTTGGCTAGATGTGACTGGCAAGAGATGGTCCCTCAAATATAGCATGATAGCAGTGTTAGCAATAGCAATAACACTTAAACTTATATACCGCTTTATAGTGCTTTACAGCCTCTCTAAGCAGTTTTTACAGAGTCACATATTGCCCCCAACAATCTGGGTTCTCATTTTACCCACCTCGGAAGGCTGAAAGGCTGAAAAAGATGAAGGATGAAAACCTTGAGCCTGGTGGGATTTGAACTCCCAAATTGCAGGCAGCTGAGTCAGCAGAAGTGGCCTGCAGTACACCACACTAACCTCTGCGCTACTGAGGCATGTTCCAATATTTGAGGGGCTGTCACAGAGAGGAGAGGGTCAACCTATTTCCCAAAGCACCTGAAGTCCAGGCAAGGAATAATGGATGGAAACTGATCAAGGAGAGATTCTAGAAATAAGGAGAAATTTTCTGACAGTGAGAACAATCAACCAATGGAACAGGTTGCCTTCAGATATTGTGGGAGCTTTATCACTGGAAGCTTCCAAGAAGAGACTGGACTGCCATCTATCAGAAATGGTGTATGTCTCCTGCTTGGGCGGGGGAGTGGGTTTGGACTTGATGACCTACAAAGTCCTTTCCAACTGTTATTCTGTTATGTGCTGCCATATCTGGGGGGGCAGCAGGTAAGCAGGTACAGGTTGGAGGCTGTTTTATTCTTCCACGCCTTGCAGGATCATTGTCTTTTTACTGAGCCCCCTAGAGGGCCAGTCTTGACTTTGGAGTACAGCCCATCAACACTAGAGTGTAAGCAGAGGACTTTGAAAACCTTTCCATTACAGTGAGCTCCATTGCCACGTTGTCCCACAAATTAATCGGCTACCATCTATGCTTGCATAGGGGGATGGACCCAATCCAAGGGTTTCGTTTTCCTGCCTGAATGTGTCGTGCAGCTCCAGGAAATGTGAGTTAAAAAGGAACCATAAACCAAGTCGTATAAATACAGCCATCCCTTTGTCAAGGGAAACGAAACAAAGAGGCGATCTGGAGAGGCAAAAAACCTTGCCACGGCAGCAGGCTTTGGAGGCCTATGGGGGGATAAATGGAGTGGATTATCCTCCTCAGAGAGGAAGACACTGCGGACAGAGGCATCTGCTGTAGAGAAGGTGATGATCAAATGCGCTTGGAATTTGGGACACGAACAAGCGAAGCTCCGCTTTCTGGCTTCCTTCACCAAGAGCTGGAGAACAGAGAAGGGGCTTCTAAAAAAACAACTCGACTGAGGCACGGAGAGAGGCTGTTCATCGAGAGATGGCAAGGTCGACTGAAAGAGGCGAACCCAAATAGAACCTCCCGACGTGTCTCGGACGGGGATCAGTTCAAACTTAATTCCTCCATCCGCTCTAAAAAAAAAAAAAGCAGACCCCTCCTTTTTTTCCTTTGATGCCGGCATCTCCTGTTCAATCCCCCCAAAAAAAGACTTTTCTTGCTCCCCATATTTCAAGGATCCCTGCTTAACCCCCCCAAGCCATCTCTTCGCGGTTCAGAACATCAACCGCCACAGGGAGAAGTAACGGAAACTCGGTGCGCCTCCTTGGCGCCTGCGCCATCTCAACCTTGCCGCTTCGCCGCCGCGACGGCCTGGCGGTCGTTGTAGTTCTTGATGGCTTTCATTTCGGGTGGAAACAGGGGGAGGGAAAACTTCACTTCCCAGCATGCTTCTCGTCCCCTCCCGTGTCTTTTCTGGGGCGGCTGAGACTTTTTTAGTGTGTGTGTGCGTGCGTGTGTACATATATGTGCGAATGGGTGTCCGTGTGCGCCAAAGTGGGAGCGGCGGTAATAAGGTGCGTGTGAAGCCACCCCGTCCCGGGGCGGAGACGGAGTTTCTCGAAGCTACAAGTGAGTGGTCAAGAGTTACGTGTGGCGAAGGTGAAGAAGAAACCCAGCAGAAAGGGGATAACATGGAAAGTTATTTCAGTCCATAGGAGGCGGTAGTGCCGCCCTTCCCAGGGTACCGAGAAAGGGAAGAGAAGCCGGAGCGGAGTGAGGCACGAACTCGAGGTGAGCGTTTGACTCGGAGGCACTTCAGCTTTTTGCGCCAAAACGGCGGCTGTCGCTACAGGACAGATGTGGGTGGGGTGGGGGTGAGACAGGGCGACCCGGTCGCGTCCAGGTGTGGCAGGGCGTATCTGTGAGTCTGAGGCCACATCATCTTCGCTCCCTCAACTTCCCCCCGCCCCCAACTCTGAGGATGCTTCCAAGAAGAGTTGGCTGCTGCTTCGTCTTAAGAAAGCCTACTCCCTTTCGGAGGGAAGTTTCTTCTAGTTTAGTATAGCCGGAATCTTAAGGGAGTCTCTTCTTTTCGAAAGGGACAGACGCTCATAGAAGAAAAAGGACACCCCGAACCTGAAATGAATCTCTCCGCCTGCCTTGGCCCAAAGATTTGTAAAGTGTAATATTAACAAGCACTGGTAAAGGTATATTTTCCCTGTGGAACTTTTCTCTCTCTTCCCTCCCAGTTTTCACTTTTGGCAGCTTTGTAGCTCAGGCCTTGGTGCTTCACGAATATGTTTTGAAGTGTGATTGGTGGAATTTTCAATGATAGCTTAGCGGATTGATTTACATGGAAACAATCACACCAGACACTTGCGAGTTTGAGGAAGTGGTGCATGGACGATTAGCATATTTTTTTGGTGTGGGAGTGTAATTAGGAATCTTTTTATTAAGGAGGTTTGCAGTATGATGATAATCTCATAATAATGGAGCAGTGGTTGTTAGCCACAAGCTGTGGATAATGTTTGATTGGGAAATAATGGAGGTGTCAATAGAAAATAGAATGAGTCAGTTCTGATGGGTGATTTTTTCTTTACACATGACATCTACAAACTATATTGGGATAATGCAGTTTCCCAACACAGGTGGCTGCTGCTAACTTTACCAGAAGTTAGACCAGCATTAGACCAGTGATGCAGCTTGAATAGTAAAGAGAAAAATAATGACTTACAACTGCTTTTCACATTTTATTTTTCAGTCATTTCTTATGTTTGAAGTTCAACATATACAGATTGTATTAACAAGTCACATTTTAGGGTCTGCATCCAGTTACATCATTTTGTTTGATAGAGAGCTTCACATTTAAGGTTGTTGTTTTTTAACCAAAGAAAAATGAGCTCAGCTGAATTCAAACTTCCCTCCAAATAAACATATGTAAAGTTGAGTTGCACAAACTCCTTTGTTATCTGCATCATTGTGCTGAATTAATCCCTCTTCTTACAGCTGCAATGTCTTATCCAATGTATGAGAAAGATATAATTGGATATTGAAAATTAGGGACAATTTAAAAAGCAAACAAACTTTGTGGCTTTCCTCTCCTCCTTTGTTGGTTCGGCAACTTTAGTTGTAGTTTCTTTCCTACAGTGTGGCTACTATGGAGCTTGCCAATTTGTCCATTGTACAATTGAGATATTTCAGCAGCCAAACAATGTCAGCCTTCCTCTCAACCTTAGACTGCAGAGGAAATTACAGAATAACTACATTGTGGTTATAATTCATATGGGTCTTTATTAAAGATAAAGACTCACCTGAAATCTAGAATTAAGATAAAGGATGGGGTTTGGGTCCACCATAGCAGAAGCATGGAGAATGAAAATATGGAAATCTGCTTTAAATTCTTGGACCCAGAAGAGGCAAAAAGGTTATTTAACTGATTGGCAGTGAAAGGGTTAGCTTTTAACATTTCCAATGTGAAACTAATCACTTGGAATTTATTTAACTATGAGTGATCTATTTTAGAAGAAATGTCAGTTCAAACAGCTATTTAAAACAACATATGGTATATTTTTTCTGAATTTAATTTTGATGTTACTGCAGTTTTGCAGGTGAAAGAGACATTTTTAAATTGAAAATGTAATCTGACTAGAGTAGTGCTCCTTTCACATGTATAAAGATTAAGTCTAAACATTTAATATCTGGAAGTTATTAAATGTTGTCTGCTATGTAGAACTTTTGTAGCTTTTGAGCTTGCCAGAGAAGAAAGCAGGATATAAATAAAATAAAAATGATAGCAATTTTTCTTGACTAAACTTTTTTTTCTTGGGTTAGCTTGATACACTGTTTTTGTGCCTTACAAGAATTTCTTTACTAAAACCTAAAACACCATTTAATTACATAACATGAAAAAGGTTTTTTTAATGTCAATATATCAGTTAATTTAAGTGAATCTATTTTGTCTTTATATTGTCCATTTTAGCATATACAGAACTAGTATTGAGAACAATAAAATATTAGTGTTATACTTTTTTTAATAATAAAAATAATTATAAATAGCTCTATGTCTTGGACCTTATGTAGCTTGTTGTAGCTTCTTCTACTTAGCTGGCTTTTTCTTCAAGTCAGAATGCTTCTGCTAAAATTTATCTCTGTTTTGGTCAAGCTATATGGTCAGGCTATATTTATTCTAGGTTGTTTGGCATTGTGTAAACAGCATGCAGTAATTATTACAGGAAGATAAATCTAATTGAAAATTCTATTGTTGGCTATCTTCTGGATTTCTTGAAGATCTCACTGGCACTCAATATGTTTTTCTACGAAACAATTTCTGTAATCGTATTTTATAGAGAATGTGACATAGTGTAGAGACCTTGAAAAGTCAATAATTTGTATCCATTTTTGAACATTTTAAGGAAGTTTAAATTTACTATCTTTTCTTTGGTTCTGTTTGTGTTAAAGTTATGTAACTTTGTTGCTTAATCCACTAAGAAAAATCTTGTTCTAACATTGAACTGAATCCAGATTTAGTCATGCTTAGAGTAGAATTGTTAAAACATTAGGACAAAGTATGATTACATCTGGGTGAAATCTACTGTAAGTACCAGTAAATAAAAATATTGGATAAATGCTGAGTTTAATATATCTGTTACTCTATATTTCTGTACATCTCAAAAATGTTATTTCTAAGAAAATATGCAAAACAATTGTCTTATAAAACAACATGCTTATTTCCCTTGAATGAATGGTTATCTGAAAAGGGCGCCTATTTCTGTTATTAGTGTCAAGAGAAATACATTTTAGATGTCTATGAAGATGTATATAGTAGTATAAATAAATACATTTTATGCATTTAACACAATGCAATTTACTCTAAATCTCAATTTGAATAGGAACTTTAATGTTGAATAGCAGAAGTTAGAATGGCAACATATATTTAGTCATCAGTGTGAATTTCATTCACATACGGGCTTTGTTTCAAGTATTTTCTCAAGATTGGAAAACAACATTCTATAAGTAATGAGTGGTTTCTGTTAGAATAATGTCTTGTTTCTTCATTATGTTCAAGAGGTTCTGAATATGCAAATAGTGTTTCGTTCCATTTCTGCAGTTTGAACATTTTATGAAATATGTAATCCTAACCGTAATATGCTACTTCTTGGAAGATTGTGGTCACAGCACAACTTTTGAAATATAAGAACGCATTTTCAAAATCAGAACCAAAATAATTTATTATTATTTAAGTTAGATAATGTTGAAACTAACACATAATATCCTATTTGGGCTTGCTAGTTCCTACCCTAAACAAAGGTCAGGGTAAACAGTTTTTTTTAACCATCACAGTTATATACAACGCTGGGGAAGATGCTGTTCCATCCTTTTTATATAATGCTTTTATATAATACTTGCCTCTGTTACGTTCCTTTTTTACAGCCTAAACCTTTTAAGCTCTTGAAGATTTAAATTGGACTTCTGCAATCAAAATCACTGTAAAGTGGTCCATAAAATGAATATAGGTTTAATGTATGATCAGAAATCTTTGTGATTATATTTTATTTGTTCCTAAGAAGATAAGTTTACAAATTTAATAACTATTCTCTTTCTACAAACAAAGCTCAATAATAGAGAATTTATGAAATAAAACAGTTAATTCAAAAACACAACTATACTTTTTTGTTTAACAGTATGTCTTTGATTAAAAAAATAATCAGTCAGAATCACCAGTCATATTAGCACAATTTAAAAACTGATTATGTTCTTCTAGAATTTTATCACAAAATATTGTTTAGATGTTCATAACAATAAATCAAACTGAATTCTAAAATTTTCACATACCCTTGCTTGATAGTAAGCCTGCCTGTTATTTGTCAAAAATCTGAAAAAAAATATTATATATGGTATGTTTTTTCTAAAAATGAAAATGTTCCTCTTTAAAATTAAAATGTCTATATTCTTATTATATTTTACAATGAGAAAGTACTTCTACTAGAGATAACAAATGTAATTGCATTTAATTAAAATACTTTTGGATAATGACTAAATTGTAATTTAAATTATTTTTTCCTAATGATTTAAACCATGATTTAAAATGATTTAATATTTAATATAATAATATTAAGTTGATTTAATGTAAATCATACCTCACCCTGTTTTGAACCCACATAATACTTCACAGTTCTTATTATGGGGACTAGTAACTAAATTGTAATAGAAGATAATAGTGCAGTGATTCCCAGTTTTTTGGGGTCAATGGCACATTTGGAATTTTGAGAATTTGGGCACTCCCATAAAATGGCTGTCTTGGCCAACAAACCATGCACAAACATATACAGTACAAGAAAGCAAACAAGCAAGCAAAGTTTCTTGCCAATTCTTGCAGCCGCCCCCTACAAGCTATCATATGATCATTTATTTCCTTTAGTAAATAGCTCTTTCTACGTATTGTATTTAATGAGAGCATCCATGTAAATGAAAAGCTGACATAGCTTTTTTCCCAGTTGGAGAATTGTTGAGGATTAATAAGTACATGAAATCAAAAATGCCAACACACTGTACTTTTTAAAGTATGCTATGCTTGGGTTTCCTGTGATTGTAGGAAAATGTAGCTTTACTGCACAGACTATATCTACTTTTTATCTGTGTTCTAGATATTCATTCCTGTTCTTATTTTGAGAATAGTTATTTTTAATTTCTCCAAAATTACTTTTTCTATAACTTTCTATAATCTATAAGGAGTCTCAAAATTCATTTAATTGCTATAATATAGAGAGAAGGTTGACCTCTGTCAGATTGTTTACCCATTTGGTTTAGGGTAACTATCAGCCACCTTCCAGGCTCTTTCAGATCCCTTGATAAATGATCACTTTAAATGAACATGTCAAGGATTGAAAATCTTGCATAAATGGTATCATACTTTGGTCCTTCTGTGACGGATACAACAATAAAGGTAATTTTTTCCCAATAAAATGACAGCAGAAATTGTGACATGAGCAGTGTTGAATGTAGCATTTTTTTCTGGTTTTAATTGGAGTGGTGATGTAATATTGTTAATATATGTGATATAACATGTTATTTTTTTTTCTTTCTAGGCAGTTCATAGCAGTTGAGAATGCTGCAGACCATCAATGTAAAGTCAACACTTCTGTTTGATATACATATTATAGTACAAATTTTGCTTTTTACTTTTAAAAGATGAACATTTTCCAGAATATGAAAACTTGGAAATAATTAATGTTCTCTTTTTTCTCATCATTGTTAAATGAAACAAGAATTCCTGAAAACAGAATAGCATAATTCAAGGCAGTACTTATGACCTGAGACACTAATTATCTTTAAAAACTGACACATATTAACATTTATTATAACTATTCACGTATTGAATTGTGAAGTGCACTATTTTTAAGTGGGGCAATTTGATACTCTGCACAAAACCAACTCTTCAGTTGTCTCAAAAGCAAAATGAAGATCCTCTATGAAAAAATATTGTATATTTCTGTTTCTGAAATGAACAATTTCATAATGATGTAAGCGTCTCCCAATCTCTGGATGTGGTGCTAAAGGCAACTCATTTTTGACACAAGCTGTACAAAGAGGACCTTTTCTTAAAATATCTTCTAGCCAAATTTATACTCATCAGCATGCACAGAATGAAAAGGAGAGTGACAATGATTTAGACAAGAGGAGGCTTCCTTGAACCATAAAAAAAATGTGAGAGTCAACTTGCAACATTGCAGGGAATTTTTTTTGTCTGTATGTTGAACAGGCTTTGGTGGATTTAAATCAACTCAGATGTCATCAAACGAATCTTCTCCTCCATCTTTACAGAAGTTTTCTCCATCTGTGTCTCATGCTGCTGCTCTACCTACCCCATCTTTATCCTCAAGTCCACAATCTGGACTCTCAGGCCGACTTTCCAATGGCAGCTTCAGCACACAAAGTCTCACCAACTCCAGAGGCTCTGTACATGGAATCTCTTTTTTGCTGCAGATTGGTCTCACTCGAGAAACGGTTACAATTGAGGCTCAAGATCTCTCCCTATCTGTTGTTAAAGACCTAGTGTGCTCTGTAGTTTATCAAAAGGTACAGTAGAACACAGAGTTTTACTGATTTTAATGATCATGTTACTGTTATCTTTCTCCCTTATTAGGTATTTAATTCAGGTTTGAATGAACATACAGGAAGAGCAGAAATTAACATGCAAATTCTGGTTATTTACATTGTTGTCCATGTTGTCTTCCATATTTTGAAGATTTGGTAGCATGAAACGTTTTCTACCCATGAGTACTGCATTGGAAATTTAGAATAATTATATTTTAGAAATCCAAATTGTGTGAAGAGATTATTTGAACATAGAGGGCTGCCTTCTGTAAGAGTTTATCGTCAATATGCAAAATGAGCAATGAATAGGATGGGAATGTAGGGACAGAATTTGCTTGCTTGCTGTTGTTTAACCTTTCTCATTTGTTTGCTAAAGTCTTGAACAATTGAACAAACTTTCTATGAATATAGATGGATTATAGATGGATTGGGGAGCCAGTTTGTTGTGGTGGTTAAGCATCAGACTAGAAACCAGGAGATTTGAGTTCTAGTCTCACCTTAGGCACAAAGCTAGTTGGGTGACTTTGAACAAGTCACCCACACTCAGCCCTAGGAAGTAGGCAATGACAAACCACTTCCAAAATCTTGCCAAGATGACTGCAGGGACTTGTCCAGGCAGTTGCCAAGATTTAATACTGATTCAAAGGGACAACCCTAAAAAAGAAAAAAAGATGCATTTATTTATTTATTAAATTTATATGCTGCCTATCTCTCCGAAAAGCAATTTTGGAAAGCTTATAATTAAAATCATAAATATTAAAAATATTAAAAACTTTTAAGTACAAAAGCAAGAGGCAAAAATGGCAAGATGAATGTTGAAGTGGCCGGTGGAGCCCCCCGGTCAAAAACTCCAGGCTAACTGGCAGATCCAGTTTTTATGCTCTTCTGAAAGGCCAACAGGGTGCGGGCAGATCTCACCTATATTCCATGGTGAGAATATTTTACACCTCACCAGCCAAAACTTTTTGACCAAGAGGGTCCACAGCATGTCCTTTTACAAGAGCGAGTTGGATGGGCTGATATCATTAGGGTGAGATGGTTCTTCAGATAACCTGGATGAAGATTTAACAATGTAGTCCTTTGGTTGGTTGCTTAATAAATATTACCATTGAGTTCGTTAGATTTTTATTCACATGTTACACAATAATAGGCTTGCAATCTTTAGTGGAATTATGAATCTTGAATATATTGTTTATTTATAATGTCATCACTTATAGGGAGGATTTAATTTAATTTAGCATCATGGAAAGTTATTGCTTGTAGTTTGCTTATGATTGGCAATTTTTATTCAAGTGAGTATTTGTATAATATGACTTGATTTAATAAACTTCAGTAGTAGTATAGCATCTCCTTCCAAATTGGTGGATGGTTGTATTAGAATCAATGCAGCAGCAGAAAGTAGGGTAGATTAAGATCTAGGTGTATGTTGTATTTCTGATTCTATTTCCCCACAGAATGTTTAGGAGTAGGCTTTAAATTTAGTATTACACCTTGCACTGCTGAGAAAAGCAATATATTGAGATATTTGTATTCATAAAGGGAACAGGAAAAGTGTGTGTGTGAGTCTGGGATTCACTCTCAGTTTGTCCATGGGAAAAAACTTACAGGGAAAACATCAGCCCAGGGGTGCTTTGGTGCTTTGCCAAAAGTCAGACAGGAAATTTCTTCATCAAAGGAGTATTTGAATGTAAACTTTTTACAACCAAATTCAGCATCTGGGCATCTATGTTACATAAATCTTTCTAGATTATGAACCCTCATGAACCTTGGTTTATCCTACATTTGCATGTACCAGCCCTATAAAATAAAAAATACTAGTATAAGAAAGCCAAACTTCCTTTTACTTATTGTGGATCAGAGCGTGATCAGTTGATCAAAAATCTAACATATCCTATGTTAAAAATGTATGTTTATTAGCATGATTTGAAAATTGAATTTGCAAGTGAGATTTTAGTTGAATTCCCAAGAAATTATTAGAGATAAATTTGGCAAGTAACAAAGGTAGTTTCTTTTTGGTCAGCTTGGAAGTTTATAGTACCATTTGTGTAGTTTATTTCAACACTTGGACAACATACTTCATTTTTTAAGAGAAATCTTACATTTCTATCTTACAGTAAACATTTTTGCTCTCAAACTCATTTCTTATGTATATGCATACTTTAATGATTTTAATATTATTGGCTACCACTATTCGTTTTGTATAGATATTGGTTATATATTTTTTTCTTTATTTGGGCTTTTAAGTTAGTATCTTCCTGTTGATTCTTGGCAACTTCCAATTGTACAAGCACTTGGCTAAAGTTCAGAAGCATGTTATAGGAAGCCAATTGTACTCTAAAAGGAGTATAACTGTGGATTCTGAGTTTGTCCTTTCCAGTTGGCTTTAGAATAGTGTATGTGAACGAAAGCTCTTATTATGCCCACAGCAGCTGCAGAGGGAGCATATGTTCTATATAGACAACACTCTTCTGATCAGGAAATAGGGAGGAGGGGTGCTTATATGTGGTGGATTTCTTTTTCATAAGGATTTTTGCAGCTGGTGCACAGGTGGCAGTATGACTCCAGTTGCATAAGTAGATCTCTCAAATGGATTGGACCATTGTAATACTTGAGATGTGTACAACACAGTTTTAAAACAATATTTTAGACACATGTATGTGTTATGAGAATATTTACAAGAAGCTATACCGATCATGAAAAAAGTAATATTGAGACAATATGCAATATGCAATCTCTAGAAAGTATATAAAATATTGTAAACATTTAACTTTCTAAAAGTTTTTAATCAGGCAAGTGATTTCACGACCAGGAAAGAATAAAGGAAAAAAATAGGAAATATGCTTACAGGGTTACTAACTTGGATTTCTGAGAGAATTGGCACACCTTTACATGGATCTTCTGATACATAGAAAATGTATTGTGTTCAAGATTCATGGGAAAAAGAACAGGAAATAAGTGTTGGTCACTCAAACACTATTAAAATAGTTTCAATTATATGAAGAGTCGCTTTCCCAAAGTAACCTGGTTGGTTTTCATGCCTGAGGAGGCTACAACTCACAATCTCCTGGTTTTTAAGCCTCCATGTTAACTACTACACTAAACTGTCTCTCAATTGGTAGACTTCTGTGATGGGATGTAGCCAGGGTAATTGAGGGAAGCTTTCCAAGGTTATGGATCAGTATATCAGGAGTCTAAAACCTATCAGAATACAATAGCATAATAATCTGCTGGCAAAATGAGAGCAATTTCAGTATCCCTTGACAGAAGATAATTCTAGAGGCATAGCTCTACTCCCAGAGCTCTGCTTGATTCCTGCATGTTGAGATTCTGGGAAAGGATTTCAGACAAGGGCTTTCTTTGACATAGTTACTTTTCTTGCCTTTCATTATTTGCCATAATCCTTTTTTTTCTATTATCTGCTTTCTTTAATGTTTCCTCTTCTCTCTTCTGTCATCCCTTAAAGTGGTATTCTCTATTATCTTCCCTTTTATCCAGTCTCATATACTCTAATCCTTTGAACTGCCAGAATTCATCTGATTCTGCATTTTTCTATTTTATAGTCTCCTTTTCTCACATGATTCATCCTGCCATTCCAGAAAAGTCTGTCTTCTATTGTTAATTGACTTCTTCAAAAGCTCCATGGCTTTTAATAAACCTATTCATGCTTCTGTTAAAGATTTCTTGTTATATTACCTAAAAATATCCTTTCCCTTAAGATATGCTGCTGAGTTATTTGATTTTTTTTCATCTTGCTTTAAGAATTTAGCACTATCTTACTATTGCTCTGCATGTGTGAAAGCTAACAGTGATGTTCTGGATTTACTTGTATCAAATTGTTAAATTAAAGACCCAACAGAAAGTTATGATTTCTGCTTTTAAAGATGTTTTTTTTTTCATTTGACAAGATGACTCCTACAAAAGACTTAAATAGTAGATGAAAATTGAACAGTTTTTCCAATCTTTAATCTTTTCCCTAGAGAAAGTGTTTCTTTGCTTATTAATCATGGCATGATTCAGTTATGGGTTTTATCCTGCTTTCATTTCCTGCATAACAATTGCTATTATAATACTTGTTTAATTTCTAGCTGCCTTAATTTAAAAAAGCTTATATGTGTGTTTTATTAAAAACCATACAGATATTTATTTATTTATTTATTTATTTAATTAATTAATTTATATTGCCGCCTATTTGCCCATGGCAAATTTAAAACATATATGATCCTATTGGTAAGAATAATACTGTTTTGAAGAATAAAATAAAAATTCCATTAATTGTAATCTTTTCTGCTCATATTTAGCAATGTCATCATAGCCTAAAATGGTGTAACTATCAGGAAATATTTGTAAGGCACCAGGAAATGTAATGTACAACGTTGTATCTCAAAACATTTACTCACATATGACTAGATTGCAAATATGTGGCAATGTTTACCATTGTATTATTTCTCTTTGCTTGGGTAATTTTGCTTACCTCAAGAAGGAATAGTATTATGGCTATATATTTATATAAAATATTGATATTAGAGTATTTGGTTATTTATTTATTTACAGTCAAACAGAAATCTTTAGATTCATGCAGAAAAACAGAAAATGAATTTAAACAGAAGATATATCCCTAATATATCATCAGTCTATAATATTGAGTACTAACTACAGTGCCAATTGAACAAAATTTATTAACTCTTGTACCGATTGCAGAAAGTCTGTTGTCTTACATGGATGAGAATAGCCTCCTCTTCTGAATTACCATAGCTATTAGTTAGGTTGAGTGTTATTAGATCAGCATGCTGGCTGTATAAATAAAGATCAGTGGAAAAATGGAAAATGGAAAAACAATTTAATTTCTTTGCTTTTGAACAAAAATATTTCTCAAACGTCAGTAAGGCAGAAACCAGACAAGTATAAAAGCTCACAGAATATAAAATGTTGACTATATAATTAGCGTGGGAAAAGAGTATTTCAAGCAAGCCCACTTCATAGAACCCAGATCCTTTAAGGAAGATTGTTGAAGAGAAATTGCTTTAGCTCCAACTTCTGTGACTAAACAAAGTCAAACATTGATAAGATAAGCTGGAAAATTTTGAGATTGATATATATCTTTTCTTCCCTTGTAAGATAATTAGTAGTAGGAAGTTGTCAGTGAAGACTATAGATAGCCCTTGATGGGAACTGCAATTGGGACTGAAATTTCAGTTGAAAATCATAGCACTCATATGATGTGACATCCACATGACCAGATCTAATTTAGGGTGGTCATTAAGTAAATTATGTGGTCATAAGTCTGAATCTATTCTCTTGAATGATCTCCCCCCCTCAAGAAGTGGCAAAAAGCATTGCGAATATTGGTCATGTAAATGTGGGAGACTGAAACTAGTCACAAATATGAGCCAATTGCCAAGCATCTAAAATGCATTCATGTGATTGGGGGAACATTTTAGGATGGCTGGAAGTGCTTTATGGGCTGTAAAGCATTTTTTCTAAGACTGTTGTAATGCCAAACATTATTTAACAATCAGTTGTAAGTCAAGGACTACTGTAATATGAGATGGAAATTAAGATGACAGTGCCACATATGAACTTCAGTAAAAATTAGTTCAGCGTTTAGTTTTATCACAGCGAGTGAGAGACTTTGGTGTTTGTAACAAGATTCTTCAGAATTTGGGCTGGGCAAGTTCTGGTGAACTTGAGTCTGAGTAATTGCAAATCTGTGCGCTGCACAGCATATGACTGATGAGTTTGAATGTATTTATCATGGGGTGCGTAACTGGTGCTGAAGGAATTATTGAAATGCCTTAATTTGATCACTAGAGAAATAATTTGATGGTGGTGAATGGTGAAGTTTTTGGAAAAAGTCTATCACTGATTTATAGTAATTTATTACAAGTCTTTCCTGTCTACAATAAGAGATAAGGACTTAGATGTCTGTCTTAAGATCATTTGAACTATAGACAGGATAACTGTATCATCAGCTTTTAGAAGAACTGAAGCAGTTCTATTGGCCAACTTTGGCAGATGAAATTTAGATTTTGTCAAACCAAATAACATTTTTTTTTGTCAAACCAAATAACAAATTTTAAAAATGGGGGTTACATCCTTGTTTCACTCTTTTTGGGATAGGAAGAAAAGATAAAAATATTGAAATACTATAATAGACAAGCATTATAATATCTCATGTAAATATATAATCAAGCAAAGAAGATATTGATCTGCAAAGGAGTAGCCAGTCTTGCCTAAAACCTATCTCCTGGAATCACAGTAAGATTGGTACCTTTAAATCAATAAAGGCAACATAAAGAATATCCAGAGGGAGGTCCCAAAAGTGCTTTTTCATGAGGCAACTGGACGCTCTTGTTTTTTCTTTGAAGTCATTTCACTTCTCATCCAAAAAACTTCTTCAGCTCTAACTGGATGGAGGGAAATGGAAGGATTTATATTCCTCGCAGACAGCTGGTCATTTGCGTCCTTTTAGAGGCTTGTTGAAGCACTTGGAGATTTATATTTCCACACCATTTGAAGGGTGTTCATCCCAAATTGCATAGGTAAAAGTCTATGACCTGGATACTGAGAATCTCTGTAGACATCCAGAGGGAGGAAATACAAGACAGTACCCTGTTTGAACATTGATCTTTGTGCCTGAAATCTGCTTTGCTCCTCTGTCAGAATACTGGCTGCACCCTCCAGCTAACTAATTTTGCATGAAGATGTTTAAATGTACAGCTGTTTAAAAGACAGGTAGTCTGCAACTTACAACCATTTGTTTAAAGAACATTCAAAGTTACAATGGCACTGAAAATAGTGACCTATGACCATTTTTCATATTAATGGCTGTTGCAGCATTCCCATGGTCACGTGATCAAAATTTAGGCACTTGGCAGCTGGCATGTATTTAAGAAAGTTGCACTGTCCTGGGGTCATGCAAACTTCTGACAAGCAAAGTCATTGAGGAAGCCAAGTTCACTTAACAGTCATGTTACTAAACAACTGCAGTGTTTAACATCTGTGGCAAGAAAGGTTGTAAAATAAGGCGGAACTCACTTAACAACTGTCTTGCTTAGCAGTGGAAATTTGGATTCAACTGTGGTCATGAGTTGAGGACTACTTGTAGTTAATTGGATGGTGTTTATTATGTATTCTGTTATTATAAAAAGCAAAATGGCTGTGTAGACTGCATAATTCTATATAATTCAGATGAAGACCTAAGTGAGCAGATGCTTAAAAATCTCTAATTTTTCTAGGACTAAGAGGACAACAGCTTGGAATTTCTTTATCTTCTCAGATTTCCATTTAAAACAATGTTTTTCAATTTTTTAAAAGAAGCCTTTCTTACCCTTCTGAGAAATCATTCTTCTCTGTGCATCATATTTACTTTTATGACAGCTGTTTCTCCTTACATTGGACTGAGAATTTCCTTATTGTTTTAACTGTTTCTTTGAAACTGTTTCCCATTGTTGTCTATTTGATTGTAATGCATGGTATCTCATCTGCAAGGAAGAGATTTCAGATTTCACCTATCTTGTTTTCATCTTTTCTTATAAATCCAATCCTTACATTTCTAAAGCTACCACTCAATATTTGTGACTTTCTTTAAATGTGTTATTTGATGACTAAAGTTGATGACTTAATGAAATATAAGAATCATAGGAATCAAAATTTATTTTATGAGATTGAAAAAGAGAATATAAAATAATTTTAAATGTTAATTTATTTTTTAAATATAAAATTACACCTATATTGCTGTGATATATGATATATAGGTGTAATTTTATTAATAAAAACAAAATACAGCAAGTATGAGTGCAATTGTAATGGTTGATTTTGATTTTAAAAGTTACTCGAGCATTGCATTAAGCATTGTTTCTATAATATAGCAAGTCAGGAGACTGCATTTTGAAATTGGGGTTATGATAGTTGGTAATCAGTTACAATTTTTTTTAAATTCTAGAATAAATTGGATTATAATTTACTTTCAGAGTTCTTATCCTGATATAATTTCATTTAAATTAAAAAGTTTATTTATTGAATTTATATAGCTGCCCATATCAAATGCTTGACTCTGGTAATTATTAGTCGCAAAAACTTAGAGGGTAATTATATAGCCTCTGTTAGCCTTACCTTCTACTTTTTCAAAGAAGACTATAATATCTAATATAAGGAAATCCTTTCATTCTTCTTGATTTATATCATATCTTTACAAGCTCTTAATGTCCTCACAAGAGGAATGCAGATATCATTTAATGAAAGTCAGATCCTTGGAAATACTAAATGTTATATCTAAGTTCAAAAAGAGGAAAAGGAATTAATAATAATAATCAGAATAAAGCTGGAAGGGACCTTGGAGGTCTTCTAGTCCAATCCTCTGCTCAAGCAGGAGACCCTATACCATTCCAGTCTCTTCTTAATAGTGGGTAAATCAATTTGAAATTAGTATTCTGAGCAAATATTAAGAACATTGATCTGTAAGTGCTAAAATTCTGGACTGCTCATGAATTTATCAATAATATATTTTGGCAAATTAATTGGTTGATAATTGACTATTTCTATAGTAGTTGATGAGAATAATACAGAAAAAATATATCTTGATTTAATCAAAGTACATGACATTCTGGTTAGCAAATTAAACATGGGCTGGTGGCATGGTAACTAACTGGATGTACAACTGACTTGAAATTTATACTGAAAGAATATGGTGAGAAAAGATGAAAAGAATTCTATACTAGATCGGTCATCAGTTGGGTCAACAAGGACAGTGCCAGATGTTAAAAGTTCCTAGGTAGTTGTCAACAAGTGGGCAATGGGACTCAGAAACTATAGCTGGGCAATCAGGGCCTAGCTCTGTAGGATTACTGAAAGAACAACAGATTAGACAAAATAATACTCTGTTGGAAAATTGTGCCATAATCACATATTATTAATTGGAAGCAACAAAGCAGGGATACTTAAAGCAAATGTTTGAACATTGGAAAATAATTTTCCCAGTCTCAAATATCACTGAACAACAATTAGTAGATCAAAGGAGATTCATTACTAAAAATAGAATATAGAGATTCAGAAAAAAATATATGAAAATGAAAGACTCCAAAACAATAGTATAAGAAACTCTGATAAGAATAATTGTAAATATAAAGGGAACAACTGATGTGAATTATAGAAATAGTAGCTTAGAAGAAATAATGGCAACAGAACCAGTATAGGCCTGCATTGAAACAACCTATGAACTGATACCCTGAAAGGAAGAATTAGAAGAGAAGATTATGGCATATTCAGAATTATCAGTAGAAAGTACTGATAATTTCTTGAAAGTAATTTCCTCATATGTTCTGGTACCTATAATGAAGGATGAAAATAAGGCTTTTGTAAGGATTAAAATTACATCTGTCGAACAGACCAGTCAGTTTGTCTAAAAGACAGCAGTGATGGTTACAGAAGAACTCGGTATTGAAATTAGAAAGCCACAAGTAAAGTCACACTTAATCCCAAAGTGGAGGTCAAAGTAAGGAAATTAAGATCAGATGAAAATAATTAAAAAAAAGAAAGTGGAAATATTGAAGAATGTAAGTAATCAAGACAAGTCTATTATAAAATGTTGACTTAGAACCAGAAAACTTGAAGAAACTTTGGACATCAATTGAAAGACCTTATAAAACAACAGAAATAGTGAAAAATTGAGTGAAAAAGATTAAAACTGAACACCTCTTGGAAATGATCAATTGCATGGCTTTTGGTTCAAATATCTGACTACCTTGCATCCAGTTATACCTACACAGCTTAATGAAGTATTGCATAAAAGAGTCATCAGCAACAGATTATTAACTGGCAAAACATACTCCTAATTCAAAAATACTCTGCAAAAGGGACACCACCCAGAAATCATAGATCAATAATAAGTTTAAGTTACTCACAGGCATAATAATGAACAAAATCCAAGATTATCTTTGAAGATTCTCAATCATCCAGGTCATGGTTGTATCAAAGGTGCTATTTCCAAAAGGCATCTGGACTTTCTTGTTTTTTTCGTTGAAAATGTTTTACTTCTCATCCAAGAACTGAGAAGCTTATTGGATGAGAAGTGAAATGTTCTCAAAGGAAAAAACAAAACAAAAAAATTAATTGCCTTTTGTAAGATGCACCTTTGGAACATCCAAGATTATTTACAAGAACATAACATCTTTCTGGTAGAATAGAAAGGAAAAGTAGATACAAAAGATCAACTTCTGATTTATAAAGTGGTTTTGGAGAATTATAAAAGCCAATAAGTTAATTTACATATGGTCTGGAATGATGATAAAAGGGTCTTTGATTCATTACTAGATAGTTGGATCATCAAATGTTTGGAAACAATTGTTGTCATTAGAATTAAACATTAGAATGTGTATAAAAATGTTAGAAGGTATGTAGAAAAAATAATAGAACAGAGGAAGACAGAGTTGATGTCAGCATTAGAAGAGACATCTTGCAGGGTATGGAAGATCAACATCCTGGTTGGGAGGCGGTCTCAAGTGGGGGAATAGTCTGAACTCATTATGTAAACACACTAAGGCAAGGTTTGAACTCTACACACGTGGACCTGTTTGTTTGCACCTGATGCAGGGTGATTTTTTTGTCATTGCTAGGATCTCATTTTCAGTGATTTTGAAGAAAATAAATCTTGTCTGTCAAATGGCAAAAATGCTAATAACATTTTGCATTTGCTTTATATGGATGATTCTAAAGATTTAAGGAAGATCAGAAATTGAAATCCAGTAACTGAGAAACACTAAGAATTTTAAGCACAAATATAGCAATATAATTTGGGCTAGACAAATGTGCTACAGTAGGAATAAAGAGGGGTAAGAATCACAAATAGTAATTGAATTGAAATATTGAATGACTAAACCATCAGGAAAAAGCCTACAAGTATCTTGGCATTTTACATCAAGCATGCACAAGTTAAAAATATGTTTAGTAAAGAATACATCCAAAGAGTGAGAAAATTGCTAAAAATAAAACTGAATGGTGGAAACACCATCAAAGCCACCAATACCTCGGCCATACTTGTGATATGTAGGCTGCTGGAATTATTAACTAGACACAAACTGAACTGGACAGTTTGGACTGAAAAACAAGAAAACTGATGACTTCACTGCATTACATCTCTATAATACTGATACTCATACCTGCCCTGCAGAAATTGAGAATCTGACAAAAGCATTATATGATCAATTTCTACAAAATATTAAGGGGAAAATGGATAAAGATAAAAATCTGGTAATGGCTTACAATTGGAACATTGAAAAAACTGAAGATCTGATTTTAGATACACAAGAGCATGCTATTTGAAATAATGCAATCAAGGTTGGAATTGAAAAGTCAACAAATGTTTCAAAATGCAGATTATGTAAAGAAGCAGCAGAAACAATAGATTATATATTCAGCTCATGAAAGATCAAAGGAACTGATTACAAATGATGGAACACAGTCACCAAAATGTTTCACTGGAGCATTTTTAAAAATTATGTGCCAGTAATGAAAAATTGGTAGGAACATATAATTGAAAAAGTATTTGAAAATGATCAAGTTTAAATATTGTGGGATTTAGGAATACAAACTGATGAAGTCTTGGCTCATAACACACCAAGTGTAATTGTAGTTAAAAAAAGGAAAGTGAATAATTTATATGGCAATATCGGGATAGTAGAGTGCCAAAGAATTAGAGAAGAACACAAAATAATAAGTTCTGAAAATCAAAATTTAAGGATTATGGCATAAACTGGCTGCAGTGGTCCCGGTGGTTATCAGCACACTGAGTGCCATAGCAAAAAAGTTTGGATACTACTTAGAAAATTTGCAGAATGACAAAATTTCCTTCTGTCATTTGCAAAAGGCCACATTGCTTGAATCCACATACATCTTCAAATAGAATTTTGAAACAAGCAATTTCAGAATGTTTGAAATCCGATTATAAATATTATATGGTTACCACTTGATGATAACTCTGGGATCTGATTAATGTTAATAGAGCCTCCGTAATAAGCTAGAAGCAGTGTTACAAAAAGTGGAGCATTTTAATGATAAGCCTTAAAACAGTTAAAAAAAATGGCAGTGGTGACCTTCAATCAGAAAATGGAAGGGTACTATAGTATAGCTATTTTTTAATGTTTCATTAAACACTTATAGCTATTTTTTAATGTTTCACTAAACACTTTCAATATTTATATAGGAATTCAGCTTGTCATAAAATATGCTGTAGTTGGTAGTTAGCTTAATCTATTGATACTTGGATCCTTTTATTATGTGCTATTTCATAAATCTAGTAATGTCACACATTGTGATGAATTGGTGCAGGAGAAAAATATTTTCAATGCCAAAACATGCATATTTGATAAGGACAAAGAAAGCAGATGAGATCAGTTTTGAGAAATTATCTTTACCTAAATAAATAAAAGAACACAGATAATACCAAAATAAAATTTCAGGAATATTTTGCTATGAATTGTGAACAGAATAGTAGGGTATTGAGTGTGAAGTGTAAGCATACCTAACTGCCTACCTGACAATTTCTGTGGGATGACTACACTTTTACAAAGCATGGAAGTGGAGTAACAAATAGCAAGCCAAAGACACTAAAGACATGAGGTAAGAAAAGAAAGGGAACTCCAAATTACTTTTCTTCTACCACATCCCTTTTTTGATCTTTTGTTCTTTAACTGCTTCTTTCTTTTCGAGGTTCTCATCATGTCTGTTCAACCATAACTATGTCAGTCTTCATTCTCAAACTGTTCATTTATCCATCATATATTTACTTTGTAATTCAGTCTTCATTCTCTATATATGAACAAATCAGCTCAATGTTCATATGTATGTATGCGTTAGTTATTAAATTTATATGCTGCCCATCTTACTGTCAAGCGACTGTCAAGTGGGCTGCTTACAACATTGTACTTGATCAAATACTATTATATTCAGTCTACATTCATTCAGCACTGATTCATTTTAACCCTATTTCTTTTTTTTAATCTCATACATTTAATTATTGTTCCTACTGCTTTCAACTTTCCTTTTTAACATCTCTCAATTCCATATAACAAGATAGATAGAAGCATGCATAGCCATTTTCATTTCTCTGAACATTCATTCATCACAACAGATCATATATACCATCCAGTACCTTTCGTCCAGCATTTGAACATTCATTTTCCCATTTATAGTTAATTATGGTAAGGTATAAAACATGCATTATATCCACCTAAAAATGAAGAAATGAAGCAAAAATATCTTGTAGTTTAGAAATCTCATTTACAAGAAAGGCCAGACAATTCTCAGGATGTGTTTCTTTTATAATCCAGGAAGGATTAGCCCTTCTTGAATTGGTGTATCACATAGTCATTTCCAACGTATATTTATGCATCTTTAACTGGTTTTTGCCTTATTCTCAACATAAGTACACAAATGTTAGAGTTGGCTATTTCACAAGAGATTAAAATGTATTTGATGTTTATTTAACAGGTATGTATATATTAATCAACACAATATTTTTGTTTAGGTCTTTCTTTTGTTTAAAACTAAACACTGTACACGTGTCAAGATTAATTAGCTTATTGAAGTGGAATGTATATATTCAGTAGCTTTATTGCATACAACATCAACAAAGTTCAGAATGAAAAAATAATTTCCATTTATTCACTTCAAATTTTTGAAGTTAGAAAAGCCCGTTATCTTTAAATTTATTTTTTAATAAACAAATATGCAAATTGTAATTTTTTAAAGTGCCTCAATGATCCAGTTAGAAACTTGTAATGTTAGGCAGTTTTTGTTGAAACTTATAATATGACTTCAGAATGACCTGTTTTTCAGCAACAAATGCTTACAGTTTTGTTTTCTGTGATTATGTTAGGCAACATCTTTAACAATTTTATGTTAAAATAATAAATTATGGCATAGTAAATTATGGTACATTTCAATATAGATTTTTGCTTTTTTGTTGTTGCAGTTCCCGGAATGTGGTTTTTTTGGCATGTATGATAAAATTCTCCTATTCCGCCATGATCTGAACTCAGAAAATATTTTACAGCGAATTACATCAGCAGAAGAGATACGGGAAGGCGATCTTGTTGAGGTTGTTCTGTCTGGTAAGAATATTTGTTTTCAGTACAATCCTCATGTTAGGAATAATTGTAATTAATAAATTGTAATATAAATATTTTTAAATCCTCTCCCACTGCAGAGTTGATGAAATATTTTATGGAATTGAATATTAAAGATGAAAACATAAAAATACATTTTTTAAAATTGGAAATTGATTCATCCTGATTATTTACTGTAGTGACCTAATGTCATGGACCTCAGTAGGCTTTTACTTCTGAGGCTTGTGGACGATTATATTTTAAACAGTATAAAATTTCATAGTCAAATCCATACTGAAAATGTTAATTTTAAATTTTATGTAAAGGTTGTCAACTCATAAAACAGGAATGCTGACAAAGGTATTTGTCTCATGGTCTTGAAGCATTTAAGGCATTATATTCACTTTTTTTTAGTACTTCAGTATTCAGGAAGGCATTAAAACATACTCTTTTTTATATATGTATTTTTAAAGCATTAGCTACAGTTGAGGATTTCCAGATTCGACCTCACATGCTTTACGTTCATTCCTATAAGGCCCCTACTTTTTGTGATTATTGTGGAGAGATGCTTTGGGGCTTGGTACGGCAAGGACTGAAATGTGAAGGTAAGTCAGTTAGTAACAATGAGTGTTATAAACAATGTTTCTGTTCTAAATTCCCAGATGCAGTATTACATAGATTTTTCAAAAGCACGCCATTTGCATGCCATAATCTGAGTTAATAGTTCTTTTCATACATGAATTTCTTATCTAGTAAGAAGATTTATGATGCTATATAAATGTTTCAGTTCCTTGTAGAAGGTCTAGTCTAAGTGTATGCAAAAGGCCATGTTGGTCCAATATTAGAAATAATGAGATAATACAGTGTGGGAGGATTTATCAGTGTAAATATTTTATGGTTTTTTTGTACTTCAATATATTTATAAGTTATCTAGAATGAAAAACTCTTTCCACATGTCTATTTCCTAATCATTATCAAGTTATTAATAATGAGTGCTGGGTAAATTATTAGTGGGAGACTGGGGACAGTTGGGAACAGCTTTTGAAGCAGCTGTTGAAGTCTAAAAAAAAATTCAGTTGCTTTAATCATTTGAAAGTGTTTTGTATGCACTCCTGCACTTCTTTCAATGTGCATATAGAGTATACTTCCCTTGATAATTCTGAAGCACCTCTTCTGATGTATTAATGCACAGGTACATTAATAACCCAAAGGCCTATTCATTAGTTTGTACCTTAATCTGGTGGTTCTAATATTCAGGAGTGCAGTGTTAAGATAATCTGCTGGGGAAATAACTGAGGAAAATCAGCAGCAGTTTGAATTGCATAACAGGCACTGTTTTCCAGCTTTAGCCAGGGTGAAGTGCGGTCAGAAAAGCAAATATTCAGGCCAAAAACATTCCATGCATTGTAGAGATCTGCTGTTAATTACATGATCATGGCAATGTTAGAGGTGTTGGTTCAGTTGTTTAAAAATGTGTTATCTTTACCATATATTTCACTTAATCTGTCTTTCATGAAATAGAATCCTAGAGAATGTGTAGCATCATCAGTAAAAGTCTGTTTATCTTCTCCTTTGCTCTCCCTCTCTGTATTAATAACCCTGTATTAATTTCATTAGGGTGTGGATTAAATTATCACAAGCGATGTGCTTTTAAGATTCCAAATAACTGCAGTGGGGTAAGAAAAAGGCGGCTATCTAATGTGTCTTTACCAGGAACTGCACTTTCTGTCCCAAGATCTGTACAAACTGAATCTACATCCATAGAAGAGGTATTTAATTTTTTTTCTTTTCAAAGAAGAATTAAAGAAAAATTAAAATCAATTTGGTAATATACTGTTATTACCTAAAGCACATAATCCTAATTCCTGTTCTCCTTAATCATATGGAACTTGTGATGGATATTTTGTCAAGGAGCACCACAGTCACACTGAGGGGTAGAGACAAGGCCTCACTTAATCAATGAGTCCTGGCAGACACCATGTTGGATATGGATCCTGTTCAGAGTTGACCAATGCTGGCGAGGAAGGTCAAAACCTGGCACCTTTTATGTAGGGTCATCTATGTAACTGCCTGTATCTGGGTGTTCAGCAGCCCATTTGGCTTTCCACTGTGTGTTGATGTCAAAGTTGTTAGACAGCTGTTGCGCGAGTGCCAGAGAGGGCTTCCTGGATTTAAGCCTGCCAATTGATAGATGAGGAAGATCAGTGTGCACAGGAAGAAGAGAGTTTCTCAAAATTTGGTGGACTCCTGTTTGCCTGTTGGTACTGCTAAAATATGGGCATAAACTCAACTAAAGTAATAATGGAAGCATTTAAAAGAGGCAGAAATGGCTGCCTGACAAATGCTGACAAATGTTGAAAGTCCCTTTCGTCAATTCATGCTAACATTTTCACATAGAGGTATTGTTTCCAGCCATAAGTAGAAATAGTGTTGTAGTAGACACATTGTTCTACTGTTAGTTCTCAACTTATAGCCAATTGTTTAACTACTGTTGAAAGCTATGACGAAGCTGAAAAAAGTGAATGTTGATTGGTACTTGCACTTAAAATTGTCACAACATCCATGTGGTTAGTGACCAATATTTGGGTGTTTGGCAATTAGCATCTATTCCCGATGGATAAAACAGCTTCCCTGGTTCACCCGAGTGCCATTTGCAACCTTCTCAGCCATGTTCCAATAAGCAAAGGGAATGGGGGAAACTGAAATTGACTGCAACAAAATGGTTATAAAATTGGGTATGGCTCACTTAATAATTACATTACTTAGTGATGGAAGTTTTTGTCCCAGTTGTGGTTGTAAGCCGAAGACTACCTGTATTAGATTAGATTTTGATCTAATTTCTTGGTCTGTTGCTGTGGGAGGAGGCTGGGAAAATATTTTGGAGTTAGGAATGGTTGGAATCTAGAGCAAAAAGTATGTTATTACTGAGTTGTCTTTATTCATGAGTTTATTTTTATTTATTTTATTTTGCCTTTGTACAAATAACTCATGGTGAACATATCCAACACACCTTCCTCCTTCTGTTTTCCCTACAACAACCCTGTGAGATAGATTGGGCTAAAAGAGAGTGATTGGTCTAGGGTTATTCATGGCCACGGAGGGTTGAAGGCTTTTGTTTGTTTGTTGCAGCGTTGCCATCCAGAACCTAGTAAAAGGATTCCTTCATGGAGTGGACGTCCAATATGGATGGAAAAAATGGTTCTTTGCCGGGTGAAAGTCCCACATACCTTTGCTGTTCATTCCTACACTCGACCCACCATATGTCAGTACTGCAAGCGATTGCTCAAAGGCCTTTTTCGCCAAGGAATGCAGTGTAAAGGCAAGTGTTTTTTCTGAAAGTTAATGTCAACTATCAAGACTTTAAAGGCTTTTCTAACTATAAAATTAAAGCTGAATAAGCAGGTTAGAATGGTATGGTGAACAAGAAGCTATATAAATAAGATGACAGAAATTTTATGGAAGGCTCTGTTCCATTTAACAATTTGCTGTTTGAATATACTGGATACAGTTGATGAATAATATTCCCTTCTTAGTTGAATCATTTACCTGCAAGAAATTCCTTATTGGTTAGTATTACCTGGTGAATGTTTGGTTACTTTTTAAACTTATTAGATTCAAAATTAATCCAGTATAGATAGTGTTATTTATCCTGTAATTAGTCTTCTTCTTTCTGCCCTATTTGCCTAAACTTATTATGATCATAAAAGACTATTAGTATTTCGACAAGGACGAAAAATGTTTATGATTTCAAATCCTGGTTAAAATCTTAATATGCATAATACCATTGTAAAATACACTTAGCACCATGTCTGATGCTGACAAAGAAACAGGTAGATTGAGAATTCACAACTCACTTTCTTAATTGCAGTTTAGATATTGATAATTCTACTTCCGTGCTAGATCTTAATTTTAAGATATCTTCTTGGGAGTGCTCCAGCTCTCATCAGTCTCATTCAGTTAGAATGACTGAATTAAATTAAAATAACCTTGCAATGGTAGTACATACAGCTTTATGTCAAAAATGCAGCTTTGATCCAAAGAATTATTTGAATGTTCTTATTACTTTAAAAATACGTCCTGAAAATAAATAAAAGTGACTTCAAAAAGAGGTTTCAAAGAGATTATACAAAAATAATAAATACATACATAAACAAAAGTTTCCCCTTAATTTAGATTGCAGATTTAATTGTCATAAACGCTGTGCCTCTAAAGTACCTAAAGATTGTCTGGGAGAAGTAGTCTTCAATGGAGGTAAGATATGTCTTGTAAAGTATTGCTGGAAACATAACTTTGGGTTATGATATACATGCATGGCTTTTCTTTGCACTTCTTTTCCATATTCTGCACATACCAAAATTGTTAGACAAGCATAGTGAAAGAATTTATTCATACAAATAGTTCTTGAGTTATAACCATAATGGAGCCTGCTCATTATGGTCACAAATTGCGACTGCATTAAGTGAGAAGTCCATCTGATTGCCTCACTTAATGATCCCTATCCCTTATCTCTCCAGTGTGGATGCCTCAGGGGCAGTGAGGCTTTGGGAGGCTTAGTGCTCCCAGAGCCTTGGAAGACTTCCCAAGGCCTCTCCCCACTCTCTGAAGCACCCTGTGCTCCACTTCCTGCAGGCCTTGATCTGGCTTCCCACCCCACTAGGTCCATACCTTCCTTTCCATCCCACTGCCCATTTACTTTCTGTACAGTAGATATCTGGAGTTCTGGACCTCACATTGGGGAAGGAGAATAGGGGCATTACAGTGACCATAATTTCAAAACTGGATTGTAAGTAACTTTGGGAGGTCTGCTTCAACTCTGAACGATTACTAAGTAACTGGTTGTAAGTCGAGGACTACCTGAACAACTAGAAAGAAATCAGCATTGGAGGCAAAACATTGCTTTTAGCAATGCCTGAAGTTTTTACAAGGGTTATTAGAATGAATACTTGCCTAATTCTTTTAAATTGGCCTGAAGAGGAATACTCACTACAAATGGTCCTCAAATTATGACCAGTCACATAGCGATTGTTCAAAGTTATTATGACATACTCCCAAAAGGTTACTTATGGCCCAGTTTCAAAATGGTCTTTTGCCATTGTGACTGACTACAGGGATGCTGCAGTGCTCACTCATATACCCATCCCATCCCACTGGGTCCTTCCATCCAAGGGAGATCAGGTCAGTTCTAGTGGGCACGAATCTGCTGGAGCTTGCAAGTATCCAGCTGCCTTTCCACGTAGAGATGAGGCCATCTGGAATTTGCAAACTCCAGCAAGCAAAGGGAGATCAAGCTGACTGGAGCTTGCAAGCTTCCAGTTTCTTTCCCTTCCAAGGACTTGCAGGGCTCAGCCTACTCCTGAGCCCAGCAACATCTAATTCAGCTTTCTGGCTTTTGCAGCTTCTGAGAGACGGATCCAGGCCAATACAGGATCTACTTTCTTACAAACCTGGCCTTGTGGCGAAGCAGGTGTTATTTTCATAAACATGTAAAGGGCTCCCTTTTTTAAGGAAGCTCCATAAACTCCACAAACAAATGAAGCCTCTTTAAAAAGAATGGAAGCTTCTTAAAAAAATAATCTCTACAGTATGACAAAAACAGAACCTGTTGCAAAATAGCATAGGTTTGCCATGAGGATGGGTCTGTCAGAAGGCTGATGGCTGAAGACTGCAAACACTGACCTGCCTGATCTCCCCTTGCTTACTGGATGGGAAAGCTGAAGGATTGTGGGTACCCTGAAGGGCAAGAAACAGTGCATGAGATGCCTCAGAAGGTAGCCTTGGAAGGCCCAGGCAGGCAACCCTGGGCCTATGTAGGCTTCCTGGGGCCTCTCCCATCTCTGGGACACCCTCTGCTCGATTTAACGATGCTCAGTTTGTTTATCAGGGAGAGCAAGGGGTGGGGCCATTAAGCAAGGCAATCGCAACATGCATCCCTATTGGGCAGGTTCCATCATAGTCATATCTTACTTTTTATCTTATGTAACATTTTAAATCTGTATCTTACATAAAGTGTCAAATATGTTTTACATATATACATTTATGCTCCATATTGTCCTAAAGATCTGAGTAGCAAACATTCCTTTATTAACAACAACAACAACAAGATAAAATGCTGATTGGCAACATGCTAATTCTTCTGTCTTACTAATCACTGAGTATCCTTTCCACGGTTACAGAATTGTCTTCTCAAACTTAATTTTAATGTAAAAATTTGTATAGAATGCTGTCTCATGTCACCTCAATTTGGTATTTCCTAAATATCATTTAGGAAACAGCTAAATTATAGTTGACATGTAGACAGCCTTTTTCTGAAGCAGATTAAAGCACTGTTCTCAAATGTACTTTATGTAGCTTGATTTCTGTGGCTCGCAAAAGGGAGAATTGTTTATGTGTGTTTATATATTCATATGTGTTGGAAGTGAGGACTGCTTATCCTTGGTTACCTGGTGCGATTGAGGCTACAGGAAACCAAATTTAATTCGATATGTGGGCATTGAACCAGGTATAGAAGGAGTTCTGTTCTCAGATTGTCATCCTGTCCACACCCTTTCCTGGAAAGGTCTGGTCATGATGTTGCATCAGAAGGGTAAGAGTCACCTGGCATAAGTGATGGAAACTATACTTATGCCAACTTTCCACTAATGGAGAATTAGTGCCCTGTTTCTGAAAGTACCTACATGCAAGATGTATTGTTGCAAAACAAAGCTTGGCCCCAAAGTTTTTGCTTGTTCTGCTGAGTTTTGGGGATTTTTCCATAAGCCTAGTACATAAAGATAGATACTTAATTCAAATTGTATGAATGTGATATATTTCTTAATATATTTTACATATATTGAACTGTAAAATTGTGAATTTAAAAATATTTTGTTGTTATGGGAAGAAGAACCAGCTAGCCCAGGCCAAGATACTGATATGCCAATGGAGGTTGATAGCAGTGAAATGAATAGTGATGTTGGGAGAGGACTGGATGATGTGGAAGAACCATCTCCTCCAGAAGACAAAATGTTTTTTATGGATCCAACAGATCTTGATGGAGACAAAGATGAAGAGGCTATAAAAACTATCAGGTTGGTGAAATCAAGATATTGCACTTGGGATACACATGTAATACATCCTTGCACATCATCCTCTGCTTCCAGGATTCTAAGTCTGATATTATAGACATATTGTGCAATTTACACTTTTGTTTAGGTGGTTTTTGACCAATAAGGAGGCTCAAAAAATAGTTCATTAAAAGAGGCAATGTGGAAATAAAAGAGACAACATGAAAAATATTTTTTTTTACTGGGTAAGCCATGGAAAATGTGGTCTGGATTTATATGACCATTTTATTATACTGATTCCAGTTCAAAGTCATTCCTAATGCAAGTAAATTAATTTGGAAGAAAATGTAAGGAATCAGTTTTTACAATGAATGTATGTCTTGTTAAGTCAGGTTAAAGGAGCATAGATGCAAATTGAAAAAAAGTTTTTTGTACTCTTTATATGCGTGTACAGGTTGTAATGCAACTAATTTGCTCTAAAATTATTATTAAAAAGGTAGAGGTGCAAGTGTAATTCCTGGAATAAGACTGTACTTGGATAAATTGTTCATTTATAATTATTACATGGCCATATAAAAGGAATATTGTGAAATTTATTTCAAATTATACAGTAGTAATAATAAAAACTAATTTTTCAGAATGACATTGTGAAAACAGAAAGTTTGTAACAGCAAGTTGATTCTACTGTATAACATTCACAAAAGTACTGTCTCTTCATCTAAAATAAAAGTTCATTTTATCTGCTATGTGTTTTAAATCCTTTCCATGTGTAAGTAGGGCTTGGCTTGAACAAACAGAACAGAATGCTCTCCTGCTGTGACTGTAGAAATGGAAGGTGACCGCTGGGTCTCATGTAGAATAGAACTTTATAGTGCTTGTTTTGCCATGCAAAGGAAAGTTGAATACAATGAAATTATTCTCATTTATACAGGAGTTCTGCCTTATTGTTTTTTTTAAGTTAGTGTAAATCCTTTGACTAGAAATTTTTGGAATTTAGTTTATACACCATTTTGTGAACATAAATAGTGCATAACAGCCTTTTATCCTAGCAAGATATTTTAACTCTTTTGATCATATAATGCAAAGATGCCCAATATTGGAAATAGAAAGAGGTCTTCAGGTCATGGGCAAGCTTGTCCTGATTGCACAAAGTAGCCAAAGAGATTGTACACTCATTCCAAGCTGAATGCTGATGAAGTAGATGAAATGAATGATCAGAGAGATGCTTCCAGCCCAACATGCTATGTTGCAGACTATAGAAGATCATTATTTAGACATTAGTGGTGTCTGCTGCACCTCTGGGATGATAAATGATTGTGCAATTTATTATTCTTCAATAGCCCATCCACAAGCAATAACATTCCATTAATGAGAGTTGTACAATCGGTCAAACACACAAAGAGGAAGAGCAGTACAATGGTAAAAGAAGGATGGATGGTTCACTACACAAGTCGGGACAACCTGGTAAGTAGTAAGCTGTCTTCTTGGTGAAAAACTTTGTATTTCCAAATGCAGGGCATTTCATATTCCATTCAAGAAATGGAACTATTTCTTACAGAAAGATAAAAATTGAAAGACAAGATGGAAAAAGACAGTATTACAAGTGGAGACCAATCTGGATCTCCCCATCAAATTCTCTGAATAAGATAAGGTATACAAAATAGAAAAGTTTTGTATCTAATCATTTCTTGAAGCACGGTAGCTCAGTGGCTTCATGACTTGGAGATTGTTTTTGCTCTAGCAGTTTGAAAGCATGTTATATGCATGTAGATAAATAGGTACCACTTCAGTGGGAAGATGAGCCAGTGTTTTGTGCAAATGGTCAGATCCCTTCTGGGGTGGAATATGGATGCAATGCTGTTTGCCAGGTGACTTTGACAGAGGGAAAAGGCTCCAGATGATACTACTGGATGCTGTTTGTTTTTCTTTCTGGCGTGAAACTAGCTCACCCCCTATGGTGCATCTTGGAAAGGGTGCGAGCATGAATGGAACAGTCAATCTTAGGCAGCCAAATAACTACTCTATTAGCATTATAGTGTCCTGACTAATGTATCATTGCCATATGCTAAAAAAATAATAATCTTGAGGCATATAATGGCTTTCTTGTATCACATAAAGACTTTTGCAAAGCATTGTGACCATGGTGCTGATACCTAATGCTGTTGCCTTGGATTAAGAATTGGGTTTAGCTCCTTGTGGCATAGCCAATACAAATGGCATAGCCAATACAAGGAAATTGTTCAAATTCTGTGTTTATTTAATAACTATTTTCTACATCAGTTCAAGAATGTTTAAGAATATTTAGTTTAGGAATATTGTAACACAGATTATAATTTTTCTTAAAAGGATCCAAACACAGGCAGGACTGTTGAAACTTTTGAAATTGATTCTAGTAAATAGTGTCTGTACATAGTTTATATGTTGCATATATAAATGTACATATTTAGCTGCTAAGAGTTTGATTTTAAAATGGGCAGTTATACAAAAGAAATGAAAAGTTGCTTTATAAACCGTAACTGTACTTTGTTGCAGAGAAAAAGGCATTACTGGAGGTTAGACAGTAAAAGTCTTACGCTATTTCAAAATGAATCTGGGACAAAATATTACAAGGTAAGAGATTATCCACATCTCATCTCCTCTTTAAAATATTATTTGCCTACTATCATTTCATTTTAATTGCTTTCTACTAGATGATGTACAATTTAAAACTGTTAATATGTATAGATATATTTATAATGAGATGCAGTTTTATAGTTTTATCTCTGGTGAACTACTTTCTGTTTTGATTGTGCATTACATATTGTAATTTATATAGTTATAATCTGATGGAAAGAAATGAGAAGTGTGAAATACAGGCAGTTCTTGACTGACAACAGTCTGTTTAGTGAGTGTTCAAACTTACAACAGCACTGAAAAAAGTGACTTATGATTTGTGACCATTTTTCACTTGTGACCATTTACGGCCATTGCAGGATCTCTGTGGTCATGTATCAAAATTCAAATGTTTGGCAACTGACTCATATTTATGATGGTTGCAATGTCTCTGGGTCATGTAATTACCTTTTGCGACCTTACGACAAACAAGATTCATTCAATAACCGTGTTACTAACTTAACAACTGCAGTGGTTCACTTAACTGTTGCAAGAAAGGTTGTAAAATTGGACAAAACTCACTTAGCAAATGTCTCACTTAGGAACAGAAATGTTGGGCTCAATTGTGGTCGTATGTCGAGGACTACTTGTTTTTTGTGGGGAAAAGGAATATTTGCATCAGGAGTTAAGTTGTAGGAAAAAGATATGACTATTAAGGGAAATTATGGTTTTGGTCTGTGATATAAACAGCTGTCAATAAGGGGAATTGTAAAGCATGTATTATAAAACTTCATGTATAAGCATGTACACACAGATATGCCATAGACATACAGCTAATCCTTGACTTGTGATCATTTAATGATTGAAGTTACGATGGCACTGAAAAGTATGACTTATGACTAGTCCTCATACTTATGACTGTTGCAGCATTCCCCACAGTCACGTGATCAGAATTTGAGGATTTAGCAACCAGCATGTATTTACAATAGTTGCAGCATCTAAGATAAGATAACCTTGTCATTTTTTACTGTGGGCACACTGGCACACATTAAAAATGAAATTCTGTTGCCTGCTCTCAAAAGTGTACCATACATAACACACATATAGATATGATATGATGGTATATATATCATATGATACACACACACATATACACACATACCGTGTTTCTCACAAAATAAGGCCAAGCCTTATTTTTTTTTGAGCCCTGAAAAAATGGCTAGGACGTCTTTTTAATTTCTCCCCTCCCCCCCGTGCACCAGCGCCGTCTCCAACAACAGTGTCTGAGTCGCTCCCGCTTTCCCCCCGTCCCCATAACAAAGGGAAAAAAAAGATTTTGAGGTACCTGGGAGTGCCGCGTGCTGCGTTTTGGTTTAATCCCGAGCAGCTGGGTGGGCGTGAGAAGAACCGAGTGAGCGTCTCTGCTGCTGCTACCCTTGGTGCTCCAGCCTTGGTCTCTGCAAGTTTGAAAAAGTCCCAGTGCGCAGCCTGTTCCTGCATTCCAAGTGCCCAGGCCGAGCTGCAGCTGTCCCTCTTTCGCCAGTGCCGTCTCCAATAACAGCGGCAGCAGCGGCGGGAACCGTGGAAGCGTTTTAGCCATTTCCCGGGTGGGGGAGCTGCCTCCGTAAGTTCCACGCTTCCCGCCGCTGCTGCCACTGTTATTGGAGACGGCGCTGGCGAGAGAAGGACAGCTGCAGCTCGGCCTGGGTGCCTGGAATGCAGGAACGGACTGCGCACCTGGACTTTCGCAAATTTGCAGAACCCGAGGCTGGAGCACCAAGGGTAGCAGCAGCAGAGACGCTCACTTGGCTCTTCTCACGCCCACCCAGCCGCTCGGGATTAAACCAAAACGCAGCGCGCGGCGCTCCCAGGTACCTCAAAATCTTTTTTTTCCTGTTGTTTCGGGGACGGGGGAAAAGTGGGAGCGACTCAGACGCTGTTGTTGGAGATGGCGCTGGCGAGAGAGGCGCCAGCACCGGTGCGAACCATGGAAGCTACAGAGGCCTGAGAAGCAGCTGAAACGCTGCCGGACATCCACGCCAACGCCGCCCGCCTGCTAACCCGGGTAAGGGAGGGGTAAGGGAGCCCTCCGTGCTCCACCATGGTGTTAGGAGCGGCTGATGGTGAGGCGTAGCTGCCCGCGGGGCACTCCTAATGGCAAGTTCCCCCCCTGCCTTCCCCCCCAATTTCACATGTTTTAAACTAGGCCTAAATTTGGGGGGAGGGACTTAATTTAATTTTATGCCTAGAAAATATGCTGGGTCTTCCTATGGGGGGGCATATTGTTGGAGAAACACGGTATATACCTACACCCTAACATATAAATACATATAAATATTAATCACTGTGCATCTTGAATACGTAGTGGCAAGAAGCAGATCCAGATTCAAACTGGCTGAATCTGGATGTTCTGCTTCGGACACCATGAAGCCTCCTCCCAGAAGGTAACAAGAAAACAGGTCATGAAGAGGATGTATAGCGTCTGAGACAATACAGAGGACCCTGCTCAAGCATCACTTATATGCTATGTCCTGGATAGAAGGGAGTGAACTGCCAATAGTCTTTTCTCCATCCTCATCACTCTCTGCATCGCCTTCCTGTCTGAAACAGTAATGCTTCCCAAACCAGACTGTAATGCAATATGACAGGATGCTCCCGTTTGTTCCTCTATAGAAAGTGGTAAGGACAGGGGAAGGAAGAGGTATTTTTCTCATGCGACGCAGACAATGCAGAAGATTCTGTGTCCACTTCACCAGTGTCTCGCTATTGAGTGATCAAGCCAGCCTACTCATTAGCTGCACATCCAGAAATTTGATTCTGCTAACCATCTCCACAAGTGAATCATTTATACACAGAGATGTGGTTGTGCCTGCCTTTTTTGAAATCGACAATGATCTCTTTAGTTTTTTCAACATTTAAAATAAGCCTGTTTTTATTACACCAGTTCACAAAACCCTCTACCTCCTTTTGGTAAGCACCCTCATTGTCATCTTGAATAATCCCACTATTGTTGTATTGTCAGCATACTTCACAATATGGTTGGTGGCACAAGAGTCATTGGTTAACAGGGTGCACAACAGTGGATGCAGCCCTGAGGAGAACCTATGCTCAAGAAAATGGTGTTAGAAATATTAGTCCCAACTCACACATACTGCGGTCTGTCAATAAGAAAATCAAGAATCCAATTGCACAAAAGTGTATTAAAGCCTAAGAGGCCCAGTTTGTCTGCTAGATGCTGAGGAAAGATTGTATTAAATGCTGAACTGAAGTTGACAAACAGCATTCACACATGAGTGTTTCTTTCCTCTAAGTGCGCCAAGCTCAGATGGAGAACAGAAGAAATAGTATCCTCTTGGAATGATTTGGACAATAAGCAAACTTATTGGAGGGAAGCTAGATACAATAATGTCCTTTATCAGGCTCTCAAAACATTTCATAATGAATGGATGTAAGTGCAACTGGATGATAATCATTAAAACCCCTAATTGTAGACTTTTTTTGGCACTGGCAAAATGGGATCACTGCCTGCTACAATCAAAGATTGAAAATATCTGTAAGAACACAAGCCAACACCCCCCCACATTCCCTAAGAACATGCCTTAAAAAAGAGAGAGAGAGAAAAAAGGAAAGGGATTAAGCGTTGTTAACCTAATCCTGCGTAGCTTTTTCTCCGGTAATATTGTACTACTAACTAGAGCATACAAAACATTTGTTAGACCAATTCTTAAATACAGCTTATCTGTCTGAAACCCACATTGCATATTGGACATTAACACAATCAGGAGAGTCCAGAGATATTTCACGAGAAGAGTCCTCCACTCCTCTACTCATAACAGAATACCTTATGCCACCAGACTTGAAATTTTAGGCTTAGACAACTTAGACGTACAACCACCTTCGGTCCAACCTAAGCGTAGTACATAAAATTATCTATTGCAATGTCCTATCCATCAATGACTTCTTCAACTTCAACCACAACAATACAAGAGTACACAATAGATACAAACTCAAAGTAAATCGCACCAAACTCAATTGCAGGAAATATGACTTCAGCAACAGAGTGGTCAATGCCTGGAATACTCCACCTGACTCTGTAGTTTCTTCCCCAAATCCCAAAACTTTAACCTTAGACTGTCTACTGTTGACCTCACTCCATTGCTAAGAGGTTTTTAAGGGGCATGGATAAGCGCACCAACGTGCCTACCGCCCCTGTCCTAATGTTTTATTCATATCCATTTCATGTATTAATAAACATGTTTACTTATATCTGTTAACTAATATATGCTCGACAAATAAATAAATAAATAAATGCCCAGGGATATTATCTGGGCCTGCTGCCTTTCGAATGTTAACTTTCTGCAATGTCCTCCAGACTGAGGTAACATCAAAGCTAAGTACTTGCTTGTCAGAATGGGTCACAGCTTTCCTTGCAGGGGTGCTATTTGATGCCTCGAATCTTCCAAAAAATGTGTTCAACTCATTTAAAAAGTCTGTGTCATCTTTGCATCTTGATGGAGCCACCTTACAATCTGTAATGACCTGGATTCTTTGCCACATATGCCTGGAGTTCATCGTGTCCTGAAAAAAGTTGTCAACTTTCTGACAATGGGCTTGCTTTGCTCTTTTTATGGTGCTTTTCAAATTAGCTCTGACTGTTCTACTTTCCAACATATCGCCAGATTTAAAAGCCACATTCTGTGGTTTCAACCTCATATGTCAACCATGGTTGTTCATTAGCCTTCACAACAATGTTGTTAAGGACACAGACATCCTCAATGCACTTTTGAACATATGCAGACACAGTGGTGGCATACTCCTCTATGTTTATATGTTGGTTATATGTTGTCGCTTCTATAAACATGCACCAATCTTTGCACTCAAAGCAATCATGTAATGCTTCTATTGCTCCCTCCGTCAGAAGATGGTCAGAAGAGCCCAGGTGAGGGCGGGGGATAGCTTTGAATTCATTCTTAATGTTAGAATATGTTAAAATCTGACAATACAATACAATTACAATATACAATATACAATACAATCCTTGACTTAAGACCACAACTGAGCCCAAAATTTATGTTCTTAAGCGAGACAGTTAAGTGATTTTATAACCTTTCTTGCCACAGTTGTTAAGTGAATCACTGCAGTGGTTAAGTTAGTCATATGGTTGTTAAGTAAATTTGGCTTCCCCATTGACCCTGCTTTTAGGAAGGTCACAGAAGTAATTGCATGACTCAGGACATTGCAACAGTCATTATAAACCAGTAGCCAAGTGTCTGAACTTTGATGCATGATGGTGGGGATTCTGCAATAGTTGTAAGTGTGAAAAATGGTCATGTGAAAAATGATTGCAAGTCACTTTTTTCAGTGCCATTGTAATTTTGAACGGTCACTAAACAAACTGTTGAGGACTACCTGTAATAAATCAGATGTTACCGCATAATTTGCTAAGGAATTAAAATAGGATCTTATAGTCTAATCTAACCTCAAAAGTGAAAGGTAATTTCAATATGTAGTTCAGCGTTAAGCAAACTGGCACATTTGATGCTGGGAATGTCAAAGGTAATTAAACTTTACAGGCTGCATAAGAGAATTCCAAAAGGCCATTCACTGGATACATTAATCTAATGAAAAAATACCATTCAGATTTTTAACAAGAGATAACTTCATTGGTTTGCTTTACTGAGAGATGTTTGTGACTTCCTTGGAAGCATGACTAAGGAACTGGAATAAGTGTACCTATTGAAATGTTCTTAACTGAGTGCATTAATATTTACCTTTTCTCAGTGCTGTCAATTGTACTGTTGCATATTCTTACAAAGAGGTCTGTCTCCCTGTTAGAGTTTTAATATTCTATATTTTCTGCAGGAGATCCCACTTTCTGAAATTCTTCAGGTGACTCAGCCACGGGATTTCTCAAATATGGTGCAAGGCAGCAATCCTCACTGTTTTGAAATAATAACTGACACAATGGTATACTTCGTTGGAGAGAACAATGGCAGCAGTCACCATAGCCCTGTTTTGGCTGCTACTGGAGTTGGATTGGATGTAGCTGGGAGTTGGGAGAAAGCTATTCGTCAGGCTTTAATGCCAGTCACGCCTGAGACCAGCACTTGCATAACTACAGGACAAGGAAAAGATCACAGTAAGGACTGAAAAAGGCTTATTTTTTCTTCATGGTGATCTGCTAAATGACAAAATACTGTCTTTAATATTATGGGTCTTTTTCCTAGTATGCAAAACTTAATTAATGCCATTGTTTTATATGTAGTAGTTGGAGTTCCATCACAAGTACCAACCAATTTATTATCCTTTTTTAAAAAGTCTATTCTTAAGGCATTCAGTAAGAAGCAATACTTTCAGAAGAAGAGTTTAGTGGCTCTGTTGCACAATATGGAACAATTTACCATTACTGTAATGTAAGCTTTATCCTGAAAAGATGCTGCTTGGCATAGCTTTCTTCATAGTTTCAATTTATCTCACCAACAGCTATAAAACCTTAGGCCCATATTTCATATATTTAGATTCATAATTTAAATTAGATTGGCAATTAATACCATAAAGTATCAGGTTACTTAATTATAGTCCTACCAATAGTGTCCTAACAATGGGTTGATAATTTTACATGTAATTACTAGGATCTTCATTCAAACATAAAACTTTATGGAACACCATATGAGTAATACCATTTTTAAAAGAGGGATTATTACCATTTTTAAAAGAGGGATTATGTGTTTTTTAATTGCAGAAGAATTATGTGTCAGCATTTCTGTTTCAAATTGCCAGATCCAAGAAAATGTGGTAAGTCAACAAAATATAAACAAAATATATTCTTCTAATCATTCAGTATTAATTGCCCCTTGATGGATATTTTATATCAAAATCAAGAATGTTGGAAATGTAAAGAAGCAAATTGTTCTCTTTTTAAAAATAACCTAACATAGTGTTTATTAAAAAAAAAGATTAAGTCTGTTATGTATTTTAACAAAAACATATAATGAGAAATCTTGTAAATGGTACATTTCCTCAAGTGCAATGTGCCTGAATTGGATTAAATATACAAATGTTCAGACTTCAGATATCAAAAGCAATATGTTTGTGCATGTCTGAACAGGTCTTTTACATAATTCATCTTCAGAACGTGTGTCACAGCTCTTTTCTTTTAACTGTGTGACGTAGTTGACATTTCAATTTCTGCTATGGCGTCATTTTATCAAGTGAGTGAACCTAATATTTGCTTTCTTCTGTCTATATCCTTTTCATAGGATATAAGTTCAGTGTATCAGATCTTTGCTGATGAGGTACTTGGTTCTGGTCAATTTGGAATTGTCTATGGAGGTAAGTTTGAATAAATATTACAGCACATGTGAAATATTTTGTCTGTAGGGTTGATATATAAAACAGACTTGCTCCATCTTCTTAATGGAAATCTACTGTTATAGAAATAATGTACTAATGGAGCAAGATTAATGATGTGTGATATATATCAGAGATAGAAGTTCAATTCCAACTGTCTAAAAATGATGGGAAAATGCTGGAGAACTACTGCCAGTGACTATTTTTTTTCCAATCTGGAACTTTAAGACCATTAAGATCATATTTCCCAAAATTGGAAAGTGTAGTTTTAACACTTCAGAGGGCCACAGGTTGAAGAAGGCAGCTATATATTTCACAAACTATTTGGGCAGTAGGCTGACATGATATAAAACAATTTCTTTAACATATCTTTTCATGGTTTGTTTTTAGCAGATTCCATATTACAACTCATTTCTACTGCCATAAGACAGTTTTTCCCCATAAATTTAGTTAACTGATACTTTGGTAGCTCTGCAAATCATTAAAGTGCTACTTTGTTCTTACCAGTAGAACTATATATCTGATAATGATTTTTATTTCCATATAATTAGCAGTGTCTTCTATAGTTGCCTTTACTGGAGTGAAAAAAGTATCTCTCATCTACATTAAAATATTTACGGCAGCTACTACTTCTGCTGTCAATTGTTTTTCATAGCTTGTGTACTCTAGCTTGATATACATCCAGCAGTATTGAATAAGGAAATCCAGATTAGGTCTAGGCCTCTAAAATAATAGCAGTAGCACTGACTTGATATCACTTTGCTTAACATTCTCTGCAGCTATCGTGAATATGTGAATATTTTGTATACTCCTCAAATAGAATCATTAGGCCTTATAATGTTGTAATAGCCATTTCTTTGTTCATAGATCCCAATATCCTATAGAATTGTATATAAAGCGGTTCTTGAAAACTTAGACCAATAAAAAGTATTAAAAGTACATTTGAAAAGGAATAAAGTGCCTTTCTATTAACAGCTAAAAAAATTGTTAGAAGGGTGTACCAGTATATCTTCTAAAATGTGTAAATTTTAAATATTTCCTTCTCAACTTGAATATGTAAGCTTGTGATGCAAATAATAGCCTTGAACAGAAAGTTCAGGAAATGTTTTTGCATCATAAGGACACTCCATAGGCCACATGGGCACGTCTATTTTTCTGTCTTCTGTCCCTGAATTTCTGGGATAGTGCTGCTGATATTTGGAACCAAAAGAACAATTTTTGGTTCAATGATTTCCAAGTCTTTCATTCTTTTTTAGTACAATTTTACCAGAGATATGTTAAGTTGTTAACAAACCCATTTAATGAAAATTTAACCCTATGTAATGAAAAGAATTGTGGATGCTTTAACACTGGAGGTTTTTAAGAAGAGATTGAACAAGGGCTGAAATGGTATAGGGCTTCCTGCTTAAGCAAGGGGATTGGACTAGAAGATCTCCAAGGTCCCTTCCAACAATGTTATTCTGTTAAATCCATTAAATACATGTTGTCATCAATATTGCCTCTTTGTCTACCTGAGAGACTTCCCCTGTTTCCTTTCTCTTTGTATTTGTGCAGGTAAACATAGAAAGACTGGAAGGGATGTGGCAATTAAAGTCATTGATAAAATGCGATTCCCTACAAAACAAGAAAGCCAGCTCCGCAACGAAGTGGCTATTTTGCAGGTACAAAACTGATGCAAACATACTCCATCATAGTATGTTTTTTTTTAAATTAGAAATTGTGAGCATGTAATAAGCATCTATGTTGAGGTGCAATTTCTTGGTGGCTTTTTATTTTTTGGTGTAATTCTTTATTCCTGGTAGATTACCTTTTGACCTGCTAGACAATGGAACCATTGCCCTAAGTATTACAAAAGATTGCCTGAGTGCTTTTGAAATAGTAAAGCATAGAATGGTTTTCTTTTGTCTGAATACTATATGTTAAGAATACTTCCTTATTCATTTGATATTTTGTCTGAGTCAGTGCTGTACATTTCCTTAGAATTTGCATCACCCTGGGATTGTAAACCTGGAATGTATGTTTGAAACTCCTGAAAGGGTTTTTGTTGTGATGGAAAAACTTCATGGCGATATGTTAGAAATGATTCTTTCCAGTGAGAAAAGTCGGCTTCCAGAAAGAATCACCAAGTTCATGGTCACTCAGGTGAGTCTTTTGTTTTCAATTGGTTTTCTTCCCTAGTGAGAGAGCCTTCCCTATTGTGGCCTGTCTTTGAGGAAAGCCCAAGAATGATGGGTATACAGGTAGTCCTTGACTTATAAACAGTTGATTTAGTGACCATTTGAAGTTACAATGGCACTGAAAAAAAAATCAAATTTTCACACTTAATGACCATTGTAGCATCCCCACGGTCACATGATCAAAATTCAGATACTTTGGAACTGACTTGCATTTATGATCCCTGCAGTGTCCAGGGGTCATGACCCACCCTTTGCAACCTTCTGACAAGCAAAGTCAACGGGGAAGCCAGATTTACTTAACAACTGTGTGATTAACAACTATAATGATTCACTTAACAACTGAAGCAAGAAAGGTCATAAAATGGGGCAAAATTCATTTAACAACTGCCTCACTTATCAACAAAAATGTTGGGCTCAATTGTGGTCATAAGTCGAGGATTACCTGCATACTCTCTTTGGGTGGCCTTAAAGATATGATTACTCCTGTCTGTTTTTAAAAAATGCCAGGTTTACAATCAGACCATTGCTGTCTTCAATACTTTGTGTTGTTTATTTAATCACTTTATATGCTTTAGTCTAAAATGTTTATTTTTTTAAATTGAATCAAGGAAGCTTTAATTCAAAATGATGTATGCAAATATAACAATAATTCTGGTGTATATGAGGAAAACATTACCTAAATTATAGTAAAGAGACAATCTTATACTTAGCAAACTTTATTCTTGATTTAAAAAGCATATCTTTACTTTATATAGCGTTTACTGAATATTAAATGCACATAGGGTGTTTAAGACAAATATGTGTGAACATCACTTTTACTTCCAAGAAAAATTAGTGTGTGGCAGGTAATTCTAATTGGGGATTAATATCCTAATATTGTATTCATTGTGTACTTAATAGGAATGGTAAGAGATTGAGATTTCGTGCCACAATGAAGAAGTTATTCACCTAGTTACATTTGTAAGTAGCTGGAAGTAACTAGCTGAAAAGTAACACTGTCTCTTTGGGAAGCTGGATTTTTTTTTTTTTTAATTAAGGGTAGAATTCTGGAAGTATTCCAACAAAAGAGTTCATTTGCTTTTAGACAAATATTGAATTGAAGCATAACCTCTTGGACTTGTAATGTCTGTTGGGTTCTTTGTACAGAACTGATTTTGAAAATACTTTTTTCCTTTTTTTAAAGATACTTGTTGCTTTGAGGAACTTACACTTCAAAAATATAGTGCACTGTGATTTAAAGCCTGAAAATGTACTATTAGCATCAGCAGAACCCTTTCCTCAGGTGGGTAAGGAAATAAGTATTCTTTGTATGTCTGTTGTGGAAGAGGAAATCTAGAATAAGATTTAATCTCTTTTCTTAAACTTTCTAATTTTTTTAGTGATTGATAAAATTATTTTACGGCTAGAATATTTTTTCTCTAATTTAGCTATGTTTGATTTGGAAAAAAAGTTACACTATAGTATTGAAAATATATTTTTCCTGGATTAATTCTGCTCATCCTCCACTAGAATTGGAAAAAAAATTAGAAAACTTAATAAAGTATAACCAATGCAAAGAAACTATTATAACTTGCTAATTATATTGACCATATTTCATGTTTGTAAAGACTCCATACACCGTATCTGATTTTTTAAAATTTGTTTTTAAGTTAACTGCATAGTAACTTAAGTAAAGAGCATTTGTTTTACAGGTAAAGCTGTGTGATTTTGGTTTTGCACGCATTATTGGGGAAAAATCTTTTAGGAGGTCTGTAGTAGGAACTCCAGCTTATCTTGCCCCAGAAGTACTTAGGAGTAAAGGCTACAATAGATCGCTGGATATGTGGTCTGTGGGTGTCATCGTCTATGTGAGCTTAAGTGGCACATTTCCATTTAATGAAGATGAAGACATAAATGATCAGATCCAAAATGCAGCATTTATGTATCCACCAAATCCCTGGAAGGAAATTTCTAGTGAAGGTAAATATCATTAGACAACTTACATTTCATGTTTTCTGCATATTAGTAAAATCTATAACATTTAATTGGAATGCAGCAATGACACGACAGTAAATTAGATGACTGCTATTAGTGACTGCTATTCAGGAACCATTAGGAATCATTTTCCTGTGACTGAGCAAATGGAAAAAAAAGCTTTTATTCTAAAATGGTAAGCTACCCACTTAATGAGTTAAAGCCTTATGTATACTGTAATTGATAGGCTTTTTCTTGAACTTCTTAAAACTTCGGAAGCTTTGATATTATGCGGCAGCATATTCTGGGCTTTCCCAACTTTAGAAAGGGAATGAGATTTAATTACTGATGAAGCTCCATACTGTAGTCTGCTCCCTGTGGAAAAAAAAATGTTTTTTTACTTACAGTGTGTTTAAGTAGACATATCTATTTTCAAGGCTACCCTTTAAGAACATTCAGAAGCTTCAAATGATGCAGAGTGTGGCAATGAGGCTTTGGGGCTTCTAGAATGGCCCATATTACACCCCTGTTCTGCAAGCTGCACTGGCTACTGGTTTGCTTTTGGGTGCAGTTTAAGGTGTTGGTTATTACCTTTAAAGCCTTACATTATTTGAGGAATCATCTCACCCCAATGGGACAGACTGGCCCCATCCATGTGGCAGAGGAGGTATGCTGTGAATCCTATTGGTCAAGAATTCCAGCCAGCAAGTTCCAGGATCCAGGTGAACCTTCTCTGCCATGGCGCTGCCCATTGGAAGATCTTGCCTCTCCTAACCTTCCATAAGTCCCCCCAAACCTGGCTTGGGTTCTCAATGGGGGAATGCCACGCTGGAGATGGTTGATTCCACCTCCTCCCTGCACATCCTGCTCCCTCTCCTTCCATCTTTTAATTTATAATTTTATATTCTTTGTATGTGTGTGTGTGTTTGTATGTGTGTGTGTATGGTTTTACTGCTTTTAATGTTGTAAGCTGCCCAAAATTGCCATGTGGTGAGATGAGTGGCAAATAAATTTAATAAATAAGTCTAAAACACTAATTCTGAACATGTATTTCCCCAAAACCTTTTTTGGTTGTAGACTTAGAAGGTAATATATTTTTCTGTTTTGAGTATGCTATACTGCTATTAAGCACATTTAATTCTGATGCTGTATATGAATTGGCTTTTTGATTCTTTTTAGTCCAATTGCATTCTTTTTACAAGGCTTTAATGAATGATAGAAACTTGAAGGAGTTGCTGAAAAACCCCTAAAGCTTCTATGGAATGTCTGCATTGAAAGTTAGGAAATAGACAAAGTATCAAATAAGTAATTAAAGAATTTCTACTTTAAGAAACAGTCTAACTTGGTTTCAAATTAAAGAATCTTGGTGTTTATTTAGAGGTAGATGATCTCGATTGTCAATATTTTTTAAAATGTTGTTTTTTATATCACTAAAAAAGCTTTAATTCTTCCTCCAGAATAAACATATCAATATGAGGATGAGATGGGTGTAGGGAATAGATAGAGAATGATGGAAAAGGATGAAATATTTACCGACTGCTTTTTTATTTGCTTCCTCAGCTACTGATTTAATAAATAATTTGCTTCAAGTGAAGATGAGAAAACGTTACAGTGTTGACAAATCACTTAGTCATCCTTGGTTACAGGTAGAGTTACATACCATACTAATATGAATCATATCTGACAAGTCTGGAATGAACTGAGGCCTTGAAAATATTTAAGTGTTACTCAGTTCACTTTCTATCATCATCCCTGTCCCATTTTTGGATGTATTATTCTGCCTTTTTAACAGGTTGGGTTCAATTATCAATAACACTTATGTATTTATGTATTACTATTGGCTTAGATACTCTTATATATGTTTATGTCCTCCTCCTCACTCTGAGACTACAGAACAGGATGTATAGTCACTTTGGGTTTGCAAAAAGTCTGGGGAAGGGCAAAAATTAGCCCCTTAATTATTCAGATTTAATGGGTCAACTCAGATGGAGGATCTAGATGATACCCAGACTCATAGGGTGTCTGTTATTTGTCCTCACCAACGATTAATTTGGTGGCCTCTCTATGGAGGAAGAGGGGCTTAGGATAGCCGATAGCTGCATCAGGAGCAACAAGAAGGCAGTTTCTTGTGGCCTTGGATATGTAACAGTTAAAAATATAAAGCAGCATTAATTCTCACCTTGTTTTGGTGTAGCCTTTTCTTTAAACCCCCAATTCAGACCTATTCTGTAAAATTTGTAACATCGCCTAACTTATCCCATGTATTTTACTAGTTTATATTTTATATTCTTTTTTAGTCAGCTGTTTTACCAGGTATCCAATCTTGCTTCTGGTTTAAAATATTATGCATCATTTTGTTTTTAAGGTGAATAATTTCTCTATTAAGGATATTCTTCTGCTTAGAAAGGCCAAAGCAGATGGAATTGTCTAACCCAGTGATGGCAAACCTTTTGGGCCCCAAGCGCGCATACCCAAAATGCAAGGCACGCCCCCAGATGCATGCGCATCCTGCATATGCATGTGCCCCCGCATGTGTGTGACTCCTGCACATGTGCCCCACCCCTGCATACGTGCAGCAGAGACCCAAAGGCCAGCTGGCCAGCAGGAGGCATATATGCATGCACGGTGGAGTTGAGCTGGGGCGACGGCGCACATGCCCACAGAGGGCTCTGCGTGGCACATGTGCCATAGGTTCGCCACCACTGGTCTAACCTACCATAAGTATTATTTATATTTAAAAAGCTACATTGCATTGGATGTGATTAGTAGTTTGATGGGATATAAACTCTAAAGAAAAAAGTTATTTTGAAGGAAATTATTGTCACAAATACATGCGTCAATGTGGTCATCGGAAAATGTACTGTATTTTGAATATTGTTAAATTTTCCATTATGTTTTTTCTCTTTGCAGGATTATCAAACTTGGCTTGATCTTCGGGAGTTTGAAACTCGCATTGGAGAACGTTACATTACCCACGAGAGTGATGATGCTCGCTGGGAAGAACATGCATATGAGCACAATCTTGTATATCCCAAACATTTCATTATGGCTCCCAATCCAGATGATATGGAAGAAGATCCATGATTCATTGGAAAAAGCATTTTAATCAAATTCTGATAATTTGGAACAATTGATGCTTTTGGTTGTTCAGATGATCCGGCGTCTAAAGCTATGAAGGCAAGATCCTGCATCACTTTGTGGATGGACATCTGGGAAGCATCTTTATCTTTCTAGTTTCTATGATTATGAATATCACCCAGCACTGAGTTAAAAGCCATGAAGTATTTCTGTAATATTGCCTTATTGGTACATCACAGAGATGTTACTGACAGCTTATGTACACAGAGACTTGATGTATGTGAATTTTCTTCTTTTTTTTGTAATTTACACAGTAACAATTTTTTAATGTTTCCTAGTTTCTTATCTATTTAGGCAAAGATACTATTTTCTGGTATTTAGATAACATTTATAAGGAAGCTATAAAGAATCATGAACATATATGCCATGACAAAAAACTAGAAATATGCAAAACTTTTCATTCTGAAATGTCTTGAGTATAAAACTTCATGAAACTTTGCAAACATCCTTTTCAAGTGCAAAAGTATTGTTTTGAATGGGGAAGCAGGTAGTTTTGAATATTTTGGATGTGTTTTGAGCAGTTTTACAATCTGTTTGAAAGAAAATCTGTTGCATGCCTCTTCCAAAAACACTTGATTTAAAAAAACAACCTTTAACTGATTATTTGCAAGTGAACTGTGTATACTTTGAAAATGTAGGTGATGGGAACCAATAATACTGTTCAGACCATTTAAGATCTGAACATTGAGGCATATAATTCAATAAAACAGTTTGTTAAGCTGTGGGAATGCAGAATAGTAATAGTACCTGAATACCATACACACTGTACAAGTTACTGCAACTTAAGCTAAAGTTCTGACAATGTGTTCTCATCTCTGCATATATCTTTTTGTTTTAAATTGCAAGATTCATTGGCCATTGGCCACCTAGGCACTCCAAAATAAAAATGCTTTTGTTACTTTTCTACCTTTCTAGCAGGTTTGTAGTTACTTTCTGAGTTCAATTCTCTTAAGATTAATTGCTAGAAAAATAGATAATTGAAGCATTTGAGAAAGCTTCAGCAGAACATAATGCAATTATTTAATATGAAAAGGATATTATTTCCTTTAAACATTTTTATATTGGTTTGTCTGTTAGCCAAACACTCCTATTTTCAGTTGTAGCGTTTTTCTAATATCCCAATTTCAGATAGTTTATAATTGACAAACCTTTTTCAGGATGATGGAAGGTAAAATGCAGAAAATTATAACATCAATTCATTTTTATCCTCATCAATAGTAAGAGCCAGAATGAGTTCATGCAGAATGAAAAATAGTATTTTATTCATAGATTACTATTTATCACTTAATAATTAGTGATGGAAAAATGAGGGACTGTACTGAGAAAGATGTACAGAGGTAAAGTCTTAATCAGAATTAAATCTAGAAAAACATATTTCTTTTTTCTAGCTAATGAACTAATAATTTGCGAACTACCTTTCCCACATTAGATGTTACAGTCAAGAGTTGGAAAAGATATCCACTGCAGAGATGGGAGATGTTAAACATATCTTGTTGGCTCCAGTGATTGAAATATTCAAAAGTACTTCAAGATATGCTGGAAGTTGATATGGAATAGTTGAAAGTATTCTCTCCTAGATTGAAAATACTCAAGCAAGCTAAATCACAGCCTAATCTCTACTAGAACTGAATGTACCTGTTTTTCCCTGACTTTTTATAAATTTATGCCAAAAGAGAATCACAAATATTCCCAGTGCCATTCATTAACAGGGCTATGGTATATGTCTCCTTAGAAATATATCCCACTGAGTTCAATGGGACTTACTTCCAAGTGAGTATATAGAGTTGAATAGCTATAATTTAAATAGTTGCAAGTCACTTCTAGAGAATGTATTGTACTTCATGTTATGCATCTTAGGTTATTCTTTTGTTTTCAGGACAACAATGTTATATAGCAGTAGAACAATACAAATGTTATTGGGGCCAAAGAAAAAAATAACTGGAATGTTTCTATTCTATAAAGCTGTTACACATATTCTGCAACAATAAAATTGCATAGCTAGCATTCTTAAACTGTTCCTTTGAATGCCTAAATTACTGCATGAAAGCTTTAAATTGGCATTTGCTCCAGATGAATTTGTACCCAGAATTGCATTAGCATTCTTTTTGAGGTAAGTTGCATTCATCGAAAAATAGTGCTGTATTGATTCTAGAAAATATTTAGTAAAACTTTTAGTCTCAAAAGACACTGTCAAGTACTTTTTATATTTTTATATATCTCATTGTTTGTAAATATCCTCTAAGCTTGAAATAAATTTTATTTCCCTACTGTGTTTTTTTTCTATTCATAAAAAGACTTTTGTGGTAAGAGATCTGTTGAAATATATTAGAATGATTAGTATTGCAGTATTGTCAAGTTAGTTTGAAGCTGTTATGTGAAATTTGATCTTTTCTTAAGCTCACTAAAATGCACTATTGAAGTGAAATATGACACAACAGCCAGTGTTTTTAATGATATTCTTGGCAATAGCTTGTAGCAAATTTGAGTTGCAACCTTTTTGAATAGCCTCTGTTTAGCCAAGTCATGTTGGATGTTTTATTATTATAAGCATGATATAATAGTTGTGGAATTTAGGAAGGATTTCTCAGAAATTAGGACAGGCTGCTTTTGTTAAAAAGCTTATACTGCTTATATTGTTTTCTGTCCTTCATTTTTCTGAAATGAATTACACACCATATTAACACATTAACCATTTATTAAAACAAAATAGTACAGAGAGCTGCATTTACAAATGAAAAGGAACTTGCATGGTTACTCAATTTGTACTAGCTCTCTGTTTTCTGAAGACACCCTTATATCGTTAGTAGCCATATACAGGTAATTCTTCTCTTATGACAATTGGGACTGGAATTTCTGTTGCTAAGCGATGCGGTCGTAAAGCACAGCCACATCACTTAGTGATGGCAACTCCCTGCAGTCCTGATTATTGTTTACTAAATCTTTGGCTGTCAGTGGGGAAGCCAGCAGGAAGTTGCAAGCTCCAGGTTGGCATGCAGGTACTGCTAGGTTGAGAAGGGAATGAGGGTGTGTGTGAGAGCAGTGAAATTTCTTATCCCACAAATTTGGAAATTCTCAGGGGGGATTAAAGAGCAAACTTTAATTATGAAACCCTTTCACAGTACAGTATTGTACATTTTTCCATCTAAAACTCCTCCCACCTTTCAGCAGCAGTATTTTGTTTTTAATTTTACCATATCAATGATTCCCTATATTGGCTACATGTTACAGGAGTATGATTGAAATCTTCCACAGTTAAGGTAATTCAACTGTCTTCCTGATAGATTTAAGTATAGATCCTCAGGTAATATTCTGATTTGGGGTTCATCTCCATAAAAGTTCTCCAAAGCCAGCAATAGGTGATGAAAGTGAATGATCTGGCTTAAGTCTGTAATGAGGTAAAAGGGCAAAAAAATAAAAGCGTTCTCCCATTTTATCCATGAGCATTTGATAACCTTGAAGCAGATGACTTCGAGTGACTGCATCATCAGCATTCTGCAGTAGAACCTACATAAAAAAAGATATTATTTTCCCATCCCAAAATTCACTCCTCTCTTTCCCAATATGTATATATCATATAGTTTTAGGTATCAGTTCTGTCTGTTGATAAATGCAAGAGTCAAAAACAGTGATTTAAAAAGATCAAACAACTTTTGATTTCTTTTGTTTTCTTGAACAAAAGAAACAGTGGTTAAGATAAAAACCTTCAATCCACCTCCAACCCTGAAAACTCCTATCTTTTTGTAAGCACCTAAAGTTGTGTCTCTGATAGTTAGCTTGGGATCCCTATGAGGGCACAGCACAATGGAGGTGGTTGATGGAGTAATAACAGATCCCACCCCCCCACTCTGCCCGTGCCCTCTCCATGTGTCCTTGGCTTCAATGTCTGATTTTAACTTTGTTTTAACTGTATATGCAACTGTAAGATGCCCAGTGTGTGTGTGTGTGTGTGTGTGTGTGTGTGTGTATAAATACATATACAAATACACACACACATATCCCAACTTATCTCATAGGACTGCTGTTGGGATAAAATGAAAGGGTTTCCCTATCTAACTTGCTTTGGACGCTTGGTGAAAGCAGATTAATTAATAAATACAAAATTAGCCCTCACCTGCAATCTAACATCAATGCCCATATTTTTCAAAAATTCCTTCTGCTTTAAAGGTCCTAAAGTGGCTACTCTTTTCTGTACCATTCTTTGCAAGTAGCTGAAATCTACATCAGCAGTGAGATCTGCAGATCCTGGTGACAGTAATACATCATGAAGTTTATGACCACGGAACCCCTGAAAATAGAAAATAAATAAGACAAGTTCACCTGTGTGCTTTGTTAGGTGGTCAATTTAATTTCTGAAGGTGAGAGTCCTGATTATTGCTACCCTATTTGTCATGGAATTAGGATTCTTCCATTGTATCTTTTTAAAATAATGAATTATTTTCCAGACTTTCTAAAGGGTGATATATAAAATAAAAAATTAGTCAACTCCTATTTGATTCCGTCTTCTGTAAAAAGGAAGTAGGTCAGTGGTGCGTTTCACATTTTTTTTACCACCGGATCGGTGGGCGCGCTTTGCATGTGTGCACTTTGCATGTGACAAACGTGCACTTTGCGCAGGTGCAGAGGCTTTCCGACTCACCTGCAATCCGGCACTCTCCCTGTCACTAATGGATGCAATACAGATATAAACTTCACTGGCATATTGGAACAGCAGTCATAAAACACAATTGACAATACCAGAGATGTGGGGAGAGAGCTACAGAAGTTATATCAATTCATATTTAAAATCCTGCTTTTATAAAGTGAGAAGTTTTAAACTAGCTTTTTCCATACATCCAGGCATGTCTATTGGAGACAAATGTTTACATTTTTTCCCCATTCCTGCTTTCCTCCTAGATAGCTCTCACAGGCTGGGCTGGCAACCTTTCACAGTCAGAGCCCTACCATCAGGCTTTAAATGAGAGGCCACAAGATTCAGTCCTAGGGATGTACTCTCCCTGTACAGAAGAGGGGAAATAATGCTTATCAAATCTGCAGTTGACACATTACTGGGTACAACAGTCATCTTCCTCTTTCTACCACCCAACTGAAATCCACATATTCAAACTACAATGAAGTTATACGAATCAACTTACTCGGAAAGTATCAGTTTTGGTTCCATCATGACCATAATCTATAATCAGTGCTGCTCCTCCATTGTTTTCAACATGAGAAGCAAGCTTCTGGATGATGACACCAGCATCAGGACATACTTCCACATGATCTCTGGATTCTTGATCCTAATATAAAATTCAAGTTGAAGTATAATTATTAAAATGATCCATAATACCATGCTGCAATATACAGCTTGTACAAAGGACAGTGATTTTTGAATTATTATTCCCCTTGCTAAGCATGTTTATAACAGGAGTGTTTCAATAGAACTTCAATTTCTAGAAAGCTTTTGAAGAAATATAGCAAAAAATTAATTACATAAATACTGTCTTAATAAGAGATTCCTGAAAGTCATATAAAGAAGTTAAATCTGATGCATATGTTGACTAAACTAGAATATATGACATCAGTTTTAATTTAATTGTGGTATTATTAAACATTTTGATTAAATCAAGGTGACGAGCTGAAAAGAATTTATAACAGTTATGATTGCTTCAGCAAAAATGATGATCTTGGACCATTATAGAATTGCAATACAATTTCAAAAGAAACACCCCCCCCAGATTATATAAACTTGAAATATAATCAAAATAATCAGAAATTTACATGTATGAAGGATTTTGAGGCAGGAGTGGCAGATGGTGCAAGGACAAATCGCAGCTTATCAGAAGCTTCTGGATCAATATCAACCAACAACTCACGCCACCCATTTTCTGTTTTCTGTTAATTGACAAGACAAAATAGAATACTATGGATTCATCGGGTAAGTGTACTGATTATCACTTCTGATTAGGCTTGTTTAAAACATGAATCTTGGATTTAAAAACTCCTAATAATGTTTAATTCTGATGTTAAATAAAACATTTTAAAGACTAATATTGGAAGTTTTTCATTTAGCAACTTGTACGATGAAGTGTATCTTCAGCTCAGTATTTATATTAATAAAGCTTCAAACACAAATTTAAGTTAATTATACAGTTAGAAGTACTTTTGTTTTTAAATGTGCCTATATGCATATAAAAGCAGCATCTCTGAAGTGGATTGTTAGACCATGAAAAAAGAAGCAAAATCTATCTCAGTTTAGACATTTCTTTTGGAATTTTGTTGCAAAGAATTGCTGAAACTACATTAGTTATGATGGTTGTCTGCACACACAATCCTGCAATTTCAGAACTAAATTCTAAGTCTTGGAGCATTTGTTAGTAATAAATACTTCTAGTAGGGCATGATCACCCATGACTAGATGACCTTTGTTCACTTAACAACTACAGCTTAACCATCACTGCAAAATGTCATAAAACTGGGCACAGTCCTGCTTTACGACTTTCAGGATTTATGATCGAAATTGTGGACACAATTGCAGCTGTGCATTGAGACCTATCTGTAGTACTGAATTTTATTTTTCCCTCTCGTGCAGTTGTGATTGGGCATAGGGATTCTCAAATTCATGTGCTTTGATTCCATGATATCTGCTGTGTAAAAGCGTAATAATTACATTATTCTTTTATGTTTTTGTGACTTATGTAATAAGTATACTTATAAGATTATAGAATCAGTTGGAATATGTGCCAATACTGTAGTTATATGTTTATATATTTAATATTATATAAAAACTCCAGTTTCTTATATATTAAAGAATATATAATTAAAAGGTTCTCAATGTGACTTTTTTCTGATTTGCAAATTATGTCACATTAACACATTCCTCCTAGAATTTATTGTAATAGGTATCTTAAGGTAAAAAATATCTATATTAACGTGGTCACTATTTCTACCATACCTCAGCAAATATTATAAAAATAGCGAACAATTTTTAATCCAAATCTTATAGTAGTATGTGATCATACCTGAAATTTATAAATAGGCAGAGCATCAAGAAATTCATGTGCTAAATAAAAACTGTTGCCTAGGTAGAGGGGAAAAAAGGACCAGTCAAAAATAAAAATGCCTCAATTTTTATAATATACAGCCAAAATCTTTATTAGGAATTATTTTTATGAATGGCCCGTTTCAGCGAGATCATGAGTCAAAATTTATGATTTTAGTGTACTCAATTATATTTCAATATATGTTGCAGGAGTAACTGCTTTTATTTTACTTTTCCAAGAAAACTGCATGGACAAACAAGAAACAATGACTATTATTGCCGGAGAGAACCTTTCTATCTAGATCAGGGGTCTCAAACTCAATTTACCTGGGGGCCGCTGGAGGCAGAGTCTGGGTGAGGCTGGGCCGCATAAGGGATTCCACAAAAACGTTGTTAAAAAAATATCCTCAAATATCCCCAAAAGCTAGCGATGCATGGAGAACGTCTCGACGCGTGACGTCATTTCCGCTTCTACTTGTCACAACAGCGCGGCGGATGACGAACAGCCCGGTAGCAGTCGCCTTTCTCTGCGTTTGATCGTGGCATTTGTTGATGGTAGAAAGTACTGGAATGGCGACCGCAAAAAAAGGCGACTGCTACCGGACTGTTCGTCATCTGCCACACTGTTGTTACAAGCGTAGTGTGCATGAAGTCGGTGTAGCTTAGCCTAGCACCGAATGTCAGTCACGAAGAGGAACAGCGGGCGGGACTTCCTTCAGAGGTCCATTCCCCCTATGGGCCGCACTAATATTATACTTTCATATCACGGTGGGGGCCACAGGATATCGTCCTCTGATCTAGATGGTTACTAAGAGTCGATACCTATTTGAAACCTTAATTGATCAAGGCTTCTGGGTTAATTTTGTTATATACGTCAACAAAAGACACTTGATAGAATGCAAATGTACAAAATTCCAAGAGGATGTTACAGGCTTAACATTTCCTGAAATAATTCTTTAAATACAAAATGAGGGTCCACTGCAAAACTATGTTTACAGACATAAACAATGGACTCTTTCAAGGGTTTAATTGGATATTTTCAATGAAATATTTTCATGCTCATTAAAGCCAAACCATAGCTACATGTACCTTTAACTCTAGAGTATCTCCCTTCATTGCAAAATTTATCTTAATTTTAACAAATTATTGACTAATAAATAATTCTTAGTGTCAACTGCTGACTGAAAAGCAATAAATGAAGTTGTTCTTACCTTCTGGCACTTCATTCAAGTTTCTATACCAGAAAATTGGTATTCCGGTCTTACTAATTCCATGCATGTAAGCACTGGAGCTTTCTGGCAACTCTACTTTTTCTTTTGTCAGCACTGATGCCTGCATCTCACTTAATTTTGGACTGACTTCCACCAAATGAATGGAAATTTCACAGTTAGCAAGTATGGAGCTCAGCTGAGTAAAAACCTATGAGCACAGAGAATTACTGTTACAGCTTACAACAACTGACTGTTCATTTACCCACCCAAAACTGGATTTTGAAACAAGAAGAATCCAACATATTTATTTGGTTGGATAAATCTAATCTTTTTCAAATTTATTGGCTTCTCTCATTACCTGGTTTTAATTAATTGTTTTTTTGTCCTTTTCCTCTTTTTTTTTCAAGCTTTGCCTATTCTTGAAAATGTATCACAATATGCTAAATACCACATTAACCCCAGTGTCCCACTCCACACCAGTTCTATATCACTGATAAATCACATAGCATACAATAGTTTGGCATTCCTACAAATTGATTCTGGTGGAGCAGTGGTTAAAGTGCAGTATTGCAGGCAAACTCTGCCCACAGCCTGGAATTCGATCCTGAAAGGGCTCAAGGTTGATTCAGCCTTCCATCTTTCCAAGGTTGGAAAAATGACCCAGATTGTTGGGGGGAAATATGCAAATAAAGCTCATACATTGTAAACTGCTCAGAGATGTTAAAATTCTATTGCTATTTTGTATTAGAAATAAATAAATAAAAACAAGTCATTTACCTATAGCTAAGTGCAAGACTAACACTTAAACAAATAAATAGTTGACAGTTGAAAAAAATAGATAATGAACTTAACAATAACATTGGAAGACACTTTTACTTTGGTTTCTGCTTTTCTCAATTTTTAAATGCTGTTTTGTGATTCAATGAGACAAAATATCAAAGTATGAAAGTAAATGAAAGTACCAAAGGTATATAAGGTAAGAGCTTACAAAACATGCACATTAAGATAACAGTCTTCATCAATGCATACAAATTTGTGGGTGCATGACAGTATGTTTATATTTTTGTGCAAGCTTAAACAATTGCAAACAGATGTAGAACTGGAAAGAATGAACTTAAATTTGAAAAATTACGTCACAGAAAATAAATTTAGCAAATTTGTTTTACTGTTTTACTTACCCTTAAAATATCATCTATAAGACTACCTCTACCTGGGCCCAGTTCCACCAGCTGAAATTTTGGAGATTTTCCTGTAGCCATCCATTCACTAACAAACCAAATTCCTATTAACTGAAGAAGAAAAAATAAACCTTTTAAGCTGCAAAACTGGACATATTTATAAACTAAGTGATACATGTATGTATATATAATATGTAAAATTACAGGGAAAGTAACCCCCCCCCACATATTTTGCACATAATGAAATTATTTCAATTATGTTGAAATTAATGGGAGTTACATAGTTTAGGACTGCATTGGGTGGACCTTGGAATCACCCAAGAAAACATAATAGATCACCAGTTCTAACACTAGAAATAATGTTCAACTGATGGAGGAACTTTGTTTCTATCTCCCTGATTATATTTGTTGTGTCTCTCTTCCAAGTTCTAGAAATATTTCTTTAGTGCAGCTGAACCCTAAAACTATTTATTTTATTTATTAAAAAAGATTATACTTTTCACATGCTACCTAACAATATAACTAAACTTTCCTGAATAGAATTTCTTCTATATTTTTTTACCATTAGTGAAATTTAGATCTCAGAAAAAGTATCAGATGAAATTGTTACTTTATTAGGTCATGAAGCTTTTTTTTGTTCAAAGAAGCTCAGAGTGCTCCAAAACAGAGCAGCAATATGACAGGAATATAAAAAATTACATTACCATTTCATGTAAAAATATTTAAGTACATTCAAACAGTAGATTATCTCAATAATATTAAAAATATAACAAATTCTAAATTAATTACAAAATATCAGTTACAAAACACAGTGTCTCAAGAACTGTTAAAAACCATTGGAGCCCAGAAGCAAATGATAAAAGAATATTCTAGTACAGGGCTTCAAACTCCTAGCCCATGGGATAGATGCGTCACATGTTGGCCACGCCCATGCCCGGTTTAGCAAAGGTGGAAAAAGTCCTGATATGTCACGTGATGTTGGCTTGATGATGTGGGTTTGACACCCCTGATCTAGTATATTCAGACTTTATCATTTATGATCTATAATCAGCAGTCATTAGTCAGAATTCTTATAAATGAAAATATAAAAAGTGCTAGGTATAAACATTAACAGCTACAACATCAAGAAAACACAGTTTTATTTGTTAAGTTGGACAAACTTTTTGAAATTAATTTTGGTCTTTTACTGCTTTGCTCTTTATCTTAAATGCTTATAACTTAGATAATCAGCACATAAAAAATAAACTGTACTTTTTAAAGCTACCTCTCCAAAAATCTGACTTATTTCAGGTGAAGTAACAAAATCTCCCTGTTCTCCAAACATATCTTGATGCATATAGTACCCCTGTGGGAAGAGAAAAAAGAAATTAAATATTATTATTTGCAACACTCAAAATCTTAATCCTTGATTATATTCCTCTGCTGGTCTGCTTTAATTCAGAAAATTTGTAACAGTTCTCCAAGAGTGATAAAGAAAATATGAAGGGTTCTACACTTTGCAATATTATTTATCAAATAAAAATAGGAAGTTGAAATGATGTAATAGCAGATTTGCTGCAATGTAAAAAGGAGGTTTCAGATGAAAAAACAAAAATCTCTTGTTTAACATTTACAATTTAAAATGACAAATGGCTATTTATTTGAGTCGAAGAGAAGGGACAAGCAGGGATCCTTTGGGAGAAGGATATACATACATACATACATATATACATACATACATACATACATTGACTGAAAACAAATGAATATTGGTTTAATATATAAATTCCATTGAATATGCTTTCTCTCTCATCATCATCATGGTAAAAACCATCCATCCCATTTTATTAAGTATATGTTTGGGCAAAGCAACAACTTTATGTGTTTTTTGTTACATATGCCTATTGCTATAAATATGATTTTCATTATAAAAGTCTTAATGATAACTTTTTTCATTTTTTACTGTGAGCACACGGACCCACATTAAAAATGTAATTCTGCTGCCTGCTCTCAAAAGAAAATATATATCTACCCATGCATATATAACACACATATACAAATGCTATATACATACATACACCTACACCCTTCTCCCCCCCCCCCATATAGTGTGTGTGTGTGTATGGGTATCGGTGTATGGGTGTAGGTGTAGGTGCTATATATGTACACCTACATGCATGCGCGCACACACACACACACACACACATCACATATCACTGTCCATTTTGTATACATAACAGTAAGAGGAAACTTGAGAGTTCACAAGGTTGATGCTATATGGAATCTGGATGTTTTGCTTTGGATACCATGAAGCCTCCTCCCAGAAGGTAAAAGGAAAACAGGCCGTGAAGAGGATGTGTAACATCCCAGACAATACGACAGACCCTGCTCACGCAACTCTTATATGCTATGTCCTGGATAGAAGGGAGTGAACAGCCAATAATCTTTTCTGCCATCCTCACCACTCTCTGCACCACCTTTCTGTCTGTTTTAATCCCGCAAAGCTGACTTTGACATATTTAATATGTCATCATACCTTCAGTGGATTTGTCAAAACTTCCCTCATATATTCAGCAACTGTAATAGGACCAGTTGATTTTATTTTCATAATGAGATGCTTCAGCATTGGAGTCATGAGGCTTTTGTCTGCTGCTTTATTTTCTGAACTGAAGTGCTGGCATCTCAATACAGTGGAAAAACCTGCATAAAAAGAAACATGACATATCCTCAAATAATCAGTTTTAATATGTAAAATACTTTTCCAACTATTCATTTTCATATATTATTCAAATGGCATTTAGAGAAGTTGAAACTTCACAGGGACTAAGCTAACATTTACTTAATTTAATTTTGTGCAACATTCAGGCAGTTATCAGTTCTCTTAAAATTCTCCCTTTTTATTGTGCATTTTTATTAGCTTCTGGTTTACTTTAATGAATATGTGCTATTTCTACTATTGTTATTGCTACAATAACCAATATTTTATCAAAAGCTGGCCTCCAAAACATCTAATCTAAATAAATTCATATCCTTTTTGTTTTCTTTACTGATTTCAAAATTATAGATTCCTAGCACCTGAATGAATTTTTTTGTACATGGTTTCCATCATAGGGCTAATTAAATTCCTCAGACTGACTGGTAATTCCACCTCAAAGTTATTATGAAGATAGAACTGCACAGCATTGAGCTTGCAGGGAAAAGTCAGGATGTACATCTAATAAAATTGAATAAAGCTAAGTAACCAGCCATTGGCATCCCACTACATGCTGGTGATCGATACAATTACTGTAAATATTAAAAGTTTGGCCCAAAGGTGCTTTTTAAAGAGGCAACTGGACTTTCTGGTTTTTCTTTGAAGACATTTCGCTTCTCATCCAAGAAGCTTCTTGGCAAATGACCAGGTGTCTACAAGGAATATAAAATCCTTCAATTCCCCACCAACCAGTCAGAACTGAAGGAATTTCTTGGATGAGAAGTGAAACGTCTTCAAAGAAAAACCAGAAAGTCCAATTGCCTCTTGAAAAAGCACCTTTTGAACAACCATGACCCCTGGATGACTGAGAATCTCCATTGACATTAAAACTTTGTGGAACAATCTTCTTTTCAAGACCTTCCTGAATTGCAAGAGAAATTATTACAAAGGAAGAAGGTTACAGTTGAAAAGCACTATGTTAGGCTTCCAACCCAGGACTTCTTAAAAGGCAGGTCCTAAGTATCCCTTCCCAATAAAGTGCAACAGAGCAGTAAATTATACATCAAAGACAGGATCCTAGAGATATCTGGGAGCATAGGCCTCTGGGAAGGGGTACAAGTACATAACTGTAGAATTTATCTTACACTCTATGCCAGGGGTGTCAAACTGGACTTCTTCGAGGGCCAGATCAGCGTTGTAGTTCTCCTTTGCGGGTCGGAGAGGTGTGGGGGGAGATGGAACAGGCGCCTCCTGCAGCACCCTGCTGGCCAAAACTAAGGGTGGTGAGGCCATGCACAGCCCCCCCCCGCTTCTTTTTCAGCCTCCATGGCCTTCTGCAGCACTGTCTCACCCAAAAATGGGCAGTGAGAGGCCCCATGAAAAAAACCCTGTTTTTGGCCAGCAGAGTGCTGCAGGAGGCCGTGGAGGCAGAAAATGGACCACGGGGGGCCACATGCGGCCTCTCCGCAGCCCATTTTGGCTGGCAGAGGCATCTGGGGCCGGTCCTTTGATCTTTCCAGGCCAGCCATGCGGGTCAGATTTAAGCACCCCATGGGCCGGATCCAGCCTGCAGGCCTTGAGTTTGACACCCCTGCTCAATGCATACTATCATAGCAGCTTCTTATAGCTGCTGTTATAGGAGCCAAGGCTTTACAGGTTAAAACCAGCCCTATGTAGTAATGGCTGGCAAGGGAAAGGCAGATTTTAATCATAATGACTAGAGAGATATTGTTGATCATATTAAATACATATACATACATAGTGGGCTCTTTTTTTCTTCTATGTATTCAAAATTATATGTATATGTATATATGTATATACAGATATTTGTTTTCTTGTTTTCGCAGGTATTTATATGTATGGTATTCAGCTTTGTTTGGGTATACAGATATATGTATATAAAGGTAGTCCTCAACTTACGACCAGAATTGAGCCCAAAATTTAGGTTGAGAAATTTGTTAAGCGAATTTTGCCTTATTTTACGACTTTCTTTGTCACATTTGTTAAATGAATCACTGCGATCATCAAATTAGTTATACTGTTAAGCAGGGGTGGGATCTGACTGGTGTAACTACCGGTTTGGTGATTTACAATTTGGGTGTGTGTGTGAATCGTCAGTTTGCTACCTGGACAGCTGAGCAACACTGCGTGCGGGTGTGCAGCGGTTGAAAAAGCCCTTTTTTCCTGCTTTTTCAACCGCAGCTGTGCCTCGCAAAGCAGCTGAGGTTGAAAAAGCAGGAAATAAAGGTCAGGTAAGAGCCTGGGTAGGCGGGTGTGCCAAAACAGCAGCAAACACAGAACTGGTTCTGTGTCTGCTGCTCTTCAGAGCTACCTGTTCCCATCCCTGCTGTTAAGTGAATCTGGTTTCCCCATTAACTTTGCCTGTCAGAAGGTTGCAAAAAGGGATCACATGATCCTAGGACACTCGGACCATCATAAGTGTGAGTCAGCTGTCAACCATCCGAATGTATCAGTAAATCATGTGACCACGCGGATGCTACAATGGTTAAAAGTGTGAAAAATGGTCATAATAAGTCACTTTTTCAGTGCTGTTGTAACTTTGAACGTCACTAAAATATGTGTATGGGTGTATGCAATACAGTCACACAATTTTCTTTTGAGAGTGTGCATCAGAATTTCCATTTTTAATGTGTGCCGCAGAAAAAGTGCCAATAATAAAAAGTGATAATAAAGGTTATCTTATCTGATTATTTTAAAGAGAAGCAGCGGGTAAAGCCAGTCAGTATAGACGCACCTACCAGCTATTGTCTGTTTTTTGTTTAAAAAAAAGCAGGCTCGGGACTTGGCTGATAGTTTTACCGACTCAAGAACACACTCCTTTAGTTTGAGGTGCAGGTACTGCACCTCGGGTCCTGCAGATACCGCAGGAGGTGCAAAGCAAGCCGGCAAGTGCAGCTTCAGTTCCCGGAAACTCCAACCTGCTTATCATTTAAAGTTGCAAACGGGCACATTTAGTTGGCACCAAACAGCATGGAGCTCCACAAGACTTACTTCGGGATAAAGAGGCACAGACTCGCGCATTCTGGCGGGTCAAGCGAACAGGCCAGCCCCCTGCGCTGTTCTTGCTCCTAGGGAAACCAACGGCGCGTTCGCACCGCACGCCCAAGCGCGCCGTTTGCAATGCGGCGCATCCTGAAAGCACGAGCCGCATTGCCTCAGCCTTCTCGCCGTTCTCAGTCTATCGTCCGCGCGCAAGTCCCGGCAGCTCAATAAAAGCACTCTTTCTTAAAATAACCAATTCGATCTGCAGTGGAGACCACGGCTGTCCCACACATATTTTTAAGCAAGCGCGAGGCCTCCCCGCACCCCGATATGTTTTAAGACGCCAGGAACGCTTCATTCTACTAGTTCGTTTATTTACTTCCTATCTTCCGAGTCCTTTCCCTTGAGAGGTCGCTCCTCCCTGTTTCCCGGAAATGAGGGGAATCGCTATGTATGCACTGTCTGCCCGGGAAAATGGCGCCGCCGGAGTGTGAGGAGATGGATAGCGACGGTATGGCCGACGATGAAAGTGAATTTACGCTGGAGGAGGTGTTGCGCCTCGGCGGGACTAAAGTAAGAGATAGTCACTGAGGCAATAAGAGACCGGAGTATTGTGAAAGCACGTGTTTAAGAGGGACGCTGAAATCCTTGGCAGAGCATTTAATTAATATTGAGGGTGTTTTTTTTCTTATTTATTCTAAGAGTTGGTTGAGTGCTGTATTTTTTCCCCCTTTGATATGTCTGATCAAGATAAAATGCCCGGGCATTTTTCAGATTGCTGACCTCCAGATGTGTGGAGAAAACAAATCCCCAAATGCCAAAATTGTGGCATTTTTGATCAGCATCTGGTTGGCCATTAAGAATGCATTGTGAAACTAGATAGCAAACAGGATTTTGCCAAATACAGCCAGTATCTCTGCCACCGAAGTGCATTTAAATGATAAACTTTAGTTACAGTGATTTTGGATTGAACAATTTCGGAACTGATTACCTATGTTTTTTCTGGGGGTGGCAGAAGGCTTAGGACACTTGGTTGAGCTGTGTTAATGTTGGGTCCCCCCCACCAAATGCGAAGTATAACTTTTCTCTTAGCATACTTTTGTGACTGTTTATTAAAATCTTAACACAAAAGCAAAATATTGTCTTTCTTGACAGTCTTATAAATTAGATATATTCTGCTATTCTGACTTCAACAAATTTACTTGGTTTCTTTGTTTTGGGTTACTTGCAATGTATCTTGTAATTTCCTTGTTTGATTTAACTGCTAATCTCATGATTCAGTTGTGAATTAAAGACACTAATATCGCTTCTTGATTTTATTTTATACAGCAAGATTATATCATGCTCGCTGCTTTGAATGAATCAGAAGAGCTTGTAGATGGGGGCAAAAAAGGAACAATTGACGATTTAAATCAAGGTGAATTAGAGGCGTTTATAAATTCACTACATGTGAGCAAATATTCAAAAAAGTTCCTTGAAGAAGAAGAAGAGAAAGAGAAGGAAGCAGCAATAGAACCAGAGAAAAAATCTCCCCCAAGTGAAAATGCCAATCAAGAAAGAATAAATGTAACTACGGTAGGAAAAAAGGAAAAGGAAAAAAAAGTAAACAAAGTAAGCACTCAGTTGAAAACTGGTAAAGATAAAGTGAAAAAGCCAGTCCCCATTAGCAATGAAAACAGTGCATCGTTGCTGGGAGCAAAGAAAGCAAAGGAAGAAGAAACTTTTCAGTTTCACGTGCGACAGGTATTGCTGATAAAACCAGGGGGGAAATGGTATGACTTGGAGTATACTAATGAATTTTCTGCTGAAACTCAGAATCAATTTCTTGTATCCAGATACAAAGCCTTGGCTGAAAAACTTTATGAACAGGAAATAAACCTCTACAAAAACAACACAAGTTTGCGGAAAGGATCATCGTCTGCGTGGATGAAGACAGTGGTATCATCAGGAACACTTGTTGATAGAATGGCAGCCATGACTCTTCTTATCCAAGATGCTCCTGTTCACTCACTTCAGTTTATAGAGATTCTGGTTAATATGATCAAAAAGAAAGGCAGCAGAAGGCAGAGCTTAATGGCCCTGGATACTTTCAAAGAACTTCTCATGTCTCATCTCTTGCCAGATAACCGAAAACTGCATACTTTCTCTCAACATCCTTTTGACAATCTGGAGAAGCTTTCAAGTGGCAACAGGGATTCAAGAGACAGGCGCCTAATATTGTGGTATTTTGAGCATCACCTGAAACACTGGGTAGCTGAGTTTGTGCAGGTGTTGGAATCACTGACTCACGATCCCTTGATAGCCACAAAGGGTCGCGCACTATCCACAGCCCATGAATTGCTCTGTAATAAAGTAGAGCAAGAAAAGGCTTTCCTTGTTCAGTTGGTCAATAAACTGGGAGATCCTCAGAACAAAGTAGCTACTAAAGCATCTTATCTTCTTGAGACATTGCTTCATAAACATCCCAATATGAAAGGAGTAGTATGTAATGAAGTGGAGAGGCTTCTCTACAGATCAAACATTAGCCCCAAAGCACAATACTATGCAGTTTGCTTTTTGAACCAGATAGTTCTTAGCCATGAAGAAAGTGAGCTGGCTAATAAACTCACAACACTCTACTTTTGTTTTTTCCAATCTTGCATCAAGAAGAAGGATGTTGGGTCTAAAATGCTTAGTGCTCTACTGACTGGAGTGAATCGAGCATATCCTTATGCTCAGACTAGCAGTGAAAAAATAAAAGACCAAATGGATACCTTGTTTAAAGTTTTACACATTGTGAACTTCAATACTAGCATACAGGCCTTGATGTTGCTGTTTCAAGTGATGGATTCTAATCAGACTATCTCTGACCGATATTACATAGCCTTATATAAGTAAGTGCCATGCATGATTTGTCGGACATTGTTTTCTCAAATAATTATTTCATATTTTAAATATATCTTTAAATTGGGATCTTATACACATTGCACTTCAATCACCTCTCTATACCAACTAATTGCTCATATCTACTAATAAAAATGGATAAGTAACCTGTCTTTTTGGAGAGTTCATGCATGTGTAAACTATTTGGGTTTTTTAATGGTTTTTAAATAATACTTTGATTAAAAATTACAATTACAAAGTTAAAAATACAAGCTAAAAAAGAATAGAAAATGCAGAAAAGAAAAATACAAGTATAGTAAAAAAAAAAGAAATATGTAAAGAAATGACTTCCCATTTCATCACAAGAATTATTTTAGTAATTTATCACCATCTCTTAAAATACAACATATTCCATATTCCCATAGTCCATCTCTTATTTATAAACAAATCCTTAAAGCCACATTTCAGTTCTAATTATGAAAATCATTGTTATCAAGAGATAACATATCTATTTTAACCTCGATAAACTTTATATTCCTTCCTTTTATTTTTAACAAATAATATCCTAGAACTTGATTTCATTTTTTTATTCCTGCTCATAGAATTCATTGAAATTTTAATAAGCTTCTTTTGTAAAACCAATATAAGAAAATTAGAAAATTATCTGGGTCATTCTCTTGGTTTGTTATTTTTGTATCATTTTTAATTATCGTCACCAGTGGTCTGTTTTGTATGTCCAGCATAGTGTCTTACCATATTCTCGTAGTCTGTTGTTTTTTAAAATTCACTTTCAAATCAATCTTAATTTTGCAGGTAAAATTTGTTCCTCTTAACATATTTAAAATCTAGTCCATCTATAGAGGCAGATACTCTTTAAATTAACTTCTTTGTCTATTGTTCAAAAATGTTCTTTAAAAATGTCCATTGTTAAAATATTTAGCTTCATTTTATATTAGTAAGCCAAACTGAAATATTTTTCTCCATTAATTATAATCTTTAGTTCCCTCCAACCTTCAGAGTCTCATCATTTTTAAAAACAAAACAAAACAAAAACATTTTCCCTTGGGAAGGAGTCTTTGAGTTAACTTCAAAATCTTATTTCAAAGCCACCTGTACTCTTACTTCATTCCAAAATTAAATTGTATTCACCCTTTTGTTCTTTATTCTAAAATATTTTAAGTTTTTAAACTTGTATTTAAAACCCCTTTTGCAAAGAATTGAAAAATCTGGTGCTATAAAATATGTCAATCCAAAAGTTCCTAATACCTAAAAAGTATTTAACAAGCCATGTTTGAAAGTGATTAGTAAAGATTGTATGTGAACCTGCAGTGTATCTATAAAGGCACTGACTGTGGCTTGAGGAAGGTGGAGACGTTGCTGTCTCAGAGTTCTAATTCACTGGAGACTGCTGTCTTGCAGTCTCTTCGTGAGGAGCAACTGTATGGTGAGCAATCTCAAGTTCTCTTGTCCAGAGAGGAATTCCGATGAACTGCTCTATTCTGGTTCTTCATTCTACCATGTTTGCTGGCTCTGCTTTTAGCCATTTCCCCTGGACGTTCCCATTTCTGAATGCTTTTAATAAATTTTTTCATCTTCCTTCTGAAATCCTCCTGGTGGTTGAAACAAGAACTCTTATTGTAACCAGAATTTCTTCTGCTATTTAGAATTCACAGTTTAAAGATAATGTAAGCCTGAAGTTGCAATGAATATGGAATTCTTCATTGAGGCTTATTGATTTTTAAAAATCATTCTATAAACAAGTTGTAGTATATTAGGTTTGTTCATTTTTTAATTTGCAAACACATTTAATGGAGCATGCTTTTAACTGTAACACATTTATCCTTAAATTTAATTGATTGCAAATAATCATAACCAGACATCCAACAAAAGGATGTGTCCTCCTTTTTGTTGTCCTGTCCCCTTATATCCAGCAGGGATGTGCATAAAATAAAATATTGTCCAGTTTTGTGTTGGTTTTTGTAACTTTGAATGGTGACTAAGTTATAAGAATGGTTATAAGTTGAGGAGTACCATAGTATACTTAGATTCTGTAAAACTCTCTCTAGGTTGTCTCATTAAGCAAGGAGAGAGAGTGGAGATACATAAGAAAATATATGCAGTGATCTAATGTGAATATTTTTTGCAGGAAGTTGCTAGATCCCGGAGTAGCATTATGTGCCAAACCATCCATGTTTCTCAACCTTGTCTACAAATCTTTGAAGGCTGACACAGTATTACGACGAGTTAAAGCTTTTGTGAAACGATTACTTCAAGTCACCTGTGGACAAATGCCACCATTTGCCTGTGGGGCCCTGTATCTCGTGTCGGAACTTCTGAAAATAAAACCAGGCTTATGGGTACAGCTGCAGGATCATGTGGTATGATATGTTCCGGTTGCATGTTTTTTCTTCGCCTATCTTATCTACCGACTTCATTTTTTAAAATGCTGAGACTATTTAAGATGTTGTTTTACCAATGATCCTTTAATCGAGAGGATCAACTATTAGTGGTGTAATGTGTATAATTGGAGTCAGATGGATTTGAGGAATAAAATTTTCCCCACTGAATTGTAATAGTTGAAAAATAGCAATAGCACTTAGATTCACTATACTTTACAGCCTTCTCTAAGAGGTTTTCAAAATCAGTATATTGCCCCCAACAATCTGGGTCAGCCTTGAGCCGGTGAGAATCGAACTGCCAAATTGCAGTCAGCCGGCAGTCAGCAGAAGTAGCCTGCAGTACTGAAATGAAATTATAAATGAAATTATTGCAGAATAATTTGAAGTATTTGTGAATTGTCCTTTAGAGTCTGTTTGCTTTAAAGGTTAAAGGTATTGGAGATGGGCCACAATATCTACCTTAGGCATGAAAGTCAGTTGGATAATCTTCGGCCAGTCACTTTTTCTCAGTCCAAGGAATAAAACAGAGCAAATCACTTCCAAAACGCTCTGTAGAAAACTGCATGGACTTGCCATAGGAGTCAAGGTTGACTTGAATTTTTCCAAAAATATCCAATTGAAATAAAGGTTATGACTTAAAGGTTGTTTTATGAAAGAAATGATATGTTAGATAAAATGTATAATTGTGTTAGGTCCAATTAATTTGTCTCAAAAATTGAATCTTTACATTCAATTAGCAGATATATAACTACATTCTAGGAAAAAAAGTACTATTTCATCCTCATTGATCTGTGGGTTTCCATTATGTTTTATTAGATAATAATGTGCTATTACATTGTTTTTAAAACCCTAAATGTAATTTTGTGGACCACTAGTTTAATACATATCTCAACAAAAATAATTCTGGGATTTTCAAAGTTAAGGCTATAACTCTGAAGATGTAGCTATTTAACTCTGTAATCTTACTCATGTAATATTTACTGTAATCTTTAACAGTAAAGACCACTGGGTTTAAGTTTGGAGATAAGACTATACAAATGTAATGAAATACAAATTCTGTTCACTGATGTGCCTCATGTAGCTTTCTGACATTTGCTTTTGCTTTCACAGTTTATCCTTCAAACTGTTTTTTGCTGTTTTGAAGCAACTTTCTATCTACTTTTAGGAATTATCTTCAAACTATTTAAGTGATTTGGAAGTTAATATCAAACTCTATCTGCTTGCTTATCTTTTAAAACAGTTGTTCCCAACGTTTCTGGATCCATGGACCAGCAGTGGAAAGGGGAGGGGATGGTTTTGTGTGCACACTTGCTGCTTGTGCACAAGGAGCTTTGTTGTGCTTGCCTGCTGCTTGCGTGGCTTGGTTTGCAGTACCAGTCCATGGACTAGGGATTGGGGACCCCTGTTCTAAGAGCTGTCTTGTTTTCGATATTGACCGTTCTTGCTTAAAACTGATTCTTTCTGTAGGAATCAGATGATGAGGAACATTTTCATGATCTCGAAGAACAAGAAGAAAACCTTGTAGATGCAGACAAACAGATAAATAATGAAGATATAGGACAGTCTACAAAACCTCATAACCAGGCTTCAGAGGCATCATGGATACATCACCAGAATCTAACAGGTAAAAATGTTTTGAAAATCTGTTTGTTCAACAATCATTATAATAGGGTTTGAAATTTTAGCAGATTGTTTTAAAATGTGCAGATTTTAATTTGCGGAACGAGTTTGTTTTGTTAAATGAAAGAGTTAAAAAGTCAGCAGAAGGATCTGAATACTAAAGTGGATAGGTCATAAAGCATTAATTTTACCAAGAATTTTAAACAAATAAGACTATAGCCTGGGAATTGAAGTAATAGGAGTTTTGTTGGGCCATGAGTCAGATTCTTCCAAGAAGAATTCTTATTTCCTTGATCACTTAGGCTCCTGTTTTATCTAAGATATCTCATTCTCTTTCATATCATTAAAAGCTGTACTTGGAGTAGTATGAGCATTGGCTTACCATGCTGCTCTTCACTGTCTTTTTCCATCTAAACTACATGGATTTCGGGTCCAGGCTGTAAAATACAAATAGCTAAGGTGTTGGGGAGGTTGTTTATTGCAAAAAGGTCTATTTCTTGCTTTGTTCTGTTAACTAGGTATTTCTGTTAATTTACTTTGGAAAGTAATAAAAAATCTCTTCTTTAACAGGTGGCAAAGGCACAGGTAGCTATGACCCATTATCCCGGAACCCTTCATACTGTGAAGCTGATAGAACAAGCTTTTGGGAACTGAAGAAGGTACAAATTTTCAAGCATGAAAAATTGGAGGAGAAATCTGCCTAATGTAATCATAATATTGTAGTTATATATATTATGAATTAATTTATGTTGCTTCAATCATTTGATACTCATTCTATTCCTCCTCCTGATGATACCATTAACCATACGTCATGCTGCTTTCTCAGGCAAAGCACAAAATAAGTGAGTGTTTGAGCCAAAAATGGTCATAGTCTTCATAGTGTTAGTTACAGAGTACACAGATTCAGATCCTTCCTTATTGGGCATAAGATGAATCAGGTGTGGTATTAGAAGGAACTGAAACTTTTGATTTTGTATTTTGCTCAAATTTTTCTCTTTCCTGTATTTGATTCAGTTTTAGATATGCAGGTTTGAGTATTTGTAGGCCTTTAGTATTAAAAATGAATTAAAGAAATTGTGGTAATGAATGTTTTACTGTACAATAATTTTTCTTTCTTGACTTAAATAACTCTTTGCAGTTTTGACAGTATTAGAGATTTCAACATCTTAAAATAGTGAACATATAACTTTGGACTTTCTAGCTTTCAGAGCACTTCCATCCATCTGTGGCTCTTTTTGCACAAAGAATCCTAGAGGTTAGTTGAGCTTCTTATTTTATTTTGTCCTTGAATTGCAGAGAAAGGCTCTCCCATCCTAAAACACAGAAAGGAAGCAAAAAACAAATGGGGATGTAATTTGCCTACCAGTCTAGTTTAAGGTAGCCATCTTGCCAGTTGACTATATTAAACATAGACATAGTTTAGACATAGACTGTCAACATATTTCAACATGCAGATATTTGATTTTCATTTCAACAATATTAATAGATAAATGGATTGATTCTATTTGTTTGGTATTTACAAGTCTACTTGAGTAGATCAGGAAGAGTTATTACTATCTTGTTTATTCTTTAGGAGACTGGAAGTACTGTTTTAATCCAGATTATACAGAATTACAATTTCCCCCAACAGTTTAAGAAATCAGTGTCATATCTTGGTAATTCTTCCTGCTAATAGTTAACTTTAAGTAGATAAGACTTCTTTAGTTGTTAATCAAATTTATATGGCTGCCTATGTCACAGGAAGTGATTATAATAAAAAATAGAACATATATAAAATAATCATTATATAAAATATAAGCAATAGTATTAAAATTAAATTTTCCACTGGCATATTTCTTGGTGCTAACTGTAAATGTGATTTTCTCTCTCTGATGCAGGGTAATTACATTGAATATTCAGGTGATCCACTACAGGATTTCACATTAATGAGGTTTTTGGATCGTTTTGTTTATAGGAATCCCAAAGCTCACAAAGGCAAAGGTATGAAGCCTTTAGTTTAGTAAAGCAATAAAGATTAAAGTTAACATGAGCAACTATTCTAAGGTTGCTTGATTTCTTAACTTATTTTTGCAGAGAATACTAGTAGTGTGGTAATGCAGCCAAAGAAGAAACAGTCCATGAATGATGTGCGAAACCTGGCAGGTAAAATACCTTGCAATTCTAAAGATGATCACTAGTAGTTTCCTGTCATTATTATAACACTGTTGTAATATCCACTGGTTTCAATAGAATCCATAAAATGTCCATTGAATATAATTCACTGGAATCTTCTGAATCAGAGAGTCCTATGAACAGAAATGCCTATTATGCAAGAGAAGTTTTCTGCCATTTCTCCTGCAGCTCCCAAAATACTAACTACATTTTTCTGGAGTTTTCCTCAAACCTCTAGAGCATATCTGGACTGGGGAGAATTCAAGGGTCTTAGGGATAAAGGAGGTAATTAGTGATCACATTAGCGATCTTCCATTCTGACAGGCTTCCATTGGATCGGAGAGATTTTCATGAATGAAAATGTAGTACTAGACTAGGAGATCTCCATTTTTTGATATAATTAAAAATAGTGATTTTTTTGGCATTTCTCCTAAGGCAGAGGAGGCCCCCAACCTTTGGGGTACCAGGGACTGGTTCTGTGGAGAGAGGTTTTTCTGCGGGCTGGAGGGGGTGTGCTTTTGTGGGCAGCCTGCCTGCATCCTGCAAACGGGGCTTTGTGTGGCCCAGTTTGTGGCATGCTGCAGACCGGTGCTGGTCCACAGACCAGGGGTTGAGGACCCCTGTCCTAAGGTACCACATAATTACATTTTTATGACTAAATGGTTTAAACAAGGAAAGTAATTTAAACTTTCTTAAATACATTATATAATGAATGTATTCTGATACTATGTATTGGTGCTTGCTTTGGATAAAATTTCAAACTGGCAGCTAGTCTGAGTTAGAAGAATTGTTGAAGTATTATATATCTTTCTGATTCCAAGGACTTTTGGTCTAGCTTCATTCTCATGAATTTAGAGTAGCGATTAGAACTGAATACAAGAGGGGACATAGGGAAGATTTGTCTCTCTACCTTTCCCCTAAGAACTTGAGTACAATATACACACCAGGCATACCTATATAATTTTAGTTCAGAAGAAGTTTTTTTACTTGCCTTGGAATTTTATAAATAGGGCATTTTCAGTAGCATTGTGACAATGAATGCTTTTTAAAGAGAAAAAGATCTAAAAAGTTTGGAGGATTGTAAGAGAGTAAATAAATTGTAGTAAATCATCTAAATCATCACTTTCTTTATTCTACTGGGATGCCTATACTTTATCAATGAATCCCTCCAGCAGCAGAGGGACACTAGATGAATGCAACCCCCAATGAGCCTCATTAATTGAATTCTCCATATTATAACACTTCTTTTTGTTAATCTTTTTTGAATCAAATTAATTTATTTAAAATATATTGAAATTATATTGGCAATTTCAAATTGTGTTGTTTTGGGATCCAAATGGAAAGAAATCATTGTGTTCACATCTCTTATTCAATAAATTTAGAATAGGAAATAGGAAACCTATGCAGAGAAGATACTTAAGCACTGGGCTTAAATGTCCCAAGTTTCAGAGTTGTTGCTTCTTGTCGGCCTTATATTATTAAGAATTTAATGTGTTCATAGGTTCTATTATTCATATAAATATTTTTATAGAGAGCTAGCAGCATTAATCAGTATAAGAGTAATCTATATATGACATTTGACATATTTAATATTTCTATTTCTAGTGAATAGTAAAGAATTCCTTTCACAAGATGAAAGCAAAATACCCGTAGATGAAGTATTTTTCCACAGGTAATTACATATTTTTTTAAAATTATACTTTGGCATACCAGTTATCCTTTTATTCTTAACTGGGTGTGGGGAGGTTTTTTTTTCTCTTAAAAGTGTGTATTATCATTACAGTTTTTATTATAACAGTGCTTGTGCAAATCTCATAGTACAATTATATAGAATAGGGAGGGGATTGTCAGGAGGGGAAAATTAAATAATGTTAAGGGCTTTTAAAAACTAAAGGAGAAAGATAATAAAATGCAATTGTATGAACAAACTCAATGATGCCATCTTGGCTTAGATTGTCTCTATTTGATCAACATCAGCTTCAGTAGCTGTTTTGGGAATTCTTGCTATTGATTTTTCAGACCTGATATTCTTCTAGTAGAGAGTCAAGCCCTCACAAAAAAACCCTCTCTTGGTAGCATCTGAGGACATAGTATTTTGCAATGTATTCAAAAGAGTCACTTCAACAAGAGTGCTAGTACCAAACTAGCATCCTTCTTGAAGCAGTAAATCAGCTATGTTTGGAAAACTTTCATGGCTCCTTCAAAGGCTATCTCTAGCTATTTGCACCTGTGTCAATGGACTCCCAGTAAGATGTGTAACAAAATGAAGCCTGTTGAATCACTTATGTCAATCAAAATCAATATTAAGGAACTAACAGTACACAAGAGAGTAGGAAAGGTAAACAACAGCAAATAAAGAAAAAGTGACTGGCTGGAAATTGTAATAGATCAGTGAACAAATCAGTCCAGACTTTTCACTTGAAGCAGAAATGACCAGGCTTAAATGATCTTATTTGGAACACAGTATGCGAACATGTAGTTTTCTGGAGAAAGCTTTCTTGCTGGAAATGGTGGAAGAAAAGAGAATGCAGCAAGGTGGATGGACTCATTCACAGTGGCAATGGGTGCATTGTTGGAAGACCTGATGGATCAGGTTAGGGACATATTGTCATGGAGAAAATTTATCCATGTGTAAAACTAACAGTTGACACTGATTTGATGGCATGTAATATTCAATTCATAATAAAACAGTAATAGGTCAAAATAATTTTACATGTTTGTCATGCTATATTACTGGGGAATGTTGAAAGGGTTCTATTTTTAGCTCAAAGCAGTACAGGTGAAACTCGAAAAATTAGAATATCATGCAAAAGTTCATTTATTTCAGTAATGCAACTTAAAAGGTGAACCTAATATATGAGATAGATTCATTACATGTAAAGCAAGATGTGTCATAATTGAGATGATTATGGCTTACAGCTCATGAAAACCCCAAATCCACAATCTCAGAAAATTAGAATATTGTGAAAAGGTTCAATACTCTAAGCTCAAAGTGTCCCACTCTAACCAGCTAATTAAGCCATAACACCTGCAAAGAGTTCCTGAGCCTTTAAATGGTCTCTCAGTCTGGTTCAGTAGAAATCACAATCATGGGAAAGACTGCTGACCTGACGGTTGTGCCACAGTCACGTGACCACTATTTGCAACCTTGCCTGCTGCCTTCTCATAAGTAAGGTCAAAAGGGAAGCTAGCAGAGAAGGTGGTAAGTTGTCTCTTCCTGCATAATGGTCTGCATGTATTGGCATTATGATTGCATCACTTAGTAATGGCGATCCTGATTCCCATTGCCATTGTAACCCAAAGACTACCTGTAATGACTTTAAAATGATATAGTATTTACAAAAGTAAAATCCTGAACTGTGTTTGTATTACTTGAATAGATTAGACATATCTCAATAAACTAGTTTTATGTGGACATGTACAATATTTGTTTGCTTCTCAGGTTTTATAAAAAATTAGACTTGGACAAAGAAAAAAGGAAGCCTGTGGGAGACGATGAAAGTATAGAAGATGTGGATGATGAAGAATTTGAAAAAGCATTAGGTAAGGCTATGTACACTATTTTGTTCCTCTTCCCAGGTAAATAATGATAAATGATATACAGAACATTTGATTTCCTTTGAATGTGACAGTTACTATTTGACACCAGTCTTGAAATCCTGAAAATGCTTTTATTTCCTTCCCTCCTATACTAAAAATAATTTAGTTACTTTAAGTTACTTTCTAACCCTTTCCTTTTGGGGTTTAATTCATGTTTTGCTAGGTGCTATTTTCCTTCTGTGATTCTCCACAATAATTTATAGTAAACCAAACTTTAAAATTTTAAATATTTTAACTTTGACATTACAATATTGTAGTTCTGGACCTAATTTCTTTCTTTCAGATTCATTTGAACAAGACAGTTATTTTGGGAATATTGAGAGTGATCTTAATTTTGCTGGGTAAGATTTTTAAAATTCTGTATATCAATTCTATTTATATATATATATATATATATATATATATATATATATATATATATATATATATATATATATATATATATATATAAATCTTTATCTTCCATTTTGTACATTCATCATCTTCAGGCTGTGTCAGACAGAAGACAGAAGCCTGAAGATGATGAATGAGACTTCATCAAACGTGCCAGATCTTTCAATCTTCATTTACAATTTATATCAAAGATCCACATTGTCAAACAAACATCAGAAAACATTATATATATATATATATATATATATATATATATATATATATTTCCATCAATATTATATTATGCTGTCATCCAATGATTATATATGTCTACATTATATTTTGTATCAGTCTATTAAACTTCTATAACAAAATTATCTATTCTGTTACCTTACCATGTCTTTTTATCCAACCATTGATAAAACAAATCCCATATCACATCTGTATATCAATTCTAAAGATTCTAGATAACAGTAACTGGTTTAAACTAGCATGAAGAACTGATTATAGAGTATATAGTGCATTGATGGCTCAGGACTTTTCTGAAAAAAACAACCCTTAATAGTATGTAACTGAATGGGATTTAGAATAGCTCTTTATATTTGAAATATTATTACCAATCATCCAAATTACTGTGAAATTAATATAATTTTATGCAAAACATAATCCTAGAGCACACTTTTTATTTTTAGTTAGTTTCTGGGGTTTTGGTTTGAGCAAAAATGAGAATTATCAGAGCAAAATCTCAGAGAATTATTTTTATTTTAGAAAGATCTGAACATACCCAAGTGATATACCTGATATAATATCAAAAACTTTTTTTAACCTTTTGCAGTGTTTGAATTGTTTTGTTTAGAAAGGATAAAATGTTTTTAAACTAATATCTGACTTCTGAAGTCAGCTTGTCCTTGAGGTTGAAGAGAAAGCCTCAGTGTAAATCTCTCAGATCTACATTTTAAAATTTATTTCTGTTCCATGTATGAAAATAATTTTGATAATGTGAGTATGGAAATAAACTAATCCTTTTTTTGAGTACTTTCCCCCATAATTTGATGTAGATCAGAATTCTTTTTTCATCTAGAAATACTGAGAGTGATAAAGTGCTTGGGCTTGAAAGGAGTGTATAAGAAACAGTTGACACAGAGCATTCATTGGCATTCATTACAAAGTAAAACTCTGTGTCAACTGTTTTTTGTATATGCTTTCTATTTCAAGCCCTATTAATTGAAAATAATCAAATAGAAACCTAGTAGAATAAGCAATGGATCATTTTTATTTTTATTCTCTCCCCTTCCAACATATTTGGAGTTTAGTGCTTCATTTACTGAATAGTTCGGAGCACTTCTTTTTTCTTATTGGCCAAGAAGACAGAAACTGGGAGAGTCATTGATGCTTCAGTGTGTGTTTTTGTTCCCATTGGTTCAAGTTTCATATGCTATGAAATGTTAGTGTTACAGGAGAACAGGGATTTGAGATGGAAAGCTTATCAGCATTCTTGGATTATATAAAAAGATGTAGAAGATCAGATTTAACTGTTATGTAATTTTGTGAAAGTATCCGCATCAAACCACATTTATGATACATCTTATATGTCTAGATTTGTGCACATTTATAGCTAGTTCCCAGTGAAAAATTCCTTTTATCAAGTACTCCAGCTTTGGATCAGAGTTCTAGCAGCTAGCTGGGTGACTTTGGGCCAGTCATTCTCAACCCAACTCACCTCACAGGGGTGTTGTGGGGAAAATAGGAGGAGGAAGAATTAGGTATATTCACTGCCTTGAGCTATTTAAGAAAACAGTAAAGGCAGGATATAAATAAATAATTATGGGATATTGAGATATCACTCTTGATTTTAGATATTGCTATTTCAGATGCAGATTTTATCTCTTTTTCCTTTTGCATAAAGGTTGGCTAATTTATCCAATATAAAGTAATGTAGCATTGATGGTTGTGGTTCTTCAGAATTTCTTACAGTGTAAGGAAGCATTATCAGTAAATTCCTTGAGTCATTAGCTTAAGTGCAGGTGATAAATTATAATTTAATTAGCTTTCATAAAGTTAAAATACGTATAACAATTATATACTGTTCTAATCAAAAACACTGGGAGATATACAGAGAACATAATCTGGGCTACCTCAAAATAAAGAACCACAATCATAAATAAGATACACTCTTTCTCCAAGCATCTAATCCACCAAGGCTTGTTTAAAAAGGAAGATAAGAATTGTGAGAAAAAGTATATAGAAAGATGTGTATTTAAAGTTTATTTCCATCATTTTTAGTAATATAAAAGTCAAAAATAAAAAGAAGAGAAATTCAAATGATGAAACAGAATCAGAAGACTCTGAGGAAGACAATTTTGAGGACCTTGATGATGAGGAAGTCTCTCTGAGTAGTATGGATGAAGACTTTGGGGAAGATATTGATGAAGAGGGAGGGACTTTCATGGATGTTTCAGACGATGATAACACTCCAGGTAAACAAAGGTTCCCATAGTCCTAAAACTTTTTTATTCTTGCTAAAACAGTTAAACCATACAGATAAATTGTTCCAATTTTAAAAGTTATGTTGTAAAAATCCTTGAGATCTATGCAATCTTGAGTTGTTCCAATATTTGTAATATGCAAGTGTTTCCAAGTGAAGGACATCAAAATTTCATGCTGTAATTTTCAATTTTATTATATAACAGGTTTTACTATTTCTTTTTGTTAACAGATGAAAATGATGACACTGCAGTCACACCTGGCAGTAAGAATGGCAAAAGAAAAAAAGGAATAGATTTTGCTGGATCAGTTAAAGGTAATATAAATAAATGTAATACTTTTAAGACTTGACAAATAAGAAGCATGAGAAATTCATGTTTCTGTCAAAATACCAAGAGATTAGCACAAGTTACCAGAATTATTTTCTTTCCAGTGCACAATCACAAGCAGTTTAAAGTGCATGAGGGATTTATATTGGTGACATTTGGAAGGTAATAAGGGATAATTTCATTGAATCCCACATTCATTTTGTCAAAAATGAATTTTGTTTCTGATTCCATTATAAAACAGTTTATCAATCAATCCAGTTTTTATATCAGAGGAGTGGCTAATGTAACATCAACTTTCTAAAAAGTAAGAATTTAAGTGAGGGTGGAACATGGAAATTCATAGTATATTGTTAAATTTATTCCTTCCAAACCAGTGGAAAGTGGTAGGTTCTGTAAATGAGAATGTTGCTGAGTTAAGAGACTGGAACTGTTCATTGTACAATATTTCTATCCAATTCAGGTCTGTGGATTTTTCTAGTTCTCTCCAGCCACAATTGATTCTTTGGCCACTACTTTGTTATACTTACAACAATGAATGCTTGCTTTATGTAAAACTGTGCAGAAGCAGTTGCTGAATTCTCTTTTTCTTTAAGGGTCAAAGAAGAGAAAAAGAAAACTCAAAGATACTGGTGTTGCTGCTGCTGCAGAAGAAGTAGGTGTATTAATTTTAGTATCTGTTAAATGGCGTTTGATTTGAAGGCATTCAGATATCTAATTGTGTTGCATTTCTTTTAAAGTTTGGTCACTTGCTGGATGAAAATATTGGGTCCAAGTTTGACAATATTGGAATGAATGCAATGGCCAACAAAGATAATGCAAGTAAGTAACTTGTATATGAACATCTTATCCCACCTCAACAGGGTGTACCTACTGTAAATATTCTTACTGATCAGAACCATTATTTTTGGGTTGGGTTGATACTATTGTTGACTCCTGACAACTGCTAGGGCTAATCCCTATAGTGTTTATTAGGACTAAGAAAAGTGGATGGAAGTATTTAATGTAGTTGCTAACTGCTTGGTAGTGTCTCTTGTCATTTATATTCTTTTTGTTTCATTGCTTGTTTCGCGGGGGGAGGGGGAAAGGTGGGAGTTTATTTTTATTCTTTATATATATATTTTGTAAGCTACCTAGAGTCATTGAAAGTGAGTGGGCAGCCATATAAATTTTCTAAATAAATAAATAGGTAACTTTTGTGAAAAGGCTTTTAAGCATTCTGCTGTTGAGGCTTCCATTTATCATGTTAAATAGAATTTTAATGAACCTGCTACTGCCAATCCTTTTATGCCTGATTATTATGCTTAATCTTTTAATTAGCATATAAAATACTTCTTTAGAAGTGCTAGTTAGATGAAACATACATAGAAATATATAATGATTGGTATCCTGCTCTTTATTCTACTGGGAGCCTTGGCTATATTTCTTTAGCTTCCAAAATAAGGTCAAACCTATATTCATTCTGTAGTATTTCTATATAAAAGGTAAAAACTTTTACTTCATAAAATTATTCACACATGAAAAAGCAGTTGCCCAAAAGCATAACTAGTGAGACCTCTATTCTGTTTTTTTAAATATACTGAGCTGTTTATTTTAGATATATTATGAAAATACACAAAATATGTAGAAATGTGCAATAATAAGATTGAAGAGCCTGCTGAAAAACAAAGCAAAAAACGGAATCTTTTAATATACCTTTTACATACTTTTTTATTGAAAAAAATGCAACAAGAGTATTTGTGGTTTGATCTTTTGAACGTCTTGCCTTATAAATACTTCGCATCCAAATAGAAAACTGCTTTCAAGTTTAAAGAGTGTATTTATATCATTGATTTATCTAATTTATTCACTGTCTTCCTCTGTTAGATCTCAAACAGCTCAAGTGGGAGGCAGAACGCGACAAGTGGATTCACAATAGAGACGTGAAAAGTATCATCAGGCAGAAAAAGAAGTTCAGGCAGAAACCACTGAAAAACAAACAAAAATTCAAGCGAAAAAAATAAATGTAAATTCTTTTGATATTAAATACTACCAAATTGTTTCTACTTACTTTTAAGGTTTTTTTGTAAGCCATTTCTCTTCATCCATCTCTTTGAGCCCATAAATACCAGCCCACTCATTACTCTTGTAATAAACTGTGAAAATAAGAAAATGCCTTAAACTTGGTTGAATTAAGAGGGAATTTTGAAGATATGATTTTGAGTATATTTTAATTTTAATAGTCAGAGGGAAGTCCTGCAGAATGTCATCTGTACCAAATAGCTATATTTAAAAAATTGTTTGTCTTGTTTCATAGACAGAAAGAATTACACTTGATAATTTTTAACCAAACATACCTTCCAGAACAGATGGAAACCTTCGCTTCATTTTATGTCTGAAATCTGGGGCAAAAGGAATTTCTATTAGTTACAAAGTACTACAGCACACTTTAATGCAGCAGTTGCACAGCATATACTTTTTAAATATTATCCTAATCTTTCTGAATTCACTAAATATGAAATGGTAGTTTGTAAAAGAAACAGAGCAAAACGTCTCCTTATATTTTAATTTTAAAAAACTTTTAAGGAAGTTAATATCCAAAGAATTCTTGGGAAACTCAGCTATTGTGAAAAAAGACAAAAATATCATGTTTCATTAATTTAATAAAACGGAAAGAGTAAGAATAAAGGCCTGATACAGTGAGATTCTCAAAGATCTGCACTAGGATTAGCAATATTTAATGCATTCATAAAGGAGTTTAAAGACTAGCAATGAATAAGTTTGTTGATACAATTCATCTGATTAAAACAAAATGGGATAATTAAGACATTTAAAATCTCCTGGAACAATGAGCATTAAAATACAGTTAATGTAGTCTAAGCAAGTGTAGAGTTATAGACATTTAGAAGAAAAATATCGCAAATATTCTGGAAAGACCTAAACTGATGCTGACTATCCTTTAGAGCAAGGGTCTCCCATCCCTGGGCTGTGGCCCACTACTGAGCTGTGAGCTATTTGGAGCCGGGCCATGGAAGAGGGCAAGTGCATGCATGGATCCCCACTTGCGCAAGCAGCAAGCGATTGCGTTTGCTCCATTTGCATGAGCGATGGGTGCATTTGCCAGCCACTCGCACAGAACCATCCCCTCTCCCTCACCCCTCGTGCTGGCTTGCAAAGCTGGAATGGATAGGGAATTCTGCTTTAGAGGATTTTAGAAATAGCAATCGATAGTTTGACAAAAGCATCTCCTTATGAATAAAAGAAAAAGGAACAGGAAACTAACATAAAAATAAGCAATCTCTTAATACAAATCTGTATTTTGATAATATCTGAAATGTGAGTATAGCTCTGGTCAGCACGCTTCAAAGATAATAATACGCTGGGAAAGGTGGAAGAAAAGAGAAGAAGAGGATAATAGCAGACTCCGTTACAGTAGCAACGAGTGCCATTCAGAGATGTGAAAGAAAAGGTTATAAAATCATCACAGAGCATATCTATACAGTAGGAATTGAAAATGCCTTGATTGCACATAAGACAAATATAATGATAGTGAAGGTGCAGAAAATGTGGACCAGTTACTGTTCTATGAGGATTAGGATTCTTATGAACTAGTCAAATTATTTAATAAGTAAGGATGTGTAGAAAAGGTGTTTTCCTATTGTGGATCTAGTACGAATACACTTGCTATATCGATTGCCATAACCTTCAAGAAGCCACACCTTTTCCTGGTTTTGCTGAATAACACCAGGGAAACTCGGAAAAAAAAAAAACTACATGGCTTCCTTATGGTGTAACGGTGTACCCACACTATATCCAAAATACTTTTCCCATTTCAGATGATTGCCCACATCAATGAAGTTACTTGACATAAAAGTTGTATCAGATTCTTACCTTCACTTGAATTCATTTTGAAATACAAAGTATATGCGCCCAGAACTCCAATAATTTCCAAAATTAGAATTCTTTTGAAGAACCTGATAGAAGATTGGGGATTCATTGTTCAGCCAATCCCAAATCCTAGTGAATAGAACTGAATAAAGGTCAGCGATGACAACATTTCAGTAGTGACTTTAAATTTAAAGAACAAGAAACAAAACTACACGAAGCTGAAAGGGACAGAACTAAAGATGTACATGCTTTTTCAGATACATTTCTCAGAGTTTGTTAACTGATCTCAGTTTGTTAAATCACTGCTGAGGTACTGGATATTCCAATGATTTTCATTTTGAATCAAATATAGTTTACATCCAACATTCACTCAACATGCACAACATTCAGTTAAGAACATGTGATATGTCTTTGTTAATACATTATGTGTAAACATCTAAGAAATGTTCAAGATGTGAATGTATTCATAGTTTTCATGGGTATTGAAGCTGAGGATCTGAATGGAAATGAGAGTTGGATGCAGTGGAAATAGGGTAATTAGGGGCAATAAAAGGCAATGGATGATGAAAAGGTGGATATTAAAATGAGTGATAAACGCAATAGTAATACATTTATTTGGTAATATATTTGACTGATAAAATCACAAAATATGTATAAAAGATAAGCAAATGGGCTAAGAAAATAACAAAACTGGATGCATGGAAGTGAGTTCCCAAAAGAATGGTGAATAGTTTAAAGCAGCAGTCCCCAACATGTTGCAGCTTAGTGGCGCACAGGGAGGGGGAGGAAAGGGAAGCAGGTCATGTGAGCGTCGGGCTGGTGCGCACGTGTGTGCAGCTCAACTTGTCAGCGGTAAGCCATCATGCATACATACAGCTCGACTCAAGGGGAGCTGCATGCGCATGCATGCCAGCCCACTGCATGCATGAGTTGAAACTATACATGTGCATGCATGCTGGCTTGCCTTGTGTGGCCTGGTTCCGAATAGGCCGTGGTTGGGTACTGGGCCACGGCCCGGGGATTGGCGACTCTGGGTTTAAAAGACAAAACGCAATATAAGAATCAATGTATGCAAAGATTTTCAAGTGAGCAGTGAAATCATTAAGAGCAGGGATCCCCAACCTTTTCGACGCCGCGGCCCGGTTCCGGCGTCAGCTGGGCGCCGCGCCCGGTTCCGGCGTCAGCTGGGCGCCGCCATCTTTTTGACGAAAATCACTTCCGGTGACGTCACGAAGTGATTTTCGTCAAAAATGGCATAGGCGCTAGCTGGTGAGCTTTTTCGGGTAGAAATGGCTTTCTACCCGGAAAAGCTCACCACGCTAGGCGCCGCCATCTTTTTGACGAAAAATTGCTTTTTTACCAAAAAGATGGCGGCGCCACAACCAGCGGCCCGGTAAGGCTTGTTCATGGTCCGGTGCACGGTCCGCGGACCGGCGGTTGGGGACCCCTGATTAAGAGGACTAATTTCGGAATTATAAGAATTCTATTCAAGTGTCAACTGAATTAATTCTGTGGTTTTAAAATAGCCTTCAGTCTGCAAAATATACTGTTGGGGTAAAATTTTGAAATGAATCTGAACTGACTTGAATCCTAAGAGTAGTGCAATGTAGAATTAATACCATTGGGGAGATCACATGATAAGGAAGTGCTTGTGTCCTATCTTCAGATTCTGAAGAAACGGCAGGATAATCAATTTTTATTATGGCCATATAGACCAATATCACAAACAAAAGCATTAAAAGCAACAATAATTAAAACATAAAAGACAATATATTATGACTAGTGATGAATTATCAGTTAATAGTCTGTCTAATTTTGCATACAGTATAACAATATATGGCCACATTCAGAGAAACTGCTTCATGCTGACCTGAACAGTAGTTGTACATAAAAGAGACCAGTATTTGCCGATATTTTATTATGTGAGGTGTACAATATAGGACATGAGCTGTAGTTTCAATGGTCCCTTGTCCACAGGGACACAATCTCATGGTATCTTTTTGTATCGGCCCTCCAAACTGCTATGGGAACTTCATTGCAGCACACTAAGGTTAATGCCCTTCAGATTTTTGGGATGATGACTCTATAAAAGTATCTCGCTGCTTTAAAAGGGGAAACTAGATTACTAAACAAAAAAAAAGATTTTTTTTTGAGGGAGGAAGAGCAGTCTGATCTTGTTGGATTTCCTGATCTTTGATATGTAATTTGAGTGCACTAAGTGCACACTTATAACCCAAGGCAGGATATAAATCTATTAAACATTAAAAGTACAAATATTCTTCATCGAATGCTAACATTCTTCATCGAAATTTGCTTGAAAAGAGTTGCCAAGGCCTTTTGCTGATGACTACTTCCATTTTATTATACTGACAGTGGGATGAAATCATATATGTCTGCTGTGGTAACAGGTATTTGAAATGATCAGTAGGCTGGGTGGGGGAATTCTGGGATCTGAAATTCACACATCTTAAAGCTGCCAAGTTTGAAAAACACTGGGTTAGTCCATCCGTAACACATTTGGTGTTACGGGGAATTGCCATTTGCTTCCCCCCAAATCAGCCCTTCCTCCTGACTCAGAGGCAGATAAATTCCTAGCTTCAGGTCAAACTCGGACTTTCTTATGGGTACCGTCAATGTAGAGCTGCTAAATTTCCGCGCAAAAAAACCATGCTGCGGGGGCATTGCTCTACTTTTCCCTTGGGACAAAACATGCAAGCACCAAACACTCACAATCCAAACGTCCTCTACGTAAGCTTCCGATCATCCTTCCATGCCTCCAGACGCCTCTTTCCGTCTTATTTCCGAGGGAGGAGCTAAGCCTGCGCGCGCAGGCGTAACATGTTTTTTTTTTCCCCGCGTCTGGGCGGAGCTTAGCTACTACTTTCCATTTTGTGCATATGCAAAGGTGGCCTCTTCGAGGTTACGCAATTTACTTGAATCCCGCAAATAACGCCTTTTTTTTTGAAGCAATAAACCGGCAGAGTACGCCCTCTGTCGGCGTGTTTAGGAATGCACCTCGCAGTACAGTACAATGAAGTATGTTCAGTTCAAAGGAAAAATTAAACTACCTGCTGCAGGTGCAGCTCTGCATTCTGCAGCACTTGTAAAGCATAATACGGCAAATGGCTCACTATATAGAGTTAACGTGGTGGAAACTGAAGATAATCTTATTGTACTTTGCCCAATACTGTAAACATAGGATGGCTACATAGAAAGGTGTTTTGTACCTATAATTTGGGAGCATCTGGTATAACTACCATCATAATCAGTTCCTGATTATGGTATAAGACATTAAATTGTAATATTCTTGGCTGCCAAGGATGAATCTATTTCTGGTTATATTGTGTTTGTAACTGTGATTTTGTAACTGTGACCCAGAGTCACTACAATAAAACGGGTGGCCATATACATTGAAATAAATTTGATGTTGATTGGAGATGCTTATTAAGCCACCTCTCTCTCCCCCCACTTCCCTCCCTCTTTCTGTGTTTAATCTATTGTACTTTGTTGACCCAGCCAAGTCAAAGTTTCTTGGTTTAAATGGGGATTGCCTGCAAAAATGTAAACAATGTTTAAACAGGAGGACTTGATAGTTTTTTTCTCCTAGAGAATAGAAAGGGAGGAGCAAAAAACAGTAACCCAAGCTGGCTGGCTTTCTTATATAAGGCAAAAAAACAACAGGATAAGTATCATGCTGTTTGTCCACCTCTCAAAATACCTTTAAAAGCTTTTGGTGCCTTAACAACAGGATAGTTAGCTTAGTACAGAGAAAGCAACCATGACAGAGAAAAAATTCGTAGATGAAATAGAGAAAGCGCTGGAAAAATCCAAAGGCCTTAAACTTCACGAACTTCTCTTTTCCTACAAGGGAACTCCCTACCCGAGCACAGTGTGCAGTGCAGAGACGTTCCAAGCCCTGGAGAATTTTGAAAGCAGAAAAGATGATGCGGTATTGGTGTCTTACCCCAAATGTGGTGAATAGAACTCTTTTGTTATTTTGTTGCCAAATGAGATCATAAGCAACTATTAAAAAAACACCTTTTTAATATTGTGTATCTGAAGGTGTTACATAATATTTATCATTACCCTTGAGATGGTTTATACGGAAATAGCACCACTAATAAAAGTTTCTAATAAAACTTTTTGTACCAGAATTAGTTTACAATTATTAATTGGTGTTAAATTCCGTATTATGTAAGTAAACTATATAAGCTAAACACAAAGGAAAGAACAGAATGGTAAATAAAATGATTGGAATGATTGGAATATGTCAATTAGCATTTCATTACCTTATTTGAAGAGGTTTTTAAAACTTAAAAGTATTTTTATAACAATGAAAAATTGTCATGTGCCATTAACTGATAGTTTTTGCCCTGATGATTTCAGTGCAAATTTATACTTTAGTTATTTAAAATGCTTTATATTATTTTAAGATACATTTCTTTATGGTTCAAGCATCATGCTAAATATGTTTTTTTAAAAAAATTGCCTTAGTGTAGTGTGTGAATGTGGTTTATTCAACAGAGTAGGGTTTATTCAACAGAATCAGTAATGCCTGATTCAAAGATTTCAGCTAAATCATGACTTTATAATTAGGCTTAAAACTTAGTTGCATTCATTGTCTTGCCCTTTCCCTTGTGTTCTCCAACTATTATTATTTAAAGTTTTTTTCAATCCTAACTTTATTATTTTGATAAACAACTCAATGCGATGGACATATCCCATACTCATTCCTCCTTCTATTTTACCCACAATCATAACCCATGAGATGAATTGGACTGAGAAAAAATGACTGGCCTAAAGTCATCCAGCCGGCTTTCATGCCTAAAATGGGACTAGAACTCAGTCTTCTGGTTTCTGTCCTGGTGCCTTAACTGCTAGACCAAACTAGCTATACCTACTTCCTCATGTGTACTCTGCTTTTTTGTCTATGATGGTGAACAAACACCCCAACTTGGCTTCGAAACAAAAATGGAAACCCCAACTTGAAGTAAAAATTCCTTTCTGATTTTGAGGTATAAACAAAGATATTTATTTAATTACATGTGAGGGAATATATCAAAACATAGAAGAATGCTTTTATAAACTGAAGCAACTATATAGTTTATAATTTAGCAATCTGATAAAGATACAGCTTTAAAATATTGTACAACTAATATTACTTGTACACTAATTGAAACCAATGGATAGTTTCCATCTCATCATATCTGGTTGCAAATTATTTTGCATTAAGTTGAGATAATGAAACCTTGCCATGTTCAACAAGAATAACATTTTCCTTAGATTTTATTATGATTTTTCCTGTTTTTTCTTTCCCCAGGAGTAAACTGGTTGATTCTCATAGTGAATGATCTGATTGCCACAACATTGAAAATTAAGCAGGAGAACACAGAATTGCCATTTATGGAGTGTGGAGATCCAGGAAAGTTTGAGGTTAATTAGTAACAAAACTTGGCTTTTTAAAATGGGATATTTCATTTGCACCTGTGTGGTAGTTGTTGCAATGAAATAGGCAATAGAGAAAGTTCTTTTGTCTGGAAAATGCCTCTAGTCTTCCAACAATATCCTCTAGTCATCAGATGTCCTCTAGTCACAACAGGAATGGGTTGTGATTTTATTGCTTGTCTGGAATGTAAAGATAGATGATATGAAACCTTTGGCCTATCTCAATATTGTACTGTTTGGTGTCATAAATGTGCAAATGGGATTTACAGAATCAAAGTTATTCTAACTGCCTTTTGATATAGACGATGAATTACTTTTATATATCAGTACAGCCAATCTGTACATACATGAGTAGCCCATTTTATATGTCCCCTCTCCTTTCCTTGTTTTTGTTTGTAAAGAGGATGAAACAGTTTCCTTCTCCAAGGATTGTGGCAACACATCTCCATTACAGCTATCTGCCGAAATCTATTTTCAAAAATAAAGCCAAGGTAGGCATTATGTTTCACTGATAACATTTACTTCTGCAGTTTCTTAGATAAGCAATTCATGGGAGTGTTGTGGACCTACTGTAATGTTTATGGGAATGATATAATGCGTGAAATTAGGCAGCTATGTACTGTACCTTTCAGGTTACAAACGATCAGCTAGCATGACAAAGCGTTGAGAAAACTGTAGTCCAGAACATTTGGAAGGAAAGTATCTGATGTAGCCTAGCAGATATTTCATAACATTAGGTATTGCGATAGTTTAGCTACTAAACTATAAATACATATTAGGAGCATGGGATATGAAGTGTCTAGTAACTCTACATAATGTAAATTAATTAGAAAAGAAACTCCCTTGACCACAAGAGGTCAGTGGATAGTGGCAGCTGTGTGAAAGATGGCATTTTATGCAGCCCAAATCTGAAGGTCCACAAAATGGCAGTGAGAAAAGAGAGAACTGGAAAAAAAAAAAAGAGAACTGAAAACTAATTCTCTGCTCCCATTTGGTGATTGATTGGATTTTGGCAGTCCACATCTGGTAGCCTTTCTAAAGATACGACAAGAGGATTTGGAGTATAGGTGACAGCTTTCTGAAGGAAAAATTAATGGGTATAATTTCAACCTCTAATTTCCTTTTAAGTATAGTTTAGGTAGTGCTAATCATCAGCATCAACAGGGACTTTTGCCAGTAATATGGTACTTTCATTCATGTCACTGGAAATTTAAAATGTCTTTTCTTTTTTCTTACCTTAGATATTGGTGTTGTTTCGAAATCCTAAAGATACAGCAACATCGCTTTTCCATTTTCATAATAATGTACCAACCATTCCCAGTTATAATTCATGGAAGGACTTTTTCCCAGAATTCATGAATGGAGAAGGTAGTCTTAATTTCTCAGATTGGCTCAAATATAATAATTTGGGGAGCAGAATGCTAGGCTAAATTGATCAATCTGAGCACCAGGGGAAGAAAAAGAGAGAGAGAGATGTGCCACTGCTATGATTTCTAATAGGAGTGCTGTCAAACTTGCTTTTCTAGGAAGTAAGACACCCTTGGGAAGAATGTTTGGCTTTAAGAGAAATGAAAATGATATGATCAGAGCTTCATTTTCTGTGGTATACACGAACACATTTCTATTGCCCTAAGCAAAAAGACCCCACAGATTTTTGAAATAGCATTAAAGCTTGCAAAGTTTACTTGCTGGACGTGACTTTGGGATAGACAGCATAGATAGTCAGGATTTTGAAAACTAATTTTTGTCTCTAGCCAAAGCTGAACTGAGAACTCTCACAAGTGCTCTCGACAAGAGCTGGCCCCATTTATTTGGTAGTTCCCAGCAAGACTTTTGTAGTCTTTGTATCTTGAGAGCTTACATAAGTAGAAACAGAAACTTGTTTCCAACCAGCAGAACAAACACCATTAGCACATTGCTTGCCAGGAGAAGAGATACTATTACCTTACAACTCCTATTGTCTTTAGAGGATTACAGATCTTTTAGAGATGATACGAAGGTTGATGCCTAGATACAAGAACAAGGAAATGAAAAAGAAAAAGGATGTTTAATAAAAGACACTTTGCCACAATACTATATGTTATCCGGAGAGAGTATGAGTGCAATAATATATAAAAAATAACTTGCTGTTATGCTTTCTGCAGACTTTTTTTTTTTTTACAAATAAAGTCATTTTAATATACTGCCTTTATACTATAGTTGCCTGGGGATCCTATTTTGATCAGGCTATTGCTTGGAACAAACATATAGATGATGAAAATGTTCTGATTCTGATATATGAGGAATTAAAACAGGTGGGTATATTTATAATCACGAGCAAAACTTCTCCATGTATATCAGATAAAAAGAGGTTCTCTTATTGGTTTTATAAGACATGGCATGACCAAAAGGCTGGAATTCAAGCCTCAGTATGGGTCATTTCCTTGTCCTGTTCTGAAAGTTGGGAGAATCCTGGAACACCTGAAGAGTGATTAGAAAAAAAAAGAAAGAAAGAATAGAAAAAGTTACTTCTCTCACAGTGAATAATCCCAATGCACCCATATCATAAACCCCTGGAATTATAGGGCAATGACCTTGGGCTTCTCTTTTGATTTAGCATCTGCAGAGCTTTTAATGCTCTAATGGTATTAAAAATACATTTTAAACTCATTTTCTGTGCCATTTTGTCTTCATCTGGTTGAAAGCAATTGTATTACAAAATTACGGGAAGCAGGAAAAACAAGCTCCATTGGAGGAAGTTGATATCCTGTTTTCTTAAAAAAATGCCACTTGTTTATGATAATTTCCCATAAAATGTACCTTAATGATGTAAATACCTGAAGTATTTGTGTATTTGTGCAAGAAGAGATACTGAACTGATTTTTACTCTTTCTCCTTTTCCACCATATACCTATTATGGGTTATAGTCTGTATGGTTCCATATATAGTAGGTGTATAGTATAGTAGGTGTATTGTTTGCGACTTTGCTTCATGCTCAAGTTCATAGATCTAACAATGGATTTTGAATCTGAAGCTACTCAAGCTTACCCTAAGAAATACAGCTTTTTATAACATAAATATAAATAATTCATATCAAAAATACAGTTTATGCAATTTACATGGGATATTAATCATGTCACCATATTGCTTTCAGGACCTGGTTTCGGGAGTAAAGCAAATAGCTGATTTCTTTGGTTTCCCCGCTACTACTGAGCAAATTCAGTCTATTGCAGACAGAACTACCTTCCAAGCAGTGCGTGATAAGTCGCAGGAAACACATGGTGTGGCTGGTCCACTGCTTTTCAGGAAAGGTTGGTTTAAAAAAAAAAGGAAATGGGGAAATAGTATTTTTCTGATATTCACTTTTAGATTAACAGAGTTGGAAGGGACCTTGTAGGTCATCTAGTCCAACCCCCTGCTCAAGCAGGAGACCATTTCTAATCTATAAAGACTTTTTATTTTTTATTTTTAAAACAAACATACACATACAAAACATAAAAACATAAAACCATCTTCCATTTTATATACAGTTGGTTACCAATCTTTTGTGCTATCCTTTTATAGTCATTTACCCGCAGTTTATATCAATTTTCACATTGCCAAACTAACATATGCTTATATATTTATCAGTTATTAATCATCCATGACTAAACTATTTATTCCATCAATTTTATATGAGATATTCCAAATTTTATCTTAAAATTTATGTTATACTGTATTTTCAACCAATGGTTATATATGTCTATATTATGTTTTATATCAATCTATTAAATTTCTATCACAGAATTATCTAGTCTATTACATTACCATGTCTTTTTATCCAACCATTGATAAAACAAATCTCATATCATATAAAATTGTTTATCTTCTTGTAAGCAGGAGACCATTTCTGATAGATGGCAGTCCAACCTCTTCTTGAAAGCCTCCAGTGTTTGAGTGCATTTCTCTAGTTGGATACTATAGAAATGATCCCTGAAAGTATCCATTAGTAAGTGATGAGCATTCACAGCATCTCTGGTTATGAATGTCTCATAATTGTACACAGCAAACATACTTTGTAGGGTTTACAACTACAGGAAGGCCTCGGCTTACGACCACAATTGAGCCCAAATTTTCTGTTGTTAAGTGAATTTTTACCCCATTTTATGACCTTTCTTGCCACAGTTGTTAACTGAATCCCCGTGGTTATTAAGTTAGTAATATAGTTATTAAGTGAATCTGGTTTTCCCATTGACTTTGCTTCTCAGAAGGTCATAGAAGCTGATCACATCACCCCAAGGCATGCAACTGTCATAAATGTGAGTCAGTTGCCAAGCATCTGAATTTTGATCACGTGACTATGGGGATGCTGCAAGGGTCCTAACTGTGAAAAAAGGTTGTAAGTCACTTTTTTCAGTGCCATTGTAACTTTGAACGGTCACTAAAGGAACTGTTGTAAGTCGAGGACTACCTGTACTACCAAAATTTGTGATTGAGAAGTGAACAGCTGCAGAGAAAGGGGAAGCCTGAAAATTTATGGATGGAAGGAATCAAAGGAAAAAAAGTTTTCTAGAAGAAAAGACAAGGTATGAATTGGAATACAGCTATGGTAGAAGCAAGGTCAGAAAGATCTATGGCAGTAGGGGCTAACCTTCTTGGACTCCTGTGCCGAAAATTGTGCTTGCACTCACGCGCGTGTGCCAGCACCCAGAAGGCAATGCGTGCAGCCCCCCCGCCCCCTGCGCATGCAATCCCCCCACCTCCCCCTTACCTGCACTGCATGCCTCCCAGTTGATTTTCAGCCCGCTTGAGGCCTTTTTTGGCTTCCCAGAGGCTCAAGGGAAATACAGGAAGTGATGAAACGGGCCTGTTTTTCAGCCTCCAAAGGCTGCAGAGGCTTCCTTCGAGCCTCTAGGAGGCCAAAAGAGGCCAAAAGGCATGCGCAGTGCAGGTAAGTTTGGCTGGGACTTGTGTGCCTACACAAATGGCTCTGCGTGCCACCTGTGGCATGCATGCCATAGGTTCGTCATCATGGGTCTATGGTCTCATTATAAATTATATTTAACTATATTTCAATCTATTTCCTCTTACCTATCTATTTACTTTCTGTTGCTTGCTTCTTAATTCTTTTTTCTGTGCTGTACTGAGTAGAGGTATGTACAGGTAGTCCTCAATGTATGACCACAATTGAGCCCAAATTATCTTTTGCTAAGTGTTTTAACATTTGTTAACTGAATTTTGCCTCATTTTACAACCTTCCTTGCCACTGTTGCTAAGCGAATCACTCCAGTTGATAAATTAGTAACCTGGTTGTTAAGTGAATCCAGCTTCCCCATTGACTTTGCTTGTCAGAAGATTGCAAAAGGTGATCCCATGGCCCTGGGTTACCCTGCAACCATCATAAGTAGGAACCAGTGACCAAGCGTCTGAATTTTGTTCATGACTATAACTGTGAAAACTGCTCATATGTCCCTTTTTTCTGTGCTTGTAACTTTGAACTAAATGAACTGTGGTAAGTTGAGGACTATCTGTAAAAGGTTGATGCAGACCTATCCATATTTTCTGGTGCCTCCTCATCAGGTGAGTGGTTTCAGAATGTCAAAAGTTATATTTAAATTTCTGAAATTGGCACATGGAAAGGCAAACTAGTATCTGATATTGTTTGCGGTAAATAGAAAAGGGGCGATGGTTGAGGGGAACCCACATTTTTGTTGATTCGTCCCCTTATCTGAACTGGAAGCGCATTGGTTATCCTGTATTTTTAAAAGTGTGAGTTTGAGGTTAAGATATGCATATTTATAAAACTATAATCATTATTATAATATTTGTATCCAAGTTCTAAGGATTACTGGCCCTGCTGAACTTGTTTTAAACTCAGTCAAGTTTCACTTGCTATGGCTGCCTGCAGACTACATAATAGGTTGCGGGCATATAAAGAGGTTTTGGCTTCATTTTCACAACTGGCTTTGGTGCTTGTACATGACAGAAAATGCTGGAAGTAAGACAATAGATTTAATTGATTTGGCTAAGAAGGAACCACAGAAATGTGGTGGATGGGTTCACATTTCTCTAATCCTCAGTGCATTGTATCATTTTTGTGCCCAGTTATCAAATTACAAATCTTTTGAATTGTTATTAGAACTATCAAGTAAGTGATTCTGTTTTCTTTTAGCCTCCCATTTTCTTTTCGTTGCAGGCATTGTAGGAGATTGGAAGAATATTTTTGGCAAGGCTGAAAATGAGCAAATGGATGCTAAGTTTAAGGAATGTTTAGCTGGAACCAAGCTGGGAACCAAGCTGAAGTACGATGTCTACTGCAAAACCTGAACATGTATCTTGTGGAAAAACATTATTTTTGTGGAAGTTTTGATTGCTTGCATAAAAAAGGATGTAACCAGAATACACATTTCACTTATAGCTAATCTCTGAAACTCTTTAATATCACATTTCTAATACAGGTTAAACCTGTATTAAGCTGCATAATATATAACCAGACTATTTCATAAAACAAGACAATAATTTTTCCCAGATATATGCAAGCCTCGATTACAATATTTCTAAGGAGAAACGGACAATGACATGATCCTAGGCTTATTGGGAAAATGTGCCTGTACAAATAAGAGTTTTGAAGCACCAGTAGCCAGGGTGTATCAAATTGCTCCATTCTTCTGTTATTTTCCCAGCTCAGCTTTGGAGCAAACTGAAGTACTTGCCCCTGAAGAATTTGATATATAGAGAGGACCTACTTCAAGAGAGTGAGCTGTTTTAGAACTTTTAAAAAGACATACTATCAATATTGACTGTGGGCAATTCTATGTGAATCACCATCAAGGACAGCAGTGATTTTCCATTATTTGAGGATATCACTGATTTTCATTCAGGATATTGAACATTGAGCAAAAAGATTTGTAGACACTGCAAGGAGCTTACTTGTAAGAATGATGAGCATTTCAGAAGTAAAAGTTTACATAGAGACAAGGGAAAAGCATCTTGTCATGTTAATGGCCCTTCATTTACCTTGAAATACAATAATTCACAGATTAATATTGAATTCTGTTTATTAAAATAATTCAATATTAAGATCAAGATGGAAATAGAAGATGAATATGTCCAGATTCTTACATGCTACACTATGAATCATGACTTACCTGGGATCACACATAGTAGCTGGGATCCATACAATCTGTTAAGCCAAAACCAAACCAACCATATTATATCTTAGGCTATTGTGTAGCCGCACATAAATCTTAATAAATCAACTGTTCAAACTCATCTTTCATGTTTTCTGATGTGGAATAATCTGTTACCTTTGGTCATATAATGAATACTTTTGATGTATAAAAATGACAATTTAGTTACAATCCTGGGGATGCAATAATGTCATATAAGCTATTTCTCCCTACAACTAAGTCCCATTATGGCATTAGTCTGTTTGATAGAATGTGCTAGAAACATAAACTTGAAATACTCAAACTGGTGAATTAATTTGAAATGTATTCACTATATCAAGATTATTTTTCAGCATTTTGAATAGAAAAATCTGTGATTGTTACTGTAGCATGTGCACCGATTATAATAAGCCTTTTATTGTAAATTTTGTACAGATAACATTTAAGTTCAATTGCTAGAGTATTGCAAAAGCGTTCACTTTATCTTAACCAAATATTATCCTACCTTTGTTCTACCATACACTGGACCGACTTCTCGTTTGAAAGGATAAGCCCCTTTTAAGTCACCAGGCAAGAAGCAGATTCTCCTAAAATGACAAATTAGTGTATGATTAGTTTGTGTGATGTCTTGCAACTGAAAAGCTTTAATTAATGATAGGAAAGCAGTATAAGCAGAACATGGAAGTCTGGCTGTATAAAAGAGATGAAAAAAAGAATATAGAAAAAGGTACAGCAGTCCAAGAAGAAAGTCAAGAATCGGCTACTTGGCATGCTAGCTGGTCATTCTAGTCTAAACATCAGTATTTGAAATGTGTCAGGTTGGGGAAGGCTGGTGTTTTGTAATGCTTAGCAAAAAAAAAAAAAAAAAAGACCATTTGTATTAATAAGATAGTGAAAACAATTTTCAGTGAAGATAGTCTTATGGTGGCTTATTTTACCATTCATGGCATTGCCAAATACTTCTGTCAGCATTCCAGCAAACCTCCATTCCAACCAATAACTCCAAGACAGACATCTCTCAAAAGTTTCTTTAATTTGATAGTAACTGATACATCTGTGGAATCCTGAATCTGAAGTTCCGGGCTTCCTTGCAAAAGTAAAAACTACAAATCTATCCCCTATTCCCATCACCACATCACATGGCCCAATCACCATCCGTCCCAAAGTAAGACTTCCTTTTCACTATGCGCAACTCTCCCTGACCTTGTATCAGCGAAAGAATTTTATTTTGTCTAACTAGATATACTCAAATGAATTCCCCCCCTCCCTCTTTCCCAGACTCAATTGTGGCAGCGTGGGAGCATTGGATCTCAATATGGCTTCCAACGCTGACAACTTCATTGGAAATATGAGACCACAATATTTTAAAGTTGTTTTTGCATTTTCCAGTTGAGATGAATGACTTATCAAATAGCTAAGATGATTATTTACTTTAATGAGGGATTGTTAGATGATGGTTCTTGAATATCCCAGAGAGTTAAAAAAAAAAGAATGGACCAGAATCTGGTTCAAACTAACTATTCATGGCAATGACCATGCAAGGGCATTTTTTGTGGGAAAATACTCTTTTTCTGTTACCCTTTTCTCTGTACTTTTCTCTTTTGGAGTGGAAATGAGATGCTGTATGTTAAACACCAACCTTTCTATCTCTGCAGGCTTATAGATTCATCCTTGCTTATGCAAGCAGCAAACTCACAAAATGAAAAGAAAAGCAGTAGATATTGTAGAATAAATCTCGGAAGCAAATCCTGTTGTGTCCAGTGTAGCATATTTCTGCTTAAGAACAAGATTGCAGTATTAATATTTATGATAGTAATGAAAACCAGAGAAATATATAAATAACATATAGAATGATGAAAGAGAGGCTGTTGTTTTTCCTATCTCCCTCCAAATGACAAATTGCATATCTTCTCTGAAAGAGATATGGTTATATCTATGAGTTCAGCACATCAATAATCTAATATGTAGCAAGAAAAAAAAAAGATGACAAAGCCATCAGAAAGAAATGGAATCAAAGTAAGATAAGGTAACATTTTCTCATTTAAAAAATAGCTGTGCTTCAAATAGAAGCCTTTCCCAATATTTAATGGGAAATATAATTAATGTTAGATTACAAAAGCTGGGCCATTAAAATACAAGATAGATGACATCAAATAAATTCTGAAGGGAGCCTGGAAATTAGATCAGGAGCCAAATGGATTTATAATAAAGGCTAGTGGTAGATGTGAAATCCTGTTCTATTATATTACAATGGTAATTATCTGCAATTGTGTTTCTACTAATTATAGTGCTTTGCTGAGAGCACTAGCAACTTGGAATGAATGTATGGTGGAAAGGACTCTAGCATTTCAGTCCCACCTTAATTGTAGTGTAGCAATGGTGGTCTATTTTGCCCTTCAGAAATTAAATTACTTTGCAATTATTAAGAACTGCTAATAGTTTCAGGATCTGCATTTGAGAAAGGTAGAGAATACCTACATTTAAGAAATGGAACATTATAGCAGGTATTCAGTACTTGATTCTATCTTTCCTGCACTTACATAAAATGTGTAACTTATGTGCGCAATTTTCCAAGGAAGGAACATGTGCTGTTAAGCAGTGCAACTGATTTCTTACATTAGCAAAACTGGTAATTTTTAGCCATCCAGGGGGTACTTGCAAATATGAAATAATATTTAAGTAGGCATATATATATAGTGTTATATTTTTACCTGCCAAACAACAGCTCTCTCATGAAAAATGTTGAACATAGAATGTTGTAGAATTCTATATATAAAAATATTATACAGAACATAGGCTGAAATTCTAAATGCAAGAGTAAAATAGCTGTTGATGCACCAACAGTTTGATTAGCATGCCTATCTATTATCACCACCTTTACAGGTGGGGTTGCCAATCCACTCCTCTACTCATTGCATAATACCTTATGCCACCAGACTCGAAATTCTAGAGCTTGAAAACCTAGAACTACACCGCCTTCGGTCTGATCTAAGTATAATATATAAAATCATACATTGCAATGTCCTACCTGTCAATGAATACTTCAGCTTCAACCATAACAACATAAGAGCAAACAATAGATACAAACTCAAGGTTAATCGCACCAAACTTGATTGCAGGAAATACGACTTCAGCAACAGAGTGGTCAATGTCTGGAATACTCTACCTGATTCTGTGGTTTCTTCCCCAAACCCCAAAAACTTTAACCTTAGACTGTCTACTGTTGACCTCACCCCTTTCCTAAGAGGTCTGTAGGGGGCATGCATAAGCGCACCAACGTGCCTACCGCCCCTGTCCTATTGTTTCTTTAATTTTTTTTCATTTTTCTTATATGTATCCATGTATTCATAACTATGTTTTTACGTATACCTATTATCTTGTAAGCAATTGAGAAAAATAAATAAATAAAATAAATAAATAAATCCACCAATATAAAATTAATCTCATTTAAAAAAACCTTTCATGACTGGTAGTGTTAGAGTTGCAAAAGTAGGTGAGCACCAGCTTCTTCCAAGTTTCATTCATAACTCACTAGAATCCATCTTGGCTTCTAATTCTTGTCCATTGAATTTTATCATTTGCAGAATTCATTCCCCAGATTAAAGTTGCCCAGGAAATGCTCAAGCAAGGTTGTGGGGAATAGCTCAGAATTAGAAGGCCGGAAAATGATAATTCTGAATACCCTGTGCCAGAGTTTGTTACTTTTATAGTTGAAAACAACAAAGTATGGCTACCCAATCAACCTGCATCTGTTCTGAATAATGACAAAAGCAGTTTTAAGATCAGCTGATGTTTTGATGTACTGTGTGTATTTAAATGTATTCCAACCAGGTTTACTGTTAAGCAGTTGTACATAGAATTGCAGCTTTAAATTGATTTATATTATTTCACTCCTTATATATGCATTCTTTTTAAGTCTTGCCCAGCATATCAAAAAGTCACATCCCTAGCTGGCCTCACAAACAACCAAACCAAAATGTTAGTTTTGATTTTGTCTTTGTACAAAATTATTTGGTTATTTGGTTTTGTCTATGTATAAAATTCTCAGAATAATGGTTTATGCAGTTTTATATATAAAAACCTAAAGTTGTGGTTTACAGTTAAAATAAACAGTCTAATATGTTGTGCGAACCAAGGTTTTATGTGGAAATGTTCAAACCTGCACCTTGTGATGACCCAGGGCACGGTACAAAGAATCACACAAAGAGCTGGTTGTTCAAACTATCCCTTTATTGCTCCAAAGTTCCCCAAACACTCCCACGTTTCTGGCAAGTCTTTAGCAGAATGATAACAAAACCCCACACAAACCTCAAGCAACTTCTGGCTGCAATTAGTCCTGCCCAGCACTGTCTGCACCAAGGCTGTTCAGCAATAAATCCAAAGGTATTTGGCAAATCAAGGAGTTCAAGCAACAAAAGATCCAGGTAATTAGTCCAGAATGCCCTCAGGAATGCAAGGATTCTTGGCTAGTTCAAATGTCAGCACACACACTTCAGAAACTCAGTGTTTGTTCCCGACAAATGCCCCTCCCCACAGCATCTTCTTAAGTCTCATTCCCCCAATGTGCCTTTTGAAAATGAGCGGGGCACTCTCCTTGCGCATAGACTGCTCTGTACGCACTAATCACTCCTCCTCTCCACTCACCGAGCTCTTAGATCAGGAGGGGGTGGTCCTATCTCCTCTCCTGAGCTCTGTCCCTCATGTTCCTACAGCCTCTGTTCCTCCCTGCCTGCAGGCCTTACTACCTCAGAAAAACCTTGCCTGGACTGAGTCTGCCCTTCCCCAGTTTCCTCCAAGGCCAATGGAGCCGCCCTCTTCATGTCTGGCATTTCTTGTTCCAGCTCATCTTCCCCTACAGATTCAGACTCCGACAGGGGCATGGCCTACATATGTAAGCTTGGTATCAGATGAAAAAGTCAAACAAGTTTCCCTTAAAATCTTTGTTTTTCAGACCACAACTTGATCAATGCAGTAACAAGCAAACACGATTGACTTAACTGTTCAAGGAATCCTATGGGTCTGTCAGACACCCCATTCCAGTTCAATATTTCTTGTAAAATGGTGGAGACTAAATGAGCAGTCTTAAGTTTAGATTTATTTAAACTGGTCGATCTCACTGCCTGCCCACATGCTAGAGCTCTTCAACAATGGGAGATTTTAAATAAGCTGGAAAGTACTGTATATTCTACATCACAAACCAGCTATAGAGATTTAGTTCTAAAAAAGTATTTGAGATATGCCAACTTAGTTTTCTGAAATCTGATATAGAAATACATCAGACGAAAGATGGGTAGCATTTGATTTCCCTGGATTTTGTTTGGAATATTATTTGATATTCCTTAGTTTATGTTTGCTACTCCATAGTTATTTTATTTTTTTCTAAATAAATATTGGAATTTTTAAATATGTCACATTAGGTGTGTGCTGATAAAGTTCACTGCACATCACAATCTATAGTGACTGCTGAGAGCTGATAACCTTTTGGAATATCTGTACATGAACTTGGAAAATAATTATAGTCTTCTCTATATCATCTAAATCCAGAGATATCTATTATGCAGGGACGAATTGCAATGCAACAGGAAGTTAGACTTCCAAATGTTGCTGGACTTATAGCTGTTAGCATCTTTCATTGTTAACAAAGTTAGCTATAGCTGTTGAAAGCTGCAGATTAGTAACGTCTAAAAGATTTCAAGGACTCTTCTTTTACCTTCAGATTTAAAGGTATAGTTAGAGGTGACAGTCATCCATCACAGGAGATTTTAGAATCACATTCTTCCTTCCTGGCATAATCATATCAAATTGGATTGACTGGAAGTGATAACATTTTGTAAATATCCTGAAACTCATATCAGTGCACATTACAAAGGTAGCAGAACCTTTGAAATAGCTGATTGGGTGATGGCGAATGTAGAAATCTGAATCTTCCCTTCAGTTTTTATAGATTAAATTGAAAAACCTGATACAACTCAATCCTCATGTTGTTGTTAGGCTTCAGCCAGTGGTGGGGTTCAAATAATTTAACAACCGGTTCTCCCATGGTCAGGTTGGCTGTCATGGGAAGGGTGCCCCATCACTGTCCTCTAGCTCCGCCACACATGCAGGATGAGCCTATTTCTTCTCCCTCCTCCTCCTCCTTCCCTCGTGCTGGCTGCTCCATTGCTCGTTTCTCCATTGCAGCACAGCGCCCAGGATCTACTTTGTGTTTTTCCCCCCCAATAAATTTTATTTAATTTTCAAAGATTAAAAACATAAAATAAAACTGTATACATCGTGATATCAAGACATCTAATATCAAGACACTTTGCTGGGGTGGTGGTGATTTAACAATTGGTTCTCCTGAACTGGTGCAAATTGGCTGAATTCCATCACCACCTTCCATTTGAATGCAATATATTTTCTCAACAGTGTTTCTGGATTTTTTTTTGTCACAGAACAACCCTTAAAAAGCAAAGAATAATAATTGTAGAGTATCTTTAGAATGAAACTTCTTTTTGGAAATATCCGGTCAACAATGTAATCGCGTAACTTTGATGAGGTCTCCATCTGAGTGTCTGGAGTGAATGTAGAACCAAATGAATTGAATTATAACCCCATAATAGTCAGCACTGAATGACTGGGGATGATGGTTATTTTAGTTCATAGTCCTAAACATAGGGAAAGTAATGAGGGAAATAAGGAAACAATCAAATGAAAAACTGGATTTTGTTCCTTACCTGTCCATCACTAGTGATGTAATACAATGTCTAAGAAGATATGATGTGGAGACTACCAAAATATTTGAATATTTATTTATTTTATAATGTTTATTAGCTTGCCACACAGTAACTAAATCTAACAATATATTTGATTGGTCCAATATTGTATCTTATGATTTAAGATGACTGTATCCTATGATTTGTGATATATGACATCACTTTGTTGTTTGTACATAAACTAAGAGCTTATGTACCAGAGACAAATTTCTTGTGTCATAATTGGCCAATAAAGAATAATCCTATATTACTATATCCTTGTTGTGGTAATGACATTGATACGTATATTATTATCAACCATCTTTCTATAACCCTAACCCATTTGCCAGAGAAAAAGAGGAGAGACAGTAGATGTAATTAATTGGTACACAACTAACTGGCAGATTAAAACTTTCTGATGGGCAAAAAATATCCCAAAGCTCCTCTAATTTCTTCTGACTCCTGTTCATTGAAACCTGCAAGATATGCTAGGCCTTTAATTGTTTGGTTAGTTGGCATTTCAACATCTTCTCCACTACTATTCCATATTGAAAGGGCTACTATAGGTGTTGCATTATAAACATCTGGGAATTTTATGTGGCATAACAAGTGAAGTGCTCAGGCCCACAGTGTCGAAATCTTATGATTATGATGTCAGCCTCCCATCCATCTTGAATCGGTTTTGGGGCTGCCACAAGGGAGGATGGGTAACCATGGGAATGAAAGTAAAGTGAGAAGAGAGGATAGCCACAACAAGCTTCTTTCCCCAAAGTTCAAGGCCGAGTTTCTGGAGTTTGGAGGGGAGTGATGGGACCTGGCCGGAGTTCAGAATGGAGGTGGATTGGAGAGTGTGACTTGACGGTCATCAGTAAGGGGGTTGGATGTGAATTTAATTTAGCAGGGGAAAACACGAGATTTCAGATTTGGGTTTTCCCAGATGTGCCAATATGACTTCTCTAATAAATTCTTACTTGGATGGACTTTGTCTCTGAGTGTTGAATTGAGATGGAGGGCTTGGTTGGAACCAGAGGTGGTATTCAGCAGGTTCTGACCAGTTCTGGAGAACCAGTAGTGGAAATTTTGAGTAGTTCAGAGAACTGATAAAAACCACCTCTGACTGGAGATTTTATAGTATCCTTCCCCTGCCATACCCACCAAGCAACGCCCACAGAACCGGTAGTAAAAAAAATTGAATCCCACCACTGGTTGGAACGCTGACATATGAGAGTGGAAACATAGCTGGAGTCAAATCTTGTGGAAATCCTTTGATATCTTTATAAGTATGGGTTAAGCCTTTAATTGGGAAAGCTATTGTTAGCAAAATGCCTGTCCTATTGTTTCTTTTATTTTTCTTATATGTACTCATTTCTTGTATTTATAACTATGTTTATCCTTATACCTATTATCTTGTAAGCGATTGACAAATCAAATAAATAAATAAATAAATAATTTTTATTCTTCAAATTGCCTTTGAAGACTGTTCGGAAGCTTCAATTGATATAAATGTTCTTTGTAGCTGTCAGTTATGCCACTACTCAAGATCCTGCATTTGGCTGCTGGTAAGTTTTTGAGTACAATTTGAAGGACTGTGTTCTCTATAAAATTCTTGACAGGTAATCCTTGACTTACAAGAGTTTGTTTAGTGAACATTCAAAGTTACAACGGCACTGAAATATGACAATTTTTCACCATTACAACTTTTGCAGCATCCTTCTGATCAAGTTTCAGATGCTTGGCAACTGGTTCATGTTTACACGATCCCCTTTTGTGACCTTCTAACAAGCAAAGTCAACGGAGAAGCTAGGTTCATTTAACAACTGGATTACTAACTTAACTAATTGCAGTGATTCACTCAACAACTGTGGCAAGAAAGGTCATAAAAATGGGGCAAATGTCTCACTTAACCAATGTATCATTGAACAACAGAAATCTTGGGCTCAGTTATGGTTGTAAGTCAAAGACTACCTACCTGTATAGCTTGGCATCAAAATATCATCAAGATTGCATTCTCCAACCAGAACTAGCCCATCCTGCCCTTACAGTACATGAAAAGCTCCTGGTGATCCCATATTTTTGGGAATTAAGCCAGGGAAAGGTCTGTGAGTCAGAAGCGTGCTATCTTAGGCCCTGCATTATGGAATAGTCTTCCTTTGGACATCATAAGTCCCACTGTGATGGCTTTCTAGAAAGAACTAAAGATTAAATATTCCAACGGGCTTTGAGAGCTGTTGTCTTGCTGCTTTTTCATTAATTGTTAATGGTGGGATGCTGTGTAATACCATAGGACTGTTATGCCAGGGAATATTATTATATTATGACTGTGGGGTGTTAATTGGATTTGTTATATTATCAAGGACATTTTGGTGTTTATTATTTCATTGTTTTATAGTATTGTGAATGTATTGTGAATGTTTTAAAAGTTGCAAGCCACCATGAACTGAAATAAAATTGGCAACATTTTACAAATTTTACAAATAAATAACTAAGTAAGTTGTCAAAAACTGCAGAACAGTTTTACTCTTCAAGTTGCTTATTTACTTATTTACTTTCATTAGTTTTGTTTCATTCAAAAAAGTATATTTGGCTTTTCCATTCAAGCAATCAAAGACATGCCTGATCTAATTAGAGGTTTAATTTCTATGCTACATAGATCTAATTTAGTTCCTGTTATATCTTTAGGGAGAATGAGAACTGTGAAACATGAGGCCAAAAGAAAACAGCGATAGCATGAAGCTGATGCAAATGATCATGAAATAATCTGAAGCAGTTGAGATTCAGGAAAGCACAGGCGAAAACGCATCCCAGAGCAGATCACTTCAAGGCAAGCCCAGCTTACTCTTCTTTCATCTTGTAGAAGCTGGTTCACCAGGTTACCTGCTTCCTTGCTTAATACGGCATCCAGATGTATCACATGAATGAGCAACATATGGATCTGTGCATTGGCTGAATGGTGGAAACCTTTCAGAGTAATTGATCTACTTGGACAATTTAGGGATGCGGACAGAGAGGTTGTGTGACTGGGGGGTTCTTATGGATTTCTAGCGGGAGTTCCTTTTTCTGTAGTACACAGCTGCAGTTGGATACAGCAACTGCTACTGGATGCTCTGTTGACATCATAGGACAGGCTGCCAGAGTGTTAATGTGGCCAGCTTCTGCTGGAGTTTTAGCCCTCTGAGTATATTGGAGGATGTGTAGGTCAAAAGTCAGAGTTGTGCAGTGACCTAGAGGTGGAGCTCTCATCTCACCATCAGGTGGCTGTGAGTGCGATCCTAGGTAGCGGCAGATATTTCTCTCTCTGGGCATAAGGAGTAAATATCAGCTGTGAACTCTGCATTGGCGACAGGAAGGACATCCGGGCAGTAAACACTCAGCTCCGTTCAGTTGACTCCACCCTGATGCTAGGGATTACAGGGTCATTAAAAGAAAAAAAAAAGAGTCCAAAGTCAATGCCATTTGCTTTCTGCTGACAGTAGGCAGTCCTCCTGGACAGGTTGAGTGATGTAGTTGTGGGGGATGCAGGAAACAACTCCATTCAGGCTCCAGAGAATGATCCAGGCCAAACCTTCTCAGGATTGGGGAAGCTGCCTGTCTTGTTGCTGGCTTCTTGTTATGTTATTATTTGCAGGAGAAAGAGATCCTGAAACCATAGATCAGTTACCCATGTCTGTTACTCCTGACAGTGAGCGCATTAATTAATGATGTCTGCTTATTTTTCCAGGAAATGGAATTAGGATTGCAGTTAGGATCATTGATGGTTGACAATCACCTCTGTGAATTTATGGACCAATGCTGTAATCACAATGAGAATATCATACCAACCAATTACGTCTACAGTGGGCAAAAGCTTTTCAGACATGAGATTTTTAACTTTAGTGATAGGCAAAAGAGAAACTAGTATTCTCCTTTCTTAATGTTGCTGGGAATCTTCCATTGGTAGCCAACTGCTTTTGGTATGCAAGGTAAGGTGTGAATTAAAGTATTTCTGCTTACCCAGGGCAAAGTTAAAAGGGCTCTTTTATAACATTGATACGTTGAAGATTTTGAACCCTATCTGAATTTTGGTTTTTTTAAAAGTGAAGGTTCCTTCCCGCAGAGGCTTAAGGTACCCATTGCATCTATAAACCCCTCAGACCCTCAAAACGTTAGGCTCATATGTCAAGTTGTTGATATTTTAAGAGGCACAGTTGGTACTTTGAGTGTGAAACTTCTAGGAGGCATGATAAAAACTGACCTTGTCTCATAGGACTACCAAACTTGCCAGGATAGTTTAGAACAGAGCTAAATAACTTGACACCTTCTAATTGCAATTTCCATCTTGGATGAAGCTAATAGGAATTAATGTCCCAAACATATGAAGAGGAGCAGGTTGCCAGTTTCTGTTCCAGAACATGTTCAGACCAGAGGTGGTATTCAGCAGGTTCTGACCAGTTCTGAAGAACCAGTAGTGGAAATTTTGAGTCGTTTGGAGAACCAGTAAATACCACCTCTGACTGGCCCCACCCCCACCTATTCTCTGCCTCCCAAGTCCCAGCTGATTGGCTGGGTCTTCTTTTGTTGTCCTGCACAGGATAATGCAGCTGGAAAACAGGTTGGTGGGGTGGGGAGGGAATGGGATTTTGCAGTAACCTTCCCCCAGGAGTGGAGAGGAATGGAGATTTTGCAGTAACCTTCCCCTTCCACGCCTACCAAGCTATGCCCACAGAACCGGTGATAAAAAATGTTGAATCCCACCACTGGTTCAGACCTAGCAATCATGATTTATCTTGAATTGGAATCCATTTCCAGCCCTCTATGGTTATCATAGGGAAAGGTGGGTGTGAATTTTAAGGAATGATTGTGTGATATTTGCTTACACATATACACACACTTATCAGGTTGTATGTGTGTGTGTGGGGTGGTGGTGGTTAAGGAATTTTATGCAGAGTGCAGAAAAAATAAATAGTAAGCAATAGGGGGCAGGGAATAAACTGCACTTGCCTTTGTCACAGTCTGTGCATCATTTCAAGCTCTTTAAACTTCTACCTCTCTTCCTTTGAGGATCTCCTCAATTCCATTTAATCACAACTTTCTCAGCCTTCCCTCTCAGTCCATTCTTTCTCCCCTCACATATTTGTTTTATGATCCACTCCTCATTCAATCTCTCCCTATGATTTGTAATTTGGAGCCCATTGGGTAGGTGGAAGAGACTGGAGACAAAGAGAAATCAGTATAAATGATATTTCTCTTCCATTCACAGGACTTTCTGCTGTGTCAGCCTAAACAGAGAGGGTTGCTCTTAAGAGAAAGGAGATTAAAGTTGCTTTTCATGGGATGAAAATGAAAAACCTTAAACCCCCCCCCCCCAATGCTTAAAACCCTGCCGAATTAACGGCATTCTGAAATAGATGATAAAGATTATGAAATCCTGCAGGGGAAATAGAACTAAAGAAAGTCCCATTGTGGAAGCAGAAATTCTGTGAACTTTTTTTATTATAGGTTATATGTGACTCACCATGAATTGCAGGTACTGCATTTTTAATAGCTACATAGCAAAGGGCATGTGGATATGTACCAGTGCTGGGGAGGAAAAGAGTTATTTTGTCCTTCTCTACTTGCTTGGATTCAGCAATCCTCATGTCCTTGCATCACATTTTGTGTAATTGTACTGTTATTTTCATTAGAAGGAGATAAGGAAGTACAGAAATGCTCAGAATAAAGCAAAAAGAATAGGCCTGTTTATTCCCAACTGGGGACCTTTCTCTTCTTTCAAGTAGGATTTTTTTAAAGAGGCATTTTGGCAAAAAGCCCTCACCAAATCCAACAGCAAGTAAACAGACTTCTCCAGCAGCACTACAATGAATTAAGGGCCTTTAAAATATTTATAATAAAGCAGCATGGAAGGGGAACAGAAGAGAAAATTACAGACAGAGAGTCAAATAGAAAAGAAGCTCCTTTGTGGATTGCCAGCCCATGGTTTGTTAAGCTTTTCACAAATATTTAATTAGACTGACTGCATTAACAACATAAAAGAGGTATGTCAGCATCCTCTATTGCACTATCTTTAGAATAATTGCCTTTTCTGGACAGCATAGATCTTCATGGCAGGAGGTAAGTAGAATCTTTCCAAAACACAGCAGATGGTGAAGCAGAGATCCACATTCTCTCTTTAAAAAAAATTCTGGGCTCCCAAGCTTTGTATTGTTTGCTTACATTCTGCATATATTGATTTTATGGTTATAAAAGGTTATAAAATATTGTAGCTCTATGGGTGTGGCATTACAAAACTAGAGATAGGCCCCGGACCCATAGCATGCTTTAATTGGGTTTATCAATGGTAGTTAGTGAACGATGGAAATTCCAAACCGATTCTGTTGACCTGATTGGCTAATTCCAGTGTTTAGATTTAACCCAACATGGGCAAATCTTGTATGGGGTTAACAAATTCATCCAGTCAGTCAAAGCTCAGGTACACACACAAACACATAAAATTAATTACTGCATTTTGTATTCTGGACATCATTTTAAAATACTGTCAGCCAGTGAACATCCTTCCCTAGCCCTGACTGGCTATGGATGAAAATACCTTCCCCACTCTCGGGCTAGTGGAAAACATGCCTGTTACATGTACTTATAGCTAGTGATGTGACTGTATGGATTGTTTTATGCCCACTTCTGGGGGATTGTTATAGTTGGAGATGTCTATCTCCTTTTTCATTCATTCATTCATTCATTCATTCATTCATTCATTCATTCATTCATTCATTCGTTTGTTCATTCGTTTGTTCATTCGTTCTTTCATTCGTTCGGTCAGTCAGTCATGATTTGACTTTCTCCATAATTAAAATCCTTGTTTTTTCCTGCAAGGAATGTTTTATTTCTCAAGAGCAATTGTGGGGACAAGTCTCATGGTTGGAGAGGTTGAGGAGGAATAGAAGATTTTGTGTGTTTATGTGATTGCTTGTCTTCTGCTTTTTGTGGCTGTGTTGGGGAAGAAAGTGATACTAGGTTACATAAAGCACCTTGAGTGTTCAAAAGGGCTGTTAGAAGACAGGGCAACCAGCAAAGATGCTTTAGCGTGACTTGGTTCTTGGATTTCTTCTGTTCTGTTCTTTTCTGTCTCTGTCTCTGTCTCTCTCTCTCTCTCCCCTGTTCTCATTCACATATATTTCAGACTTTATTATTTGTTTATTAGATATATGTACCACCCATTACCCATCTAGAGGCTTCATGTCAATAGGGAAGGGACTCACAATGCAACGAAGCCTTGTGATTTTTCTTCTGATGCGGAGATTCACCGATTCACCAACCCCTGCCTGAGAAAACGGACTAAGTTTCTGTGTTCCCAAAATAGCCATTTTTGAATTGGGTAGTGTGATTATGTGCAGTTGGAATGGCCAGTAAGGAGAACTAATTGGATTAATATCTGATGGGATTTGTTGTGCCATGAAAATGACTTATAAAGAGATAAGTCACCCCTCTGCTCTTCCAAAGACAATTCCAAGCAGGAAACACTGAAAAATTCTTTGCGTGCATAGCTGTGCATGAATTTCTGTTGAAAATCTAATCCCCAGTATGATGTCATGAGGAGATGAAGCTGCCATATTCATTGTTACAATGACAATATAGAGCTAATCATTGATAACAAATTAGCCCAAGAAGATCCAACGAATGAAACATGTCCCAGTAGCTTTCCTATAAGAAAGAGCCTTTTCTCTTCAGAACTAATAAACCTTAGTTGCAGGTTATGAGTTTTTAAAATCTAATTCAAATGTCACATGAGTAGAATAATGTTTCACAGGCCAAGCGGGCTCAAATAGGGCAAGAGGTAGTTTTCTGCATTTTCATTAAAAGCAATCGGGGATTTCTCTGGCGTTATTTATAAAGATGATTTGGAGTTATTATGGAGAATTCTACTCCACCTCCTACATATGTTGTCTCTTGAAAAAGAAAAGTACTGTAAAATACAAAGGCACGATGTGATCTTACAATTAGTAATTGCAAATCCTTTGTGTTAGATTGATAAGATAAACATGTATTAAATGCATACTTCCATTAGGTGGCAATGTTCCATAAACTTTGACTGTCACAGCAATTGGTTTCATTTGATTGGAAAAGCATGGCCTGTCTTCTTAATTATGAATATGCAGTGTTTTACAAGGAAAAAAAAAAAGATCCAGCTTCACTAAGAGACGAACTGAAGTGGCTACCTCAAGTGACAGTTTGGGGGCATCAAATGAAAGTTAGTTAATGGTAATTTGCAGTTAAGAATGCACTGGGTGACATTTGGATTTTTTCACCTCAGGCATCATAATGTTTGCAGCTGCTTCTAATGATACATATATCTTTGGAATGAAACAGTAAATTGTGACTACCTTGTTAACATTCAAAAAGGGTATTGGTTTTCGTCACCCCCCCACCCACCCAACGGGAGTCTTCAAAGCAGTGCTTGGTTCTATCAACCTTTAACAGGAATGGAAAACATACTTTGTCAGGATACTTATTCAGATTACAAATGCTTCTCTTTCTTTTCTACATGGACTAAAGTTGGATCTTGAGTGATATAAGGGAGACTCAAATGTGGTTGGAAAATGAATGAAAATTCTCCCCAAACACATTTTATTCTTCATCGGATAATTCATTATAATGAGACAAAAACAATGACAGAGTTATACATTACACCAAACAATACAGTGCTGCTGATGTAAATAGAATTTCTCATCCTATAAGACCTCCAATTCTAGAGAAATGTGTTGGCTATCAGTCTCTTATTTTGTGTGACAAGAACACTGAAAATAGGTCTGCCTTTTGTGGATTTAATCACTTTAGGCTGTGGAAAGCCTCCCCCTCGAAGAATGAAATATTTTGGAGAATATTAAAAGAAGCAGAATATTATATGTCCCCAAAGGGAGAAATGGAGAAACATGTTCTTAGAGGCAGAAAGCAGACCCCAGTCTTTCTTAACAGCCCACAGCAGATGTCCATTAAGAAATCCTGGGCCAGCCTATTCACAAAAGACCTTCACCTCCAGGTGATGGGATTAAGGACAGGACATTTATTTATTTTTATTTATTTGATTTGATTTGTCAATCGCTTACAAGATAATATGTATAAATATAAACACAAGTAAGAATACAGGAAATAGGTATGAATAAATGGAGACAATAGGACAAGGACGGTAGGCACGATTGTGCACTTATGCACACCCCTTACAGACCTCTTAGGAATGGGGTGAGGTCAATAGTGGATAGTTTGAGGTTAAAGGAGTGGGGGTTAGAGGATGTAACAACAGAGTTAGGTAGTGCATTCCAGGCATTGACTACTCTGTTGCTGAAGTTGTACTTTCTGCAATCAAGATTGGAGCTGTTTACATTGAGTTTGTATCTGTTGTGTGCTCTTGTATTGTTGCGGTTGAAGCTGAAGTAGTCATTGACTGGTAGGACATTGTAGCAGATAATTTTGTGTACTATGCTTAAGTCCAACCTTAGGTGGCGTAGTTCAAGGTTGTCCAAGCCCAAAATTTCAAGCCTGGTGATATAGGGTTACTCTTCTCGTGAAATACTTCTGGACTCACTCAGTTGTATTAATTCATTGAGAAAAATGGAAACAATACTGGTCCATTAAGAAAGACAGGCTAACGGTAAAAGATAACAGGATAAAATCAATTACACATGCCTGACAGGATTAGGACAGGAAGCTGATAATTAAAACCCACCACAAATCTTTGTGAAACAAGTGAAACCAATCAAATAATAAAAGCACACCAGGCAAACCTCAAAATTACAAAATACTGTAAACTGTATAAAAAGATCCTGACACTCCTCAAGTTAACTTGTCAGCTGACCCAGAACTGCATGCTCTCTCTCTCTCTCTCTGTATGTGTGTGTGTTCTGTTTACCAATAAACAGAACCCTTCTTTCCAATCAGCCTCCATTTTATTTTCAACACCTTTCTCCCAGCTTGAAATTGCACCTGGATTTTTCTTCCAACAAGGTTAAGAAAGCAAAACTAGCTTGGTCTTTGAATTAAGTGGCAAAAATCCACAATAAATGTTTCTAAGAAGAGCACACTCTTTCTTGCCTGTAGAATTATACTGTGATATAGAGGAAAAAGGTTACTGCTGCTGTAAATTTTCTTTGTTCACATAAAACAGCCTTTCTGACTTAATAAATGAATAATTAAAGATACAAAAGCTAATCCTTAGTAAATTAATTCTCTTGTAAACCCCCTTAAAATGGAGGCCAAAAATGGTGGCCAAAAAACCCCCCTATGCTTTTAACGCATTTTCATATATGTATTATCCATCTGCTGTTTTTATATTTTTTTAAAATTCCTTACAATATATTCTTTTTTTAAAATAATTTTTTTATTATTTTATGTGTACAATAATTCCATGCCATTTCAACCATGTGTTGACTAGGTACATACTTCGTGTGCTCACAATTAAAAAAGAATGTTTCCCTTATCAATATATCAATAATCACATTTTCTTATACATCTTATCTAATATATCTATTCTTTAACAATCTTATCTTATTGCTTTACACATTCATCTAAGTCATTTAATTTGTTAATTCCTTACAATATATTCTGAATAAGAATTCCAATGGGTGGGGTCAAGGAGAAGAGCCTTTTCTGCTATGGCCCCATTTCACCACTGGAGGTTGAAACTGCAGCCATTCTTTTGGCCTTCTGGAAGGTTATCAACACTTAGCTTTGCTGCTTGGTCTGGGGCCCAGAAGGGACACTCACCATTGGAGGTGGTTGAAAAGTAGAGGTGGATACAAAGATCTCATCCCCTATTTCCTTGGCTCTAGTTTTCCACCTCTGGAGAACTGGTAGCTCTGAAGAGCAGCAGACAGAGAGCATACATAGAACATGCTGTGCACAAAACATAGAATCACTGAACTGGTAGTTACACCAGTTGGATCCCACCCCTGAGAGGGGCTGTATGTAAATTAACAAAGCAAGCATGTCTGATATTTTCTTTTCTTTATTGATCCTTTCAAATGCAGGGCAGGATCAATATTTCTGATATGAAGAGGGATTTATACTTGTTACTCAGCAAATCAGGGATGATCAGTTTCGGACACATTTGGCTAAGATTTAGATTTCCTGGAAAAGGTGAAACCTGCACCAGAAGTTTTGCTAACCATGGTTTGCACATTCTGATAATAGTGAAGTGTTTGATAAATCAGGTGAAGAATTTAGACTTAGAGTGAAGTGGGAACCCAGTCAGCTCTGATGGTGGAAGGTTTACTTGTGTAGATATTTGTAAGGAGACATACATCTAGAGTAAAATAGAATAGAATAACAGAGTTGGAAGGGACCTTGGAGGTCTTCTACTACAACCCCCTGCTAGACAGGAAACCCTACACCACTTCAGACAAATGATTATCCAACATCTTTTTAAAAATTTCCAGTGTTGGAGCATTCACAACTTCTGGAGGCAAGTTGTTCCACTGATTAATTGTTCTGTCAGGAAATTCCTCCTTAGTTCTAAGTTGTTTCTCTCCTTGATTAGTTTCCACCCATTGCTTCTTCTCTTGCCCTCAGGTGCTTGACTCCGTCTTCTTTGTGGCAGCCCCTGAGATATTGGAACACAGCTATCATGTCTCCCCTAGTCCTTCTTTTCATTAGACTAGGCGATGGTGCTCACCTCTGTTTCTTAACCAAGGGAGCGAACATTGTCCAAAGACATTTCCATGGTCATATGGCCAGCATGACTATATGCTGAGGTGCATGGAACATTGTTACCTTCCCACTGAAGTGGTACCTATTTATTTACTTGCATTTGCATGCTTTCGAACTGCTCGATGAGCAGGAGATGGGGCAAGTAATGGGAGCTCCCTGATTGCATGACACTTGAGTCTTGAACCCAGGCTGGCAGCTTTCCTGCCAGTAAGCTCAGCATCCTTAAACACTGAGCTATTGCTCGGTCTTTATTAAAAAAATAATAATCACAAAATAGTATTTTTCTCCTTTCCTTTCCTCTCCCCTCCCTCTCCCTCTCTTGCTCTCTCCCTGTCTTCCCTTCTCTGTCCCTCTCCCACCCTCCTCTCTCTCTCCCCCTCTCCCCCTCCCTCCCTCTCTCTCTATGCACCATTCATGGTCACAACTGATGTCCCAGTTCTGGTGTGAAAAACATTTTCCTTTGTGATTGCTTGAGGCAGTCATCTCCTCCACACAAAGATCTTTCCTTTAGAAAAAAAAACCCACACCTGGGTACCATGTTTCTTTTGCTAGAATATTAGCATGTGGAGAAGCTGGTATATGAAGAAGTGAGGATGAGAAGGAGGATTGTGACCCCTTTGAGATTAAATGGTTTATTGCAGAATAAGCCTTTGTAGGCAACATTCCAAGTTGTCATATGGTGCATAACAAAGTAATCTGTCATGTGTCTGATAAAGTGGGTTGTTTCGAGGGGAACTCATACTACAATAAATCAGTTTGTCCCTGTAGTAACACGGTATGGTTTCCATTTTTGCTGGAGTTAAAAGCAGCTTAAAGTAACAGTACAGAAAGCGCCTGTTAGTCATTCTTAAGTACAGGCCAAAAAAGAAAGTGTGCAATCTTTTGGACATCAATCATTGCAACAGAAAAACAAAGTGTATATGTGTGGGTATGTGTATATTAAAACTGCCTGACCT